>NC_046640.1:489063-823230 GCF_900324485.2 Mastacembelus armatus
TGATCTGCAAGAAGCCTCGGTTAGAAACATCTGTTAACATCCTGCACAGGTTTAAAATGTTTGAACTTGAGCAAAGACTCTTTGAGTGCACCTCACACAGTACAGAACTGAGAGGTAAATGCAGACAGACTGGAGGGCAATAACAGAAAAAGTGAGACGCTGAGCTGAACCCAGACACATACATCCATACACAGGCTTTCTGCTAGCTAGTTCACATCTAACGTCTTTTCACTTGGTGCATTGACTGTATTAGGATGAATAAACACAGGCAGCAGAACAGTCCAGCTGTGCCACAAGGTGAAAATTAGCCTTGCTAATTCTTATGGGGATTAAAATAAATTCCAACTCACATCTCTAACAATGTCATGATAGCACTGTACTCACCAAATTAATTGTTTCAAAAGTCAGATGAGACAGGGAACATATGAATAGAGGTCAAATGAAAAGACTTTTTTCAATTTTAGTAAGATGCCTAAATCCCCTATCTGGGGGTCAAAGTGAAAGTGGGCCATAATATCAATGAGATCTGCCATTGATAAAAAAAAGGTAATCAGCAAATTGGTCTATCACATTCACACTTCAGAGTTTTGAGAGTTCATTAATCTTAATGTTTTCCTGAAATGTGATCTGAGTGAAAGACAGTTTTCTTGGTGCACACAGCGTGAGCAGTCTTCCACACAGGTGTGCAACCTGTCAACCTGCAGCTCTTCATCCAACAGTGGCTGGTCCTGATTCCTCTGTTACTCCCTGACATATTTCAAACTCATCCACTGACAACAAACTGAACAACATTACCATTGCTTTGTTTCAATAAGATCAACATAATCAATAGGATCAACATACAAACAGCAACACTGCATTACATGCTGCATTGTTTTCTGTCAATCTATCGTGCCAAGGTAGGCAGATGTGGTGTGGGAATGGCAACCACAATGAAATTGTGCTTAAGATTGGGAAATTAAAACAAAGGCCACAGTTGCAGTTAATAAAAATGAGAATATTAATATGCTGTGTTTTAGCTCATATTCTTTTCACTGCAGAGTTTGAAGATAATAATTCTATTTCAGAACAAGTCTCTGCCGCCATACCTGAAGACACTGTGCTGATACTGGAGCTGTGTGATGTAGGTAGTTTCAAGTTGTTGGGCTGGATGCTGAGGATCACAGGAACCTGAAACTGCCTCAATCACACCAGCTATGAACTGCCAGACTAATTATAGGAGGAACTGGTTCTCAAAACAGCACCATGTCTATCAACTGTTTACTCTTTGTTTGGAAGTCAACATGAGAACCTTTTCAGGTTTGTTGCTCTCCCAAACAGCCCCAAGTGAATTCAAAATATATATGCTCTTAAATGTGAAACTAAACATGGTTTCTGTTTTCCTGTATCAGAAGAATCAATAAATACTATTTTTGCAGCAGGGCTTTTCAAAATGTTCTGACGTTTCCTCTGGTGTCTGGCAGCTCCATTGCCTGCTGCATTTAATACATTCATCATTGAACATAGGAAAATGGGAAAGTTTTTTCTGTGTATATTTTAATATGAGAGCTTTGGGGTCTGCAGTAGTTTTACTGCTGGAGGCATTAGGAAATAAATAAAAGCTAGTTCATAGAGGCCAATCTTTAGTGCTCCTAAGTATCCCTAGTGACTTAAGTTAGTCAAATCTGCAACAAAATGAAAGGGAGATTTAAAGTGGCTATAAATGTTATTTTACACTAACAATGTATTAAAGATAGGGCAGCACAATGGCTTGTTGCCTCACAACAAGAAGGCTCCTGATTTGAAACCCAGCAGGGGCTTTTCTGTGTGGAGTCTGCATGTTCTCCCTGGGATTGCGTGGGTTTTCTCCAGGTACTCCGGTTTCCTCCCACAGTCCAAAAACATGTATGTCAGGTTGATTGGTGACTCTAAACTGCCCATAGGAGTGAGTGTGAGTGTGTGAGAATGGATTGTGTTGTGTTGTTTTTGCATGCAACAAACAACTGTTTAAAAATCCACTGGACACTACTAGCTCAGCATCAAGCA
Source organism: Mastacembelus armatus (assembly GCF_900324485.2). Classification (NCBI taxonomy): domain Eukaryota; kingdom Metazoa; phylum Chordata; class Actinopteri; order Synbranchiformes; family Mastacembelidae; genus Mastacembelus; species Mastacembelus armatus. The sequence continues at coordinate 491,089 of NC_046640.1, forward strand.
GCAGATTGACTCAGTAGCTATGGAACACAGCAACTAAAGTGCCACATATTTCCCCCAGGAGCTAGTAGAGAGAACATTAGAGAACAAAATCAAGGCTGAAAAGACTATTGGCATTAAAGGCATCAGAAGGCATTAAAACTATATCAAACCAAAATGTAATGTCTAGTGGGAAAAGCTGAAGGTAGTTTCTCATTAAAATACAAAGTTAACAGTATGATAAGTCCTCCCAAATCAGTAATATTGTAACAGGGCATATGTTTTTAGTCACATTAAATATCAGTAAACTGAAGCCTTTTTCTTAGAAATTAGGTTTATATAAAACTATCAAACATATTGAAGGAAAAATTATTGTGACATGCAGTTTCCACAACAAAGTAGGGCTATTTGGTTCTCAAATTGTCAAGTCAACTGTACCAAAAGGTTTTAAATGGAAACTATACAATGTACGATAGCTACAACATCACAATAGTTTCTTTACAAAGTGAGGAGAATTCTAATTGCACTCTTGGCTTTAATGACAGGAATGTGAGCAACTCCTGCATTTAAGCACTGTCTCTATGCATATGGGCATGTTGAGTTGTTTGGCTCATTAACCTGAGGCCATCAGACACTTTATTCCAGCATTAATAGGTACTACAAGACTAACAGAAGCGTGAGGGATGTCTCAATCAAATGCACTCCTGAAAAAAGGTATTATACAGTCACTTCAGTGGGTGTGCAGGGAATGTGTGTGGCTTGGATTTATTATTTATTTATGTATTATTTTGACAGCCCAGACATATTTCCCTGCACATTGTCTGGCACGTTGCCCATTGTCACAATGAAAATGGGGAGAATAAAAGTTGTAAAGTTGTGATACAGTTAGAATTAAGGGAAATTCCCCAGTTTGCTTTGTTTCTGAAAATGAGGTGAATAGACTGATTTCAGTCTGCCTGTCAATTCAGGGCTAGAATCTGAATGTGGTTAGCCTATCTTAGTATGAAGACTACATTTCTGTATGGTTTAAACTAATGAGATACAGTGTGTTAATTAATGTGCCTTAGTGGTGTTTTTTCACTTTGAACAGATTCAGACTAGCTGCTTCCCCTTGTTTTCACTGTTTATGCTAAGATAGGCTAATCACTTCCTGATTTCAGTTCTCTACACAAACAAGACTGGTACTGAAGCTCTAATCCCACTCCAAAAGTATACTAATCTAGTCTTTTAACCCTGTGATCCTCATTGGTACCTCAGTGGGTTAGTTATTACACTGACCAGTCATTTTGTTTCCCACCTATCTGCCCCAACCTTGTCCCAATGCAGACTTTGTCAGTCATTATACATCAACATGATAACAACTGATAACTGCCATTTAATGAGGTGATTATGGGGTCAACATAATTTATTAAAAACTGGACTGAGGTTAGGTTTAGGTAGTAGGAAATTATTTAAATCTGGATTCCTTTTACTGGAGGCTCAAACCGAACTAAGTCTTTTATGTGCTTTTGACATCACACTGTCACTAACCATGTCCCATCCAGAGGACAAGAAAAGGGCACAGAGCTTACACAAATTGTGATTTACTGTGTGTATATGTGTATATATGTATATGCGGCTATATTACTAAAGTGCTAAACATAAATGCAAAACCATTACATTCTAAACAGTTTCAGCCTTACCAAAAACTGTGGAACGTATACTTGTTGTCCTGGATTGTTCTTTGTCTCCACTGTCCTCTACATGCTTTGGAGGTGAGTTCAAAGAGCTGAATTTTGGAGCCCCCCAGGTAATAGTACTAAATCAAGTTCCAGGTACTTGCAGGGGGAAAGGGTGGACACTCACCAGGCTGCGGGCCATGATTTTGTCAGCGTCAGGCAAGCAGTGTGGTCTTAGGTAAAGCAGGGACTTCAGTGAGTTGACCAAGGGCAAAGTGACAGTGTTACATTTCTGCAAGTTGGTGTTCTGCTTGTCGAACAGCTGTTGGAGGAACTCCTCAACCAGTCTCTGTTGCAGTTGCACTAATGATAATAATAATAAGCATAATAAGCAGGCTATCTGGATGTCCTCTGCTTAGCAGTGTGTGTGCATGTAAAGACCTCAGCCCTGCAAACAGTGACTGCCATGGGGAAAATATAGTGGAAAAGCAAAGCAGAACCAACCACATCAGCTCTTCAAGTCCCTCTGGGTTATGAGTATGGGAACCCCAGGTTATGGCTCATTAAGTTCTTGTGGTGGAAATATGCTATTTTGGTCTCATTAGACCAAAGAATCTTTTCCCTCATGCTATCAGAGTCCTTTAAACTCCAGGCTGTCTGTCACATGCCTTTTCCTCCAAATGGCTGCTGTCACTATATAAGAGTTGCTGAGATGGTAATCTTCTGCAGAGGATGTCTGAAGCTTGGTTAGAGAGACCTCCCTCACTAAGGCAATTCTTGCTTGGTTATTCAGTCTGTAGGATAGAAGCATACGCATATCTCACCGCAATTTGAGCAAAGAGGTCTACAGATGTCTACAGGGGTCTACGGAGGTCTACGGAGGCTACCTTCAGCTTCATGTCTTGTTTTTTAGCCTGTAGTGTATGTGAATTGTGGGACCTTATATGCACAGGTGTGTCTTTCTAAACTCTGCCCAGTCAGGTCACTTTGCCACAGGTCAACTCCCATCAGGTTGTAGTCACATCTCAAAGATAGTTAGAGCAAATAGGATACACCTGCTCACACTCTGGAGACCACAGCATAGGGTCTGAATAATTCTGTAAATGAGAGAAAGTTTTTGACTTTGGATACATTTGAAAAACTGTATAAAACCATGGTTTTATTCAATGGAAAATGCAAATTTTTATAAATTTTAACATATTTCTACAGGCCAATGAAATGTGCAAATAGTGAAGTCTGTGTATGTCTATAAGACAATGTCTCCCAAGCAAAATAGGTTCCTTTGTTGATATTACTATAAAAGTTATGCTGATACTTTTAGAGAAGAATGCAGTTATCCTCCTGGCCTGCAGGCATCTAAAGTCAATAAGCAGTAATTGCTGCACAGTAACTACATAGCCCTCTGGAGTTCTAAGTATACAAGATTTGACTCAAAGAATAACTATAGTTTCAAAATGGGGGGGTCATGGAGGACCTTTGTGTGCCTCCTCATGCACTCAATGTAGCACTGTGATGATGAATGCTGGCCATTCCTTTTCAAACACAGTATGGTTTATGAAGTTCAGCGTGCTGCCATGAAGCTGTAAATCTGTTCTCCGTTGTTCTATCCAGTGTCAGTGGTGGAGGGTTTCTGTGTAATTTGCAGTGCATTTAATAGCACATTAACATTTAGAACCCACAGTTCACTGTCTGGCTGCATTTTGGCTCTGGTGCAGCTGTCTGAATACCTCCCTTCTCTCAACATTACATCAAACACACGGTGTAGATTGTTGTCGACATTCTGACTGTAAATGAAGCAGTTCACTGTAAAAAGTCATGGTGCATTTTATTGAAATCCACTAACAAATAGTCATTACCTCAATAAACGTAGATAAATTTGTTAGTTTCAGCATCAGAATTGTAATCATTAGTTCCTGCTTCACCATTTAAATTCATGAAATGGAATATACTGTATTGGCATATTGAAGTTTACTGAGACATTTAGTAATTGTAAAAAATACTGCAAGCTCATTAGCATCCTTTCTGTCATTATAGGTTATTTCTCAATGGCCAGGAGGCTTATTGTTTGAGGATAAAGTGCTGAACTGAGCTTTAATTTGATTACATCTCCATGAGATTAACAATGTAGGCCTTTTAAATTAAGTTCAAAACTCCAGTTATAGCAGAACATAACTGGACATAAATTTAAAAGGACACACACTTTTACACATGAAGTTCAATTTACTCATCATGTGGATTCATACGAATATCTCCTGGAGGTCTGGAACAGCTTTATCAGGTCTGAGCAAACAACCTACATCAGATGTGCTTGGAGACAACAAATGTATAACTGAAATTTGCATTACAGAGAGGGTCTAAGGAAAGATGCTTATGTAAAATGTGGGAGCCACAGTGTTGGAGCTTGACCTATATATATTTTATGGAACAAAAGTCAGGATGCCTCAGGCTCTGCTGCATAGATTTAGAAAATCCTAATTTAATCTTAATTTTACACATTAAAAGCAATTCCAAATAACTGGAGTAGGCCTACCTTTTTAAATAGTCATCAGCGACCAGTGGTAATAGAAAGACTCCGACCATCCCACAATATAAAAATAATTATCATACTACATTTGTTTGTCAAAATCAATTTAGATTTGACTGTTATCATTCAGCAAATATGATATGGGGGGGAGGGTTAAATGTTATCAAAGTAATATATATGTACTCATTGGGGCCATGGGGAATGGAGAATACTATTTTTCTGACTGTCATATCATCATTTTATATAATCATAATTTTATTGTTACTATATCCCTAATGTGTAAGCAGTATTTTATTGTTGGAGCAAGTTAAGGTGGTGCTAATATAAATTACTTCTAATACTGTTACATTAGTTAATGCACAACCAAGCATCATATTTTAAGCGTATGATCTTCCTTTTATGTCGAACATAAATCTGCAGAATGTCACATCAATGTAGTAAAGTATATAAAACTGAAAATTGAAAGTCAAAGTTAGTATCCACATATGAAAATGATAAAGTTTAGTATAGCTACATTTGAACTGTATTTAAATATTCTTGTTTTTACAGAAATGTATTTTGAAACGTTCCAGCACTGTCAATGACTGTGGTCTGCTGTAGTCTATGAGCTTCAAAAGTCAACAGACATTTAGCCTGGCCTTTAGCAGTGAATAAGTAACCTGCTGGTTTAAGTCAGGTGACTAACTTGACTAGTCAAACATTCTACTATTTGGCCTTTACACTCATTGCATGGATGCATTAGTGAAACCTATATTAAGCTAAGTGTTAGCATATCAGGCATGTTTTTTTCCAGTGGTAAAACGCAGTGTACAAATCGCATCTGAACTTGCAGGGCCAGTACAAACACTCATCATGATTTCTCTGCCTTGTACCCCTGTTGGCCTCCTGGCAATCTCCAAAGTTTTGTTCTGCATCAAGCATTTGCAACACTTCTCGCACTTGAAGTTATAGCTGACATGTTTAGTGTGTAGCTATGATGGCAATGTTTGCCTGATGTTAACCACACTGTCTTTGTTGTTATCGCAAAAACATTAGCGTATATTGGGGAGAACAGCTTAGCCTTGTTGTTTCGGAGACAAAAATCTGTTGTTTTTCTTTTTTGTTGTTTTTTGCATTTTCTTATGTTAGGGTTAACTGTCGAGTTGATTTTGCAACACTAAAGCAGAGCTGTGGTGAGCCCTGCATCATTAAGCCCAGTGAATATGTCTCGTGTCAAATTATTACTCCAAGCTGTCACCTATGGAGTGTACTGGACCTAAAGGAATCTAGGAGACCACAGGGTGCAAACACAGTGCACAGCTTGGAAATGGGGGCTGCATGTGTGGGGTCAAAGGTGGGCCCAACTGTAGTGTGCAATTGGACAGCAAGTGGAAGACCTGAGTGACTAGGCTATTAATGCATTGCAATAATTAAAAATTCCTGCAACACATATAGTCCCTAACTTAAAGCAAACAGCTCCTTAAACAAATTCTCAATCACTAATGTTAAGGTAAGTGAGAAGCTCAAAATGAAATAGTGGCAAACATTACAGAGTTAATATAAAGTATGTTAAGTCAGCAAATGAGGTGTTAATTTTTAAGTGCTTTAATGTTTCATTTAGGGGAACACTGGCAGGTGAAGCAGAAATGACTGAGAATGGAAGCTCATTTCAAACCTGTGAGACCGGGCAGCCTGCTAATTAAAATTGCTTCAAGCATTTCCAGCTGGAAATGAACCCAAACAGCAAAACTATGAACAAACATTAAGTTCACAAAGGTTTGATTGTTCCAATCTATGTATTTATTCATTGGGCAGTTTAACAAAAACTATTACAGCACATCAACACATTTCTGTGCAGAAACTCACACACTAAATAAAGTCTGCTGCTGCAGTCACTCAATATAAAAATGCCTTTTTTACCCACACATCATAATGATACATAATGATAGGTAACACAAACATACAGCCACAAAGGCATTTTTTCACATGACAGAGCAAACTGGTGGTGTGAAATGATCAAATTAAAGTGAGGTTGTTGGTATGAAACTGTGTGTCGTGACAGTACCTACAGTATGAGCTATGTTATTCAACATAACGCTAATGCAGAAGAGGACTGCTATCCTCTGCATGGACGGCAGTCACACTTTAATGGAATGGGCTGTGTGCAGGCTGTTCACTGTCAGGTGTTTTTATTGTTTTTTATAATTTTATTAGACCTCAGTTATATCAAAGCCCCTCATTGTATAATTGTTCACCTGCAGCTTTCAAAATGATCCTTCATTTGAATCAACACCCCTCTCAAACAGTCTGAACATTTCATGGCTGCTCTATATCCTAAATGACATCCTCTTCCCCTTCTGATCATTTTCGTACAATCCCAAAACCATTTGTCACAGAGTTCTGTTAAGCTGTGGGACTACCATCCACTTCAGAATATATAAACAGTGTGAATTTGAAAGCGTGAGAATATACCAACAAAATCAGGAATTTCATTATTTTGGTCTGCTTTGTTTTGTAATTGATGAAATTTATTTTAACATTTAGTCTTTGTAAAGCAATAACAAATACGTTTTTTTTGCTTGGTCATATATACAATATGTTTCTCTCTCTTACACATGCACACACACACACACACACACACACACACACACACATACTCCTCCACGCCCCAAATACTCCAAATATAAAGTATTGTAGAGATTATCTGAGACCCAAATATCAGACATGAAGTTTAGAACACAAATAATGGTGGGCTTTTGCATGTCACTGCCTGGTGGATTGATAGACAGGGACTGGGGTAATAACATTACTACATGTTACTACACGTACATGTACATGTACTACATTACTACATTACATGTTCCACAGTGTCTTTGTGTTTTAAGAGTGACAGTATCATCCCACATAAAGGTTTACACATGTTAGCAAATATTTTACAATAAAATCACTGGCTTTTTCTTCACTGAAGCTGATGTTGAAGGAGGGTGGAGATAATGCACACACACACACACACACACACACACAAACACACGGTCCATATGAGCTGGAGCTTTTCTCACTACGATGTGTCTCAGGGCAGTCCTAGTCATAGCTGATGTGCCTGTGCCACACATCATGATACATTCCTAGTTTTCCTTGCTGTTGTGGACAGTCAGTTAATAACTCTCTTGTGACTTCATTTACAAAGACAACTTTACCATCTGAGCTCTAAAGAGGCTCAGGGAGAACGCCTGGAGCCTCCTCAAGCCTTTCAGCTGAGAAATGTGATGCAGTACATGATCTACGAGGCCCAGGCATGCGCTGTTATTAAAATATATAGCTTGTATCAATCAAACATGGTTATCATGCTCAGTAGCCACTATTGTTGGGTATGTAGTGGCATTTTTTTCATCTGACTTTAACTTATGTTATTGTTAAATTACTTGTGCTGTATATTCCAGATCAGTTAGTATTTGCTGTGGTAAATATTACATTTGACATATATAGGACTGTTAGAAAGAACGTTTAGACATACTTTTAGATGAAGAATCTTTTAGTTTAGTTATTTTAGTCAAGCATCCAATCTAGGACATTTTGCTATATTTGCTATGTTACTGAATATTTATGGAAAATACCAATTTATATTGAAATATTCCAGTTAAAATTCAGTGTTGAATCTAATTTCCCTACATGGTATCATTTGTTCGTGGCTTGTGCCTGTATTTCAGTTAGACATCAATTTTGATAGAGGCGACCTCCATGATAAAAAAGTAGAAATATTTTTGAACCAACTTCGGAATCTTGTGACTACACTTGTTTCTGAAACAGCATTTGAATGGATTCTTTTACAAAACAAAATAACAGGCCTAATTATATGCAGATAATTAACATAAAAACAATGTAGTAAAACTGCACAAATTCATTAGCTGTAAACACACAGGAAGTTGCATGCGTTTTAGCGACTTTACTGTAATTTCTGAGCAGGAGATTAATCTGAGCACTTAAACACGGGTCCGCCGTCACACACACTCACGTTAAAAACACAATATGCACAAGGATTATTTCTATTACATACCTGAGAGATCGCGTCTTTAATTCCCATTTTCACTAAAAACCTGTTTTGGCTACTGGGCGATTTTTAACCAACCCTTCTCAAAGGCAGCGCATCGTTAATGCTCCACAGCAGCAGATGGGTGTGGACTGCTTGTCTGTGTTCATTTAATCTATTAAAAAAATGAAGGAAAAAAGGTGCAGCAGCTTTTCTGTCGATTTGACCTGTTTTTGAAGGTGAACTTTGCTTCTGACTGCATTGCCTTTTGCAGCAATATAGATTTAACTGCAATTACCAAGACAAAGACTATAAACCAAAAAGGGGATTTTTAAACTGCTTATAACGTGATAAATGCATCTCAAGTTGTCTCAGAGACAATATTTCACTTTCAAAACCAAATAGCCCGTTGATATGCGTAAAGTTTAATTAGAAATACAGTTTAAATCTATACTTTCTGAACCCAGATTGGTTGGTGGTTATAAAGGCTATTTCTACCAGCAGAGATGATCGCGGTCTCGGTCAGCCTGGGTTGAGGGGATAAAGCTGCGCAATGCTGCAACATAGTGTCTTCGTGATGATGAGCTCACAGAGATTCTTAGTGTTTTTTAACTCTTGTTTTTAATGACCCGGTTAGTTTTATGGTCCTTCACTGACTTGTTTAGGGGAATTAATATCAAATCCTAAACTAGAAAAGGAAATTAGGTCCTATAAATGCGTTTATTGTACTGTAAATAGTTTTATTGGTAGCTTGTAAACCTAAAAGGCAATTAGTAGACTCATTTGTTCACAACGCCGCTTACCCTGAAAATCACTGACTTTTAATAAACTTCTGTTAGAACTTTTCAGATCCATATCACTGAGTGTTGGATATTCATTAATATCTTCATTTTTTCACTTGGCTGAAGAAAAAGCAGCGGATCAGAGAGAGGTGCCGAGGCTGGCTGAAAAGTGCAATTTTGTTCACGAATGGGCTCCCAGTGGCGCGATTCATCTGCGTCTATGCGTGTGGTGAAGGATGGAAAATGTTCATGTATTTCAGGTACACTTCTAAATGTATGACCAGCGTTAAATGCAAAAAGAAAACAACACAATATTATGTACATTTGTCATTAAACCTCATTCATTATTTAAGACCGGCGCATACTCAGTTAACTGAGTGTGTGCGTGTGTGTGTGTGTGTCTGTGTCTGTGTGTGAGCGGAGAGGGTTATTTGTCCAAGTCTCTCATGTTATTGCAGTGAGTAAACGTGTAAAAAATTAAGGTGGTTTCCACATAATGTCTTCAAGCCTTTTCAGCGCCACTGTCTTCAATTAACTTGCTGTCGGGCTGGAAGCCCGGCCTGCAGGGCGGAGGCCCTCCGAAAATTAAAATTCCCTGAGCCTGCGGTCTGAGGAGGGTGGCCATTTTGACTGAGAACTATCCCGAGCATGTGTGACTGAAAACAAAGTTGGTTTCTGCTCTGTACATAAAAGCCTTCTTCAAGTGTAAGTTTGAAGCTGTGAAAACTGACACATTTCAGCATACAAGGCTACACAGCGTCCCATAACAAGTAGCACTTTCACTCAAACCTATCTGCTACTGACTCAAACAATTACTAAGACTATTTGACAAAGAATGGAGTTAAGACTTTTCAGTGTGGTCCTTACTGGCTCGCTGTTATCCAACTGAAGCAGTCCAGAGCTGGAAATAGGTCCTTTGAGACTGAAGGACAGGGGGACGTGGTGAATTCAAGCTCATAGGCCAAACCTGGGCGCCAGAGTCGGTTTGGGTTTCTGTTGCTGCTCCTGGAATGAGAACCCACCAGCCGCTCAGTCTGTCTCCGGTCCAACTCATCACGTCCCCTCAGCAGATCAGAAAGCTGCTCTAGCCTGCCTTCATCCTCGTAAATAACGGCCTTAGACCCCAGAAGCAACGCGTATAGTTCATATTTAATCGTCGTAAATAACGGTATTAGCTGTGTATGCGTCGCAGAGATCGGATTTATAGCCCCGGCTAGCTGCCTGCCTTCACCAAAGAGTCCAAGACTTCAGGTCTGCCATAATTATAAAGAAATAGAAACACTTACAATACCGGTGACTTTGATAAGGGTCAGCAGGAAGTCAAACGTCTGGACTCACAGTCAGTCCGGTCTTTTCCCTCCCCTCATTTGATCACTGAGTCGCTGCTGACTGAACACAGGTTCGGGCACGCTCCTATCCCGCCACTGCACAAAGCTGATACAGTCCTCGGTACCTCCACCGAGCTCTGGTCCGAGCTGTGTTCACTCATGGTAGCCTGATGGCTGAGTAACAAGCGCCCTTTACCCGACCGGGAGTGAAGGCTGCAACAACCTCAGCTGCGTTTACGGTCCGCACCACTTCAGGCCGTATATCAGCACTATAAAACCGAAGCAGCCGCCCTCGTGTTGGTTTTTATTATGGTATTAAACGGACCCCAAAAAGTAGTTTGAAGTAGTTTGTGCTGTAAAGACAAGGGGCAAAACCACGCAGGGCCCGATTTAATGGCGCTCGTTAACAAAAATGACTGTTAATCTGCCAATAAAAACAGTGTCAAGCGGCTGCGGAGCTCACAGAAAGGCGTCCACGTAGATTCAAAAAGCGAATAAATAATTGAGCTCACCTAGGTGTGAGTTTTACTGTCTATCTTGTCTTGGATAGAAAATATCTGTGCTGCTGCCTCGCCTAAAGTGGAAGACTATTGGCGCTTATACTAATGGTGTTTTAAACGCAGACTCCCCGATGTGATTTGTGTGTTGATGTGATTTAAGAGATTGCTTGTGCACAATTCAACAAGAGTGGATGTGCGCCCGGTAATGCCTCTGGTGCACTTTACAACGAAATGCACCCGCAACTATTTGATTAATAAACAAATAAATAATTAAATAAAAATAATGGCGTTACTTATTTGTCAGCCATTGTCTCTGCTCTGCATTTCATGCACACTGTCCAGACGAAGCCTAATTTAACGGTTTTATATAAATCTAGCTCGACAGCAGCCATAGATATACAGATTAGATATACGGACGAACAGCTCATTTTGCATATTGCATATAAACAACACAATTTATATACAAGAGGGGCAATCTATTAAGAAGAGAGAGAGAGAGAGAGAGAGCGAGAGAGAGAGAGAGAGAGAGAGAATGCAGGACTGATTTATGCTCCATTGACCCTTTATCAGGCAAGAAGAAAAAGTCCGGCCAATCAGTTTGTGCCTCCCGCTCAGACCCGACCCCGACAAACCCCGCGCTTAGTGCGAGACGGTAGGCTGTAGCACTTTGTTTCACTATACTGAGCAAGTTGTTTGGAGAGGGAGAGAGAGAGAGAGAGAGAGAGGAAGGGAGGGGAGAGAGCTAGCAAAGGACAGGAGGGAGGAAGAGAAATAGAGTGGAAGAGAGAAAATCTCGTAATGTTTCTCTTCTTGTTCTCCATTTAGTGAACTCGTGGCGTTTAACAGATAATGTCCGAGAATGTCAATTTCTGGGGCTTTGAGCAACTATTACGTGGACTCCATCATAAGTCACGAGAGCGATGAACTCTCAACCCCGACTCGCTTTCCCAGCGTCCAGTATTCCGGCTCGGGCTCAGCTGCAGCCGCGGGAGGAAGGCAGCCTGGCGGCGCTGCGCACACAGAGCATCCCCATCCCGAGTCGTATCCTTCGTGCAGTTTCCAACCGAAGCCCCCGGTCTTCTCGTCGTCCTGGAGTCCGTTCAGCCCTCACCACGGTGCCAGTGGCCTCCCTACTGTGTACCACCCTTACATCCCAGCCCAGCACGTGCCCGCCGCGGACACACGGTACCTACGTTCATGGCTGGACTGCGCGCCGCGCGGCTCCGAGTCTGTCCCGGGGCAGGGCCAAACAGGGCAGGTTAAGCTGGAGCCTCAGCTCGGCCATCTCGGCGGGGAGATCGCACCCAAAATTGGTGGACAGCACCATCACGAGACCACCACGTACATCCTGGAGTCGACATCCACGGCCGCGCGCGAGCTGAGCCACCATCCGGCCGCCATCCCGGGGGCAGCGTTCGAGGAGAATAAGGACATTTGTGAAGGAAGTGAGGACAAGGACGGCCTAGATCAAAGTAAGTTATTAAGCACCAAATAGCGCGCGGGAGAGGGAGAGAGCGCGGAGAGAGGGAGATTGTAAATGCTTTTAATGCCGCCATAAAACAAGAACAAAGAGCCGGAGAGCCGAAGTGCCCCCACCTTCTGCTCTCCGAGATTACTGTGATATTTAGCCCGTATCACCCCTGCATGTGTTCCCAGCCGCTCCTGTACGAAGCGCTGACTTGGAGCAGCACATGCAAACACGCCTTTTGTGATTTCCCTCATAGTTTTGTTAATGTGGGACACACTTCTAGCCTGAAGGGCGAGGGCAAAACCTTAGGAACACCTTACCTTAAATGAGAAATGCACCTAGGACTAACACCCCATAAAGTCTTGACAAAACTGGGTCTGATATAACAACACAGCGCTGTTGTGTTGTATAGGTGATGCTATTAGTGCATCCCTCTGTGACAGTTTGCCTGGACTTAAAAGTACTGAGGCGTGTTAGTTTGGAGTCCTTGGCAATAGCCCAGTGCCCAGTCATTAAAGATCATTTATTATAGAGGCTTGAGGAAGAAAAGGATTTGGATGCTTCTTCATAGTAAACCTGAGTCGTTTTGGAGGAAGGCTATTTAGAAGCAGATGTTTTACGTCAGAGTACAAACACAACCTGAAGTGAAAGGAAACTTCACAGTGAGATTTTCTTAATTGTTTTTCCAATCTGCGTCTGCTGCCCTTGGAAAGGACACGGTGGCTGGTGGTCTTCTTTACTGGAGTTAGACTGAAGGGATCTGTCTTTTTGTCACACACACACACACACACACGCTCGCGCGCACATGGTCTTGTTACTGCGCTGCATTGACTTTTAAAGATCCTTGTGTCAGCCATTGTTCAAAAGCCCGACTGACCAGTCCAAAGTATAAAAATCACCCTGCTCCAGTCTTATATTCTGACTTACGGAGAGCCTGTTCTTCATCCCACCGCTCACTGTGGGACTTCCAAGCACTAATCAACACTCAGTAGCGATATGAAGTGTGAAGACTTAAGATCCAGAGCTTTACGCAGCATGTTAGATAGACTGGATTATCCTTAAGAGGTTAGGTAACCTGTCATGTCATAAACGGGGTCCTGACAGTCTTCTGGGAGGCCAGGCACACACATTCCGTTGGATATTCATTTTTGAGTAAACATCAATCCCACCATTCCACCATTTCCCTTAGTAGAGGCATGTGCATGACACGTGTGAGAATTTCTCTGTGATGGTGCCACACAGTCGTATTTCTGTTCAAATATCCCCCTAAAATCTCACTTTTCTATAGCACCGAGTTGTAAACATAATAATAAACAGCTTATTGTGTCCGCTCCCACACCCCTTTCTCCCTTTCCATCAGACGAAAGGATCCTCTATATGTCAGTCGTATACATGGCTCCTCTTCTTCTAAAAATCATAAAAATCATAAAGTAGTCAGGCCGTCCATCACTGACCCGGCGGCTCGGAGCCGCAGAGCAGGCTAGATTAATTCTCAATAGAGCGGGAGCCTCATAACTCAGCCTGCACCATGGACTAAGTGCTGCACGGGACTCAGCGCCGCTCACATCTGAGGGGACAGTCTTAAACCATGCAGAAGTCTATATATGAACAGGTAAATCCCACAGCCACTACAGATGGCGTCTCAGTGTGAAGAGGCCCAAGAATATAAAAATTAAGAATCTTTCCCCATACATTCATTTACCTGAAAAAATCCCTAACTTCATTTGAACGAATTAGCATTCACAACATAGAATCAATATAAACCCTGCGAGGTTCAGACTTGGCTTATAAAACACGCTGAAAGCGCTGAGCAAACGCTCAAACTAATTCGTTGTTTTTCTTCAGTTTTGACATTATTAGGATCTGTAGTCGCTGTTTTATTCAGCTACTCGCTCTATAATAATAATAATAATAATAATAATAATAATATTTTATCTGTCATCGTGATATAAAGCAGTGGAGGGTTTGTCCAGTAACAAGGCTTTGTTCTGTTTTTCTATCATCACTCGCGCTAACAACAACATTGAATCCATCATGCGCTGGCGGGGCTGGCTCAGACTGAAGCTCGTTTCCAAAGCCTCTTCACATATTTTGGGTGGTACAGAAAAACGCTGCTTGGGAAGACACTCGGAGGATTTTTGAAGTATTATTTATTGCTGTATATATGTTACCGAGCCTGGACGTGAACGGTTGTGTGTCCATCCTCTAATCCCGCTAGATAAATCTAAATTTCCACTTTTGAGCGCTTGACTCTTTGTAAGTAAACTGTGTGCGCGCGTGTGCGTGTGTGGGAGAGAAGAATGGAGGCCTCCTCCCCCAGACTGGCCTTTTCAGAAATAGAAATTCAAATTACAAACACTGTACACACTCATAGACACACTTTATTACCGCACTGGCACACTGGAACTTTCTCCCTGACACACACACGCGCACACATCTTATTACAGCATGTGATAGTGCCATCCATCAGAGTAGAGGGCTGGTTAAGGGCTGGATGGAGCCCAGCAGCCTCCAGCCTGAGTTATTAGACTTTCCACCAGTATTACTGTGATTCCCAGCCTGGCTGGCTGGCACTGAAGGTTAGTCTGTGCAAGTGGGCAAACCTGTGAGTCTTCTGAACGAAAACTTTCTCCCTGAGCAGTTCCTCTTTTGACGTGTCTGGACTGCAGTGGGTCAGTGTGGCAGGTAGTGGGAGCTGTATGCTCAAGTGAAGGCTGTTTCTATTGTTCACATGGCAGCCATTTTGAACACTGATGGGTGCAAGATGTGCATGTGTTTCTGTGTGCAGGATAAAGATAACCGTCAGAAGGAGCTGGTCAGGTGCTGCTGCTATAACCAGACTGTGTGAACCTCTCTCCTGAGGAAAATGTCCCCTTCAAAAGGACTTTGGTTGGAAACACACATTATGCTTCAGGTTGTTTGTAATTGGCTGTGCTTGGATAAATAGATGAGGATGCAATAGTGCAACCTAACCTATTTCTTAAATTATGATTACAGGCTGTTATTTTTTATTACATACATATAACAAATTTATTTAGACTTGTAATGAGTTTCCCTCACAGCTGTTTTGTTTAATTTCAAGTTGAAGGAGTACTATTTTTCTTTTTCCCTTTCTTGCAGAGTTAGATGCTTACACCATCATGCATGTAGAGCCAGTTGTCCTACCTTTGCAATAAAGACCAGAAACAGGATGAAGCACAGTCCACCTACCAGCACATCCGAAGCTCACTAACACCTTATACGTTGCCTCGCAATGCAACGCAAATGTTAAAAGAGAAAAAGTATTCGTTTAAAATGCCACCTGCTGCCACCATTTTGAAATGGTGGCAGCGTGCAGCATATTTGACTCTCCGAGTCAAATGGCAAAAATGGACAGTATCGCATTGTTGGGCCACACTTACACTGCATCACATTTTCAGAACAGGTGCAATAGCATAGACGTTTTTCACTCTCTAATGTAGTATTTTAATTAGGCAGAAATTTACGCAGAAAGTTGAATTTTTGCTGGAGTTTATCAAATCTCACTCCAGTCTGGTGATAAAGACAGGGTCACTTATTTTAATTACAAAGGTGTTGCTTTTCCATACAGTCTGAAGT
This sequence comes from Mastacembelus armatus, assembly GCF_900324485.2. Classification (NCBI taxonomy): domain Eukaryota; kingdom Metazoa; phylum Chordata; class Actinopteri; order Synbranchiformes; family Mastacembelidae; genus Mastacembelus; species Mastacembelus armatus. Next base: position 506,928 of record NC_046640.1, read on the forward strand.
TGTTCAGTTTGTCCTTACATTTGTAGAGCAATTTCTGATTGAGTTTAGTTTGTGATTTTTGTTTCTGGAGGCAAAAAAAAAAAAATCTTGGTCATCTGTGACACACCTATTAGGAGAGAATCTCAGTCTGGATAATGTAACTTGGCAACTGCACAGATCTAGGCTGTGTTTCCCTCACCAGGTTTTCAAAATGACCACTGTGTGAATAACATCAGTCAAATCCTAGCTTTCAAAATATCGCATCCAGTTAAAGCCAGCATGCACCTAGAAATTCTCTTTGTGTTACTGGTGCTGGGCGACCATCCAGAATAAACTACAGGATTACACTTCGGTCCTTGTGTTGCTGCTGATGAGCAGAGAGAGAAAGTTATTATCCCTGAAGTTTATTAAGTTATAATGCTGGGTGAACAACCCCATTAATTGGCGTGCTGCTGTTGGCGGCTGGGAGAGATGGGGTGTATGGCTTGGGGTGGGTGGGGGATAAAATACGACTTGGGGAAATGTAATAACGTGCCTTTGGGATATATGAGAGGTCAATTTCTGTAACTATTAGGGTGAAATTGCAAAGGGAGGTAAAAAAGAGTGAGAAAGACATGTGATTAGAAGTTAGTGTTGTAGCCATTTCAGTCAGTGTTTCTATGCATTCATCACTGTGGACACACACACACTCAGACAAAGACACACAACAACTGAACACATTGTGCTTCAGGGCCAGTGGCTATAGCAGGCAGCTTTACGGGAATATCAATCTTTTCATCCATGTGCCTGTCCATGTGACGTCCAGGCAAGACATTGTTGCTGCATGGATGTAGCCTAGAGAGGACTTCAGATTAGGGCTATACAGGCTTATAGGTCCCACCCATGCTATTTTTTTCTGTCTGTCATTCTTACTGTCTTCCCACCCCTTAAGAAAAAGAGGTTACACCAGTCAGCATCACCACCAGCACCCAACTACACCATCGTTGTTTCCCCTCATCCCCATCCCCCCATACCTCAACCGGTTCCTCATTCTGGGTGACAGCCACGGGCGCAGCACAGCTCTGAGGGTAATGGATGGTGCTAGAGGTGATTTTACACCCGGGGAATGCAAAGCACCCACTTTACCGTGTGACAAAAGCACCGCACACCCCCACCCCACTCTACATCCTCTCCTCAGCTCTTTACCAGACATTATTTTGCTGTGAGATTAAATCGATCCTCTACATGCTGGCCCTGTTGCAGGAAATTGATTCCAGAGGGTATTAAGGACATATTTACTGATGATAGCCTCTAACTAACTCAGCTGATGGGAATAACACAGAGGGGGTTGGGGGTGTGATTGGTTGGGTGGGTGGGTGGGGGGGAGTGGGTGCACATCACTGGCAGCCATCTTGGCCCAACAATTTATTTCCAAACCCCAAGCCTGAGTAACAAAGTCTGGGCATTTAATATGCAGAGGTTACACCACCAAACCAATCGGACATGCTTGGGAAAGAATTCAGACGCCTTGACTTGTTTAATGTAGTCTCAGAGTCTGTGTGGCTGTGTGGTAGCTAACAAGTACCAAATGTTAACTATGCAGCATGTCTTCATTTATACACTTTAGAATGGGTAAGGCTTTCATCATAGATTTGTTCATATTTATGAACATGTTATGTAACTTTAAAAATAACTGTCTTGTGGATTTTTCTGCTAAACCGAGAGGAGTTTGTGTCAGCGATGAACAGTAACAGTACTCTAGTTAGACGACCTCTACTGATCCTAGTAATTAAGCCACAAACAAAAGAGGAAGTCACGTGACGTAGTATATAGATCAACAAAGTCCACTTTAGAGAAGATGTTAATGTGAGCAAACATACATTGGTGGATTAGATATACAAATGACTCAGATCTGGGATTCCCACTGCTGGAGGACTTGATTTGTAGTGTGTAACGTGTTCTTTGACAGGTTGCATTCACACACTGTTTGTATGAAACTCAAACCCCAAGAACTCCTGACTGACATTAAAGAAGCTGCTACTCCCATAAAGAGTACCAACCAAACAGGTTTTCTTAGCTTTTTGCTTTCTGCTACTGAACCATATACCAAAAAAGATTACAATCATAATTTCAAAACTCATAAAAATAATATCAACATGGACCGTTTACATTGATCTTACCATAGCCAACTGATAACCATGCTGCATTGATTCAGTGCATCCACCACCTCTTTGTGTACTCTCTGTATATCCATAAAGACTTTATTCCACACCTTTTTATTTGCAGTTTTAGTAGAAATGTGCTTGAAAAGTGCTGTCAGAGGTTCCTCTGACCCAGACTCATTGACCAGCTTGGCAGCAGTGCAGGGATATTAAATGATTTTGGTGACGCTCTTCCTTCTAACCAGTCAGAGAACGCCAAAGTCACGGCTAGGAGTTCTGGGCTGTACAAGCTACAAGTGCTGGAAGATGAACATAACTAAAAAATGATCTTGGGAGATTAGAACAAAACAAGTCCACATTTTATTTTAACATTTTCAGATGTTTCATCAATTCTATGTTTTTTTTTGGGATGTCACTGATTTTCTATGCAAAAGCTTTTTGCATGACACCATTTAATTTTAGAAGTGAATCTAATCAAACATGAACTAAGACTGTCAGTGGTCCCACAATAACTTGAAGAAGAAAATATTGTTATGAATGTCATGTGCAGTTGTGCACAATAACTTGGCATTATAGCAAGTATGATTGCCACAGGAGTAAAATATTACTAGATAAATTGAAGCCAGACGAAGCCTCCACCCATTGTCAGTTAGGAAAAAGCCTTTCTACTCAGGGAGGAACACACATTTTCTAATTCTCCCTGCTTGGCATTGAAAGGTGCTGAAGCTCCAGCTTTCCCCTTGACTTGTGTGAGATAAGAAAAATCACTCTTCCTTTCCAGGACCGAGGTCTGTGACTGCATTTTAGCAACAGAAAATCTCTTTTAGAAACTCTTGCCCTTCAGCGCTGAACATGCCCTTCATGCCGCACACACCTATTTAGCCGCAGCTTTGTGCTAAATTCACACTGATACTTAGATTACATGTGTGCTGTGTTTTCGTCTGCCTAAGGATCTGCCTTGCAACAGTCAGTGACTTTAAACAAACCAACCTTTTACCAATAAATTCAGGGTGCAATCAACTTTTGCAGGCACTTCTGGGTTTGGCACCGCTATCACTCTGCTAACTGAGATGATGTCACTGATCGAGGCCATGAAAGAAAATAGTTCCAGCGCGGTCTTGGTTTTAGTTTCGCTACTCCACATAGCTTGCCGTCACCAGGGAGGGTCTTTAAGCCTTTATAACACATGCAGTATTTGTTGAGAAGACATTTGGAGCGTTACCTGATTACACTGAGTTTCGTTTTGATTTCACAGTCTGGAGCTTGTGAGAGAGTCTGGCTTGACCGATGATTGACTGGAGGAAGAGCATGACCTAACCACATGGAATGATTGCTCTTGGTTAAAGGTTTTATTTAGATGAAGTAAAAGTGGATCTCAACCACAAAACCAGTGCTCAGCTCTCACAGTGTTCCTGAATGTGTTTTGTCAGTTGCAGTGTTTGTGATCAGGTTTATTTTTGACCTGTGCTGTTTAGAAAGGCTGAACTGCTAACAAACAAGGTGGGAAAATCAACAATAGGCTAAATATGGCATATTTATTTATGCATTGCAAAGGTTTTTACTATTTCAAACAGGTTTCACAGCGAGGTGCACAGAAGCTTGCCGCAGTCCTGAAGCGGCAAAACGGAGCAGGTGTCATCAGAAACCCTTCATTTGATCACGCCACCTTTAACTTCTTACTGCCGTTGACGGTAAAACGTCGCAAACCTTAGTGTAAAGACAGCCAGCTTGTTCCTGAGTTAACTTTCATTTGCTGCTCACTATTACGCGTGTTAAAACAGCTTCAGCACAATCTATCGAGTGAATTCTGTTAAAATCGTGTTGGAGCGTAATGAAAAGCGAGGAATGAACACAAGAAATACTTTTCATATAATCCCATCAGGGCCGTAAATTTCCCACTGCTTATTAATTTAGCAGCAATCAAAAGTGACGCAGTGACAGTGCGCTTAGCTGCAGTGTGTTCAGAATTCTCACGCAAACCAAAAAGGGACATATTTAGGCCTGCAAAACATCTTCCCTAATGTGTTTTTGTGTGTTTTCCCCGGTTTTTGGTCCAAAGCTGCCACACGATCTAAAATGTAGTCTTTAGTTTTGTCCCAAACATTACCCCGTGAATTTAAATTTTCTGCTGGTCATCTTCAAATAAATTATCCCCTGCCTTCTGCTACTGTGATGAATATTTGATTAGCTGAGGAAGTGCCTGTACCATCTAGCCTATCTCCTGTCAACTATTATTAGTATTATTGTTACTCTTAAAATAATAATAATAATAATAATAATAATAATAATAATAATAATAATAATAATAATAAAATGATGATGATGATGATGATGATGATGATTATTATTAGTATTGTTGTTGTTGTTGTTGTTTTTGTTGTTGTTTTCCTTACTTTTGTCCATTCTGCCTTACATGAGTTGGGTGGAACATTACACAGACGCTTGTCTTGCACATACTGTTAAATAAAACAGCCATGGATCCACTCGTGTCAAAATTGCACCCCTGCTGATACCGTAAACCTGGTTTACGCACCAGAGTTTCAACCACAGATTCAGGTGCTGTCGACCAAGCTTTTACGTACACGTCGCTGAGATATTTACGCACTGTTTTGATCTTTTAGGGAGCGTCTTCACGGCCCTTCTGTCATTCACCTATTCTTAAGTTGTAATCAGTCTTCTTCCTCCTCTTCTCTCTCTTTCTCCAGATGACCCCTCGGCCAACTGGCTGCATGCTCGCTCCTCCAGAAAGAAGCGATGCCCGTACACCAAATACCAGACTCTCGAGCTGGAAAAGGAGTTCCTGTTCAACATGTACCTCACAAGGGACCGGCGGCATGAGGTGGCGCGCGCTCTCAACCTGACGGAGCGGCAGGTGAAGATCTGGTTCCAGAACCGCAGGATGAAAATGAAGAAACAGAGCAAGGACCAACCCAAGGACTAGCGGGGCTCTTAATGCGCGAGGCACACACATTATGATGACATGCACTCACGCTCACATCACGTAGCCAATGTAGAGTTCACTATTCCCTGTGGCGAGAACACAAAATGGCCTTCCTATGAAGGGCAAAACTAAATACATACAGCTTCCGTTTTTAATTTGTTTGAACCTCCAGTCACTCAAGTGAGCTTCAGTCCAGTAACACTAATCTATACAACTGATCAATTGTCTTATTGATCCCTAACAAACGGCCAGGATGCCGCCACTTTAACACTGAGATATTAAGGACGTCTGATGATCACTGATATGGAAAGAGGCTGGGAATCTGGAATTATTTGAGTTCACGCCACTGAACGATGATGGGTAAGAACTCACTGGCCAGCATCAGTTCTTCCTGGACTTCCTCACATCTAAATGGGTCGGAATTTACATAAAACTGTGGACTGGACTGTTTGTGTGATAGCCTGTCTTCATGGTTTTATATTATAGTAATTATTAGGCTTTGATATTAACAGATCAGATTAACATATTAACAGCAACAGATCTTCCAATGAGGCTACAACAGTGTGGGAGGGAGGGGGGTCTTTTCTTTATTTTCAGGCACCACTCCTTCACTTTTATTAGTTATGTATCCTTCCATCACTAACACCGAAGGCGCACGAAAGTGCTGAAATCGGGGTTTCACATGGCCCTTAATAAGCACGAGGAGCACAGAGGGGGGCGTGCACATACTGGTGTTAATCCTGTTTCTTCTTCTTCTCCTTTTTACTGTTTTTCTCGTCGCTGGCAGGATTTGATTAGAAAGCGCCTGATGGTCGCCGCTGATACGAAGAACAAGCCGCCGTTTGTTTCCCGGTTGTCGGCCTAAGTAATGAGCAGATACCTGAAGGGCTGGGGGAGAGAAGGCGGTGGGGAAATGATAATGGGTGGTAGGGGTGTTAACTCGACTCAGCAACCCGGGAAACCGATTAGGCTGCTGTCGATATCGTGGATCCCAGCCCTTTGGCTAGCTTTCCGGATGCTTTATGCGCTGCAGCGGCGACCCACACCGTCTGTGGGTAGCAGCTCCTGCGGGTATATAAGGAGACATGAGAGGAGTCATGGCACAAAGGACCAAATTTGAAAATCATGTTCATCAGTCTTTAATTTAAGCTTCACTCTTTGTTGGGTAAATGCAAGGCGGATCCATCCGGGTCATGATAGCTCTGGTCACCCACGGCTCTGACCTAAACAGCAACGACACCTGTGGCAACACATACACGTTCAAGCAGCGTCAGACATTTGTAGAGCTGCCACAGATACGTTAGACTGGCCAGTTAAAATCTGTCATAGCTGCTACTTCTTACTGTAAAGAGTCTGGTGCGCACAAAACCCGTGTTGGCACGTAGAACTGGTCTCTGCTGTCTCAATAAAAATAAAACAATATATTCTCAACTACAATTTGGTTTGGTCAGTGTTTACGAAAAAGTGTGTTATATTTTTTATACATGCAGTAGATTGTTTATTATTATTTCCACTGTGTGATTTGGGATTTTACTCTTTTTTCAATATAGGATAGCCTGCACAAAGGCGGTTTCCAAACTCAACCTGGGATTGAAGAAAGCCCGAAATGCTCCGATGTGCTCACTTTTATTGACCAATTTAAGACTCCTGGTCAGGGTTTAATTTTATTTTCCTAGAAATGTCATTCCTAGAGGTTTTATTACAATATTATATCAACAGACGCACCAGAACGCATACGATTTATTGCCGCGCGAAATATTTTAGCAATAGTTTCTACATTTAATAGCTCTGAGTATTATCTTGTTAGAGTTCAGTTTATGCAGAGTTTTATTGATCAGAGTGTTAAAGAGACCTTGTTGGAAGGCCGGCCTGCTACTATGGCATTATTTGAAGTGTCGGCGTAGTTAAATGGCATCCGACGGCAGTTTTATGGACGTATCATAAACAACACATTGGCTTTACAACGTTTACAACTTTGCGCGTGTGTTTGTGTGTGTGTGTGTGTGTGTGTGTGGTATTCTTTGGGGCTTGCAGACCACATAGGCAACAACATATTAAAAATTAGACTAACAGTCCCGGTATGTATATATGTACACCACAGACGCAGATGCCGACTCACACACACAGTTTAGTTGGTATAACTGACATTTTTAATTTCAGTGCAAAAGTGGTCTCCAAGCAGCCTCTTTTACAAAGTCTCAAACTGAGAAGCGCAGGAATCTCTCGATAAGCAGCGTCAAATCTTTTATTTACGAGTAAAACTGTTTACATGATTTTAGCATGCCTCAAGCCACTCGTCATTTTGAAGACGTTATTTGGTCGTTTAGCTCTTTGTGTGTTAAATCTGTCGGAGGGGAATGCTTACTGAAAAATGATTAGAAAAAGACTAAATAGAAGTTTCTTGATAGGAATTATTTCTAATTTATTGTATATAATGTGAGTAACCTCGTCTTTCTTATTGGAATGAGTTAAATAGGCTGAAATATTGTTTTGTCTTATCGGGACATGGCATTTTATTGTAATATAGCTGTATTGTTTCTGTTTTCTGTCATGTTCTTTAGATTTCCATGTTAATCTGTTCTGATGTCAGTCCGATGAGTTTGTGTGTCTATGATCTGTTGTTTAATGGTGAACAGTAATGAGTTGTAAGTATTTGGGGCAGAGAAGTGCCAAAGGTTTCTTCGATATGTAAATGTTCACTTTGGTTTAAACTGATTCCTACCGTTTCCTGACCCACTGTTTACGCTCCTGACTGGAGGACCAAAGTTTCTGGAGTCTTTTTTTATTGATGATAAATATGGAGGTAGTTCCAGAAGTGTTTCCCTCAGTTTTTTTAATGAGTCAAATCTCAACCATGTGGCCACAATAAAGACGTGCAGGCGAATTCCAGTCACTCTGATCCTCTCCTCCATGTGAAATGTTCCAGTTCCTCCTTGTGTGTTCTTTCTCTTCTTTCCCCTGTGTTGTTGTCTCTTGTTTCTTTGTGCGATGGCACTGCTGATGCTGGATTCCTATTAAAGAACAACCTTTACAGTAAGACCATACTTCATGTGGATGCATTGTTGCTTCTCTCTGCCTGCCAAACTGAAGTTCATCTGGGGCAATGTTCGGGATTGTGACTTAAAACCGATATCGAGCATTTATGTTATTTCCTACGGAGACTGATCTTTTCTGCTGTTCTTTGTCCTATGTGGATGCGATGGGAACATCCGGAGATACTGGCCCAGCTTTCCTTTCCGTTTCTTCTTTTCCTACTTCTCCAGATTGAATTTGGTCTCTGTGGGAAGCGAGAGGAAGAGACAGAGAGGGCCCGGGACGAGCCAGCATGTGTTTAAAATATGCGTCTCTTCAGCTGTACACTGATGCTTAAAGGACAGGGGCGTCTGTTTGGCTGCAACACCAAAAGCCTGTCATAAACCCATAAACACCCCCACCCTCATACACACAAACACACACACACATGATGAGTGCATTCATTAGAAGCGTCGTCATCCGTCCATTAGGAGCTTGTGAAACCGCTGCGGTTCCTGTGTTTGTCTCTGCACCAAATGACTGTGATAGACACAGAGTCTGATGAGGGCTGCAGGATCTCTATTTCCTCCCCGGCTTCTCACATGATGTGGAAAGTCTTCTACTAAAGCACTTACAATAAAGTTGGAGCAGGACAAGTTGACTTTTTGTTTTGCGAAGGTCCGAGAAAGCAGAATAAGAAGAGGAGCAGGGAAGAGTAGCATCGTTAGTTGTGATAATAGTTAATGTTGTGCTAATGTGATTACAAATACTGCACATAGAACAAAGTGGCATGACTCAGTCCAATAGACCAACCTGGGGTTGCAGGCAGGGCTGTAGCGATGAAAAGCGAGTCATGAAAAGTGCAGATTCCTCAAGCCCTTAAATGAATATTTTTGATAAGCCATCAAAAATTTGTAAATTGTTCTGGTTTTGTGCGCTTGTCACATTCAGCGTATTCTGCCGCTGTATCTGCACAGTCTAACATACGGTATCAGGAGCAGGTCAGTAATGACGTGGGCCTAACATATTACCACCTCTAAGCAGCACATACTAATACGAATATTACACACATACTAATACACACATACTAAGCTTAGAACAGAATCGGGCTCTACTGCCAGTCACTCATTCACTGTCATTGGCGTCGACGTTGTTATGAGTAATGGCGTAATAAGCCACTGACTACACTATGTGTAACAGCAACATAGTAGTAGTATCTCACAGTGCCTTGGCTCAAAGAGGCAGAAATAAGATGATAACCAAATTCTCAGCGCAACCTCTCTCCTTCACCCTGCTGTGCTAGGCCCAGCCAATGAGGCCTCGGCGTTTAGGCGGATTTAGTCAGAGACCCCAACAAAGCCATCCCATAAACCTTATGCGGACTTACAGCGGAAGACTGATACTTCTCTAAGGTCTAGCAGGGTCGGAGCTTCATTAAATCCAGAAGCTCTGCGCTCTGCTGCGAGCCTCCATCCAGCCTCTGCCCGCTGTCCCTGGGACAGCACTAACTGCTAGCTGCTTCACCCCACTATGTATGTATGGGTGTGTGTGTGTGTGTGTGTGTGTGTGTGTGTGTGTGTGTGTTAGGGAGGCAGGTGCGGGTTGATACAAAGCACAGTAAATCTAACAGAATGCAGCGAACAAAAGCCTCACACAACAACACACACTGTCGTCAGGTTACAGAGGAGCAGTTATGGAGGCACAGAAACACCGGGGAGACATCATGGTCACATCTAAAGGAGCAGGAAGAATCAGGAGCAGCAACACAGTTATTATGGGATAGTAGTAATTCTACATGTGCAAGACTAGGCCAATCAAAGTATCAGCTGCAGGTGAAGCGCAAAGGAGAATATTTTATACCTACAGAAACCGTTCCTCCTCGATGTACGCAAATGAATGACAAATTGTCAGTCACTGTTTCTCCAGGTTAGCTTTCTCCAGTAGCTCTCTATGAGGAATCCATATAGCCTTACTGCAGATACCCATACATTCCTAATATAAAAATCTCAGTGTTATCTGCCTGTAATATGCACCAATACAGCCCTGGATCAAAAGACATTCCTGTGCTATTCATAAATTCTTCCAATGTGCAGCTCAGTGGTCTGGACTGAGTTGTTGGAGGTATTATGAAATTGTCACCCAAACACCAACACATAACACACTGCCCCCTAACCCCTCAACCCCATCCTTCCTTTCTCTGTAAGGCATCCCAATGGAAGGCAATGAGGCAGTGAGGAAATGGAAAAATCCAGATTGGCTCATTGTGCGGTGATTTAGCTGTGCGGCTAAAGCGGGCGCAGGTCTCATCATTTTCAGAGATATTTTCAGAAACTAAATGGGCTGCAAAAGACAAAGCACGTGCTGCTGCTGGAAATATTCACATTTCAAGCCAGGCGAATGCAGCCAGTTCAATATGTCTTCACTTTATCCTCTCATATTAAAGCAGAGTCCACAGATAATAACCAGCTTCACTGACACACTCTGGGTGGATGTTAGAGTGCAGAGGGCCCAGAGCAGCGGTCCCCTGTTCCCGCACTGTGCTGCTTTACACAGCGCAGCTTCTATAATTCATCAAGCAGCGGAGAATATCATTCATATTCATAAATTTTCTCAAAGAGAGTTATGGGCCCGCTGATACAAACGGCTGTATGGATCGGATCACATCAGCCATTCTGGACTCATTAAGAGTTGGACGGGAAGCCAAATGCTGCTGCCTGCTGCACACATGTTACAGATGCCTGTGCCTGGGTAGAATGAGAATAATAATAGCAACATCCAACACAGAAATAACTGTATGGACACACGTTATGACTGAGCGGAAAACAACGAAAACAGAACAAGAACAGTCTTTGTACTTTTGTAATAGCATCATAAAATATAATTATTATAACGATGCGTGTTACTGATCTCATGTGCGTGAGAAAACAACAGCTAATATAACAGTTAAAAACTTTACCAGAGCTCCTTGGCAGACTTGGCAGAATTTCAGGAAGAGCGTGGGACTCAGTTGAAAGCTTTGGAAAAACTATCAACTGCACTATGATTGGATTTTTCAACCCTTCCAGTGTATTTATTTATGTAGCTATGTATTTATTTAGTTTGTTTGTTTGTTAGTTAGTTATACCCAAATATTTTTCCAAGAGGAAAACAAACAAACAAAAAATCTTTAAAATAATGAACACTGTAGCAGTGTGTGTGTACTACAAACTTCAGGCGTGTTATTTATTATGGTTATTTTTATGTTTTATTTTTTAAATAATGATTTGTAATAGTTTAAGCTCTTTTTATAATAAAAAGTAAAAAAGTTGGCGGTTTAAAATTATGGATTAAAAGATGACAATGAGAAAAAATATAATAATAATGATAACAACAACAACAACAACAACAATAATAATAATAATAATAATAAAAACCACTATTAATTTTATTTGATTAGGATTTGTTTGGTATCTGCGCACAGAAAGCGTATAAGGTGGCGGCACGGAGCTACACAACCCATCGCCCCGTTACTTCCAGATGATTCACGTCCATCTACATTCACAGCAGTTGTGTTTCACAGCCAGTGAAAATTCTCAGAGCCAATTCTCAGAGCCGTCTGATTTCTTGCGGCGAGGCTCCTCGCATTTATTTCTTTTGTAATTGTAAAACCACGAGTGGACTCCGCCGGACAGAGCAGGCCGTCCGGGTTTGTTCTATTTGTTTTATTTTATTCTGCTTTGACAAAGAATCTGATAATATTTCCCTCTTTGGACCAATAAAGCTCTGGCGGCTTTTTCTCCTCCTCCTCCACCTCCTCCTCCTCTTCTCCTTCCTCACGTCAGTTGTTTTGCACATTTCCTATTTTCAAACAAGGAAACAAACAGCACGAGAGGAGCAGGATGTGCTGCACGCACCGGGGGTCTCGAGCTCACTGCTAAGAAAAAAAAAAAGCGGAGGGGGGAGGGTGATGAGGGATGCGGGATGCGGGAGCGGATGCGTGCGTGAAGAAGCCGCCGCTGACTGTCGTAAAACAGCAAAGAAGAAGACGGAAAAGAAGAGGAGAGAGAAAGAGGATTCAATGCGGTGCGGCGCAATAAAAGAATATGACGGCAATAAAAGTTTATAGCGTATAAATTTCTGAAGGTTAAGAACTAAACGGCTGTAAAGCAAACACGCCGAGAGAAAGAGAAGGGGGAGCGAGGAAAGGCACGCAGAGAGGAAATATTAGAGGAACAGTTTCAAATAGCTCCTAGATATTAGACTTGTTGGATTCGGGAAGGCAGCGAGATGATGGAAAGGCCAGGACAGGAAGGGGGAAATGAAACAAATGTGGGGTGAAAGACGAAAAACGAAGAGCGGTGGAATTCCGCTCGTTTGTGCTGTAGCAGCATGGAAGAGAGGACGAGTCTCCTTCCACCTCCTCCTCTTCTTTTCAGCTTCGGGAGTTTTATGGTTTTGTAGCCGTTTGGCTCTGTGGGGGTATTTTTGCAGCAGTTGCGTGTGTGCGTGTGTGTGTGTGTGTGTGTGTGTGTGTGTGCTGTCTCCTGTTCGAGCTCCTTTTGTCCCTTAGATGCATCCTTACAGCCGGGGCCATAAACTCCCCCTCACCAAAAACACCCCAAACACACCCAGACAGCAGGCCCCTTCAGACAGGGCGTCCTGTGGCCGAGTACCAGGCTTCTATTGCGGCCTGGAGCAGGCGGCGGGGCTCCAGATACATATCCAGGCAGTGTGTGCGCCTTTTCTCTCTTTGGTTATGGCAGCCTAAAAGCCTAACAGGGGTTCATATTTCCACTGGGGTGATACTGGGGATGTGAGCGGCAGTCTCTTCAGATAATGGTAACAACCACTTTTTACAGACTGTTTACAGCCTGTAATTTAACAGGCTGCACACACACACACACACACGCACGCACACACACACACACACACACACACACACACACACACACACACACACACACACACACACACACACATACACACACAGGTCCGTCAAACATAAAAGCTACAATCATGTGCGGTAAGGAACGGGCTGTCTGGAGAACTGGCCTTCACAGACACTTTTCACTTTACAGCGCTTCAGCTGATCACCCTGCGTTTGTTTTATTTGAAAGATTTTTATTGCAAGTATTTTATTTTTTTCCTTTCATGAACAATCAGGGTTGCATAGGGCAAATTATTAGAAACATCTCAAATGAAACGAAATCAAAGAAATACAATAAAAATGCAAGCAATAAAAACTATCAACCTAAAGTATTGATCAATTTCATTCCTATTTTATTTTATTTCATTACTTTCATCAGGCTTACAATTTTTATATGATGCATTTTGAATGAAATGTTTTGTTTATGTTTTTATCTGGCAAATCCGTATAGAGATACAGCTACAATTTTTATTTGCTTACGTAATTTTAAATTATTTCATTTTCAATACAACATTAATAGCTATTAATGCGAATGCGAATATAAAGTATACAGCAGTATTATATGGACCAATGGACTATTATATGGACTAAAAACTAGTATATAAATAAACAGTAATAGGCGCGGATTAAATGTGGGCTACGTCAGAGTCCTGGTTTAAATCTAAAATAAATAAGTAAATGAATATAAACATAATAATGTCGTATACTTATATAGATACAACCATATAATACTAAACATTATACTATACATCTATTATATATTATTAGAAGCAAGAGCCCAAACTGGCCTTTCTATGCATTGTGTTGAGCTTTAGTTTCATGTTAGAGTAGCAAACATTATCACAGGAGGTGCCTTTTTGTGTCTGCTTTGTGCCTCCGTTGTTAAGTGACTATTTGTGGTTCCTGAAGTTTAAAGTACAGTTCAGAGCAGCCTCTCTAACACTCGGAGTAAAAGATAGAACTCATTAAACGCAGCACTAAGACAAGACTTTGCTTTATTTTTTTTTCCATTTACAGTCCGACGCTTCCGTGTGACAGACCTGTGCCGCCTTCATTTCACTTTCCTTTCTCTCACAAATCCCTAGCCAACCCTCTCATCCGGCCTCCAATTACAACGCGCAGTTTTATTTTAAAGCAGCTTATTTAGCTTTATGTGCGGACTTAATAGAACCATAAAGTCGCATTACTGGCCGACTTCCCTCCTGTGGCCTTACTGCGACCGGCCGCTTGATGGCGCTCTTGCTCTACCGATAAACCTGAGCTCGCCCGAGGCTCTACTGGCCTTTGTGGAAGCCATACATATGTTGGACCTCTTTTTAAAGGGGTGAAACTCACCGTATTCCTTTTCTTAATGTATGATAAGGGATTTTTAAGATGTGAGGTGATGAGAGCACTGTTTGACTTTGCTTTAGAACATCCTTGACATTTGAAGCAGTTCCAGGTCGTTTTTACAGCGACAGGGGCTGAAGAGGAAGGGTTGAGGCCTTGGAAAATAACAACACAGGCGAGCAGGATACTATAGGCTGGCAGTAGTTTTTTTCCCCCTGGTGCAAAATTCACACCAAGGACGCGCGCTCCTTAACTCTTTTTCCGCTTTGTGCAGGCATGTATAGGTGGAAGGCATGCGTGGGGGGTGTAAGTGCTTGTGTACTGAGTGCAAGAACATTTTCCCCTTGGTGAAATGTGAAAAGCGCATACCCAGAGACCTTTCTTTGCACTGCATCAACGGTCAAATCAATTCCCTTCATTGTTGAGATGTTTTAATTAGTGTACACTTGATGTGAAGCTTAAAGACGCAAGAGCTGAACCCCAGTTCTTGACCCGCAGTTGTTTACAGCCACATGCGCCTGTAAAGTATTTCGAGGCCGACTGTTGCCCATAGTGTTCATTGTACAGGAATGACCCAACAACAGGCGGTCTGCTTATTTACTGCTCTGGTTTTGACAGCACGGCTGTGTTGACACTGGTCAGAGAATGGGACTGTTTTGCGCACCACATTCACATCTCACCACGGAGACAGCAGTTATCACAATCAAACTGTTTACTGGAAGTGTGAAGCCGGGCACGACGAAGTTTCAATAAGATCATATTGTAGGTAATAAATTAGAAAAATACTGCGGCAATTCCTTCTCTGAAAGTTGGGCATACAATCAACTGATTTACCACAACACAGTGTGTAATTCAGGCGGGTGCTAGTAACGCTTGGGCCTCTCGTATCAGCGCTATATAATCTAAATAAATTAAATTCGGGTAATGACGCTTTTATTTGGTGAATATGAGCTCGCAGTGAAAGCGAAAACAATCTGTGGCAGAAATGAAACGATGGCTCCAAAATGAAATAATATTACAGAGTCAAAAGATGAACTTCTCATTTCTGTTGTACCTGTAGGACCCTAATCCCTCAGATCTGACTGTGGGCAGGTTTCAGGCCTGTGGTGCACGTAAATGAAATCTCTGTCCAGTCTTTTTACGAGTCTCGGTTTGTTCGACAAGACCGAACTTAACCTTTCCGCAACTTATCACTGCTAGAAAACCCTCCTTCTCCTGCCACCTTACACTCCAGCAGAAAAGATGGAAAACAGAGCGAAAATGACAATTAAATATTGGGCATAGATGAGACATTTACGGTCGCGCAAAGGATGCGTCATAAAAACACCCTTTTTGTTTCTCTGCTGCGGAGACGTAAACAAGCGAACTCTGCCCCTCCGCTTTATGGACCTTTATAGTTTGTTAAAGCGTTTACAGCCACTTTCTACTAGCCTATTACCCTCCCAGTTCTCCTTGCATGTTTATGGAGATCATATTTATAAAGGTATACCATGATCAGAAAGCAGACGTTCAGGTCCCGGTGCTCGTTCACGAGTGGAACACAGCAAAGGCTCCGGGAGCTGTTTTTTTAAAACCTCAATTATATTTATAGACTAGTACTTGTTAAAACCGATATCAATTAGGAGGCAATGCCCTGCACTCTCTCTCCCCTCCTTTCTCCACAGTATGTGTCAACCTCTCTCGCCCGGGCTCCCTGACATTTTCAGGCCTCATTCAATTCGCTTCTATGCTTCTATCCAGACACCCTCTCCTGTAAGGATTCAGGGCGAGGAACGAGAAGACGAGAAGGAGCAATTAATGAGAGAGATGCTGTCAACGATACAACCCCCCCCCCCCCGCACACAGGCTACATGTGACTGCGTGCGTGCTTTGGGTGTGTGTGTTTCAGTGTGTTTCACTTGATCAAATGTGAAGACTCGCCTGTTTCTCCTAATTTCTAGCTTGGTGCTGCACCTATTCTCTTTCTCTTCGTCTTCTTCTTGTCCTCCCTCCTTCCTTCTCACTCCCTTTGCTTCATCACAGGCGCGCGGAGCTCCTGAGCCGACGCCGGGAGATTATCATCTAGGCTAAGGCTACAGGCGCGTGCGGGTACAAGCGCAAAAAAAGAAAAAAAGAAGAAAAGTGTAATGGACTTTAAGTGTGTGTGCACTCGTGCACGTCTGTCTATGTGCGTGGAAAAGCCAATGGGATGAAGAGCTGATAATAGATGCAAATTATCCCTGAAACCGACACACACACTCATACACACAACACACACCACACACACACACACACCAGGGCCAGGAAGAGAGAGAGAGATAAAGAAAGAGAGGGAGAGAGCGCGCGCAAGAGAGAGCCAGAGAGAGAGGCAGAGAGAGACAGAGAGAGAGGAGAAAAAATATGAAACAACTCATTTGCAGAGGAGTAAATCACGGAAAACCCGTTTGAGAGCGCGACAGGGCTCCCGCGTACAGCTTTAACACCGGAATTGTGATGCGCACAAGCCCTTCCTCCTCTGCTTCTCCCTCTTCTTCTCCTTCCTCTTCTTTTTCTTCTTCGCTGGAGATTTTATGGAATCGGTGTGATTGTTGTTATTGTTGTGGTGGTGGTGGCTGTGGCTGTTACTGCTCTGGCTGGCTGCCCTTACCGTTATCCACATCGCAACCAGCTCGTCTGTTGTGGCCGTGAGGGGGAACACCACAACAACGGTGACCGACAGTGGCGGCAGACCTGCCTCACTTTCTCCCTCCCCTCCGTCTCTGTGTGTCAGTGTTTCTTTGCTTCGACCCGCACGAAACAAGCAGGGGAAAAGAATTACACAACTGAAAGTCGCCGGTCGCTTCCTTCAGCCCCACTCTGACTCTGTCGAGCCGAACACAAACAACACAAAGAGCCACAAAAAAGATGAGTTCATATTTCGTCAACTCGCTTTTCTCTAAATATAAAAGCGGGGACTCTTTACGTCCGAACTACTACGAGTGCGGGTTCGCGCAGGACCTGGCCGGCAGCCGGCCCACCGTGGTGTACGGCCCGGGCTCCGGCGCCACCTTTCAGCACGCTCCGCAGATCCAGGATTTCTACCACCACAGCGCCTCCACGCTGCCAAGCAACCCGTACCAGCAGAGCCCCTGCGCGGTTACGTGCCACGGCGAGCCGGGCAACTTCTACGGATACGACGCCCTGCAGCGGCAGACGCTTTTCGGGGCCCAGGACGCTGATCTGGTCCAGTACAGCGACTGTAAACTGGGAGGTGCGCCGGGGATCGGCGGCGAGGACGCAGAGGGAACCGAGCAGAGCCCTTCACCGACGCAGCTCTTTCCCTGGATGAGGCCGCAAGGTGAGGAAACGGGGAGACTGACTTCAAGGCTTGTTTTTTTTTATCATATGCCTAGTTCAAAGCATTCCGCGCTCTACCCCAAAAGGTGAGTGTCCATGTCAGCAGCACAGCTGCTCCTCCAGGAGGGGAAGACAGAACATGTAGGCACAGAAATGTGGGAAAAAGTTGAAAAAGTGGGTTTAAAGCAGCAATTTAAGCTTGATGAAGGCTTTCTTTTGTCTTCCCTCAAAAGGAGACAAAGGCAAGTTTATGGTTTTATTGGCAGCACCAAAACTTGTGAATGACTTTAGGGTTTAATTGCCCCGGCCATATACTGAGAGTGAATGGTCGGAAGCTCAGTGAGAGAGAAAAGCAGGCAGAGATAGGTGAGACATGGTGGAGCGGGGTCAGAGGAGAGAGAAGTGAACCTCAGACACCTCTTCATGAGAAACCCCATTCCTCCCCAAAATCCAAGACCCTTGCTTACAGCAGATAGGAAATTGTTGCTGGAGGCAGTTGTTTCCATCCACACAGACTCATTTTAGACATGCAGCTCTGACCCACTGAAACTTTTACTGCTTTTTCTGCTTTTACGACCTGCCTGTGGTCTCCGGGATTATTTGTCTACACGGTGGCCAGTTCCCAACAGGGTTAAAGCAGCAACTATTGCGTGAGCGTGTGCGTGTGTAGAGAAGAAAGAGGAAAGAAGGGGTTTTTTGCGCCTTCACAGAGTGTGTGATCGCTGATCTCGCAGGCCTGTGTGAGATCAGAATCATCCCTCAAGTGATGTCGTGTGGTTCACATTGGAGCTGGTTTGCTTTTATATCTTGTATGTGTGTGTGTGTTTGTGTGTGTGTGTGTGTGTGTGTGTGTGTGTGTGTGTGTGCGCGCGCGCGCGCATGTGTTTGTGTGTGTGGAAACACCTAGTGGTTTTTTGTGTGGTTGTGGCGTACTCTTTCCTGTGAATATGGATCAGGGCCGATTGGTTGAACTCGATCGCGTTGTAAATCATACCAGAGAATTAAAAAATGTAAATGTGAACTCGCATTATATGGAAGCCGAGTTTATAATTATATAGAAAGCAATACCACAGCGAGACTGATTATGCATCAAGGCATTTGGAGTGTAAGGGAGAGAGAGCGCGGTGAATGGATTGACATGTATAGCAGCCTATTTTGTTTGAGGCCATATTTCTTGCGCTGTGCTGTTGTGTGTGCGTGAGTCTGTGTGCTTGAGCGTGCGCGTGTCGTTCTGTGTGTGACAGAGAGGGTTTATTGCTTATGTTCTCGGTTGTATTTTTTAAAGTGGGACTGCAGACAGGGGTTTGGCCTGTACAGGACTTTTGTGGCTTCATGATTATGATCATAAAATAGAAAAAAGAATAAATAAATAAATAAACAACAACCGAGCTGC
This sequence comes from Mastacembelus armatus, assembly GCF_900324485.2. Taxonomy (NCBI): domain Eukaryota; kingdom Metazoa; phylum Chordata; class Actinopteri; order Synbranchiformes; family Mastacembelidae; genus Mastacembelus; species Mastacembelus armatus. Next base: position 525,944 of record NC_046640.1, read on the forward strand.
TTCTCTCCATCCTTACACGCCTTATTCTTTTTCACACACCCTCCACTACAGTTAACAGTGATCATAGTAGCTAATTTATTTTTACGCACGGTTTTATAAGATTAGGAAAACTGGTCCTGCAGGCTCGGTCTGTGTTGTTCCATGTGTCTGTATCTGTACTGAAGGCTTCCTGTTTGTTCGTCCAGTATATTTTCGTCATTTACATCTTTAAATCCTCGGTTATATTTCCCTAACACTCATCTACCCCGGCTCCCTTGTGTGTGTAACAGCTTTGCAAACCATTCCCAGCTTTCAGTACCACCGGTCGCACTCAGGTGCGCGGCTGAGAACGACTTCTTAAGGGCTTCAACGATGACAGTGATTAGTCGATTGATTAATAGTTTCTAAACAGTATTATCGAGTTTAATGGCGTGCCGGCGCGGGTGGAGGCAGCTCCGATCATCCGGGGCCCGAAAAGTCGAGTCAAAACAGGAAACCAGGCGTGTCAAGCCGTGCAGCCCAGCACCGCTATGGTCCGGCAATGTTCTGTGCGCACGCAGTTACAGCCCGTGCACTGTCTGATGGGATATTATCGTTTCTCGGTGAGAGGATTTATTAGATAGCCTATAGTAGCAGAAAAAGGCGGATGTGGATAAACGGGACAGTGGAGCGCAGAGACGGAGGTGGTTATCCTCTGAAATTTTCCTTTAATGAGAGGGGTGCTTTTCATGAGTTGTATTATGAGATGGGATATGACCTCCTCCGCACCCCCACTCCTTTTATCTTATAACCCAAGTACGGAAGGAGACTCCCAATCACCGAACAGGCCCTGAAATACTCTTGGGGCTTCATATTCGAGATTGACTCTAAAGTCGTGAATATGAGCCATTTCCGACTTTCACCGCGGCGGCTGGAAATCTCCAAAGACTCTTCTCTGTTTGGATTTAAAAATGAAAAAAGAGAATCCAAATCTGATTAGGCCCAAGAATGAATGTATGTCTGAAATTGTGTCAGTGTCTTTTTGCATTGGCATCTGTTTGTCGAGTGGAAACCTCGTTTCTCCGTCCTCCAAAATGTCAACTGCCAACTGCCATGCATTTGTTTAGGGCTTATTTAATTGGCTTTGTAAAGGTTTCATATGTAATAGGTCTTAAAAATGCTTCATAATCCCAAGGCTTGTATCGTTTTCCCAGGCTATAAAGGAGCATGAAATCCTTTGGCTGACGTTACAGCAGGAAAATGCCAAATACATGGTGAAAATGTTCGGATTTATCGCCACAGGCAGTCTGACCCATGTAATGCGAAGGGGGAGAGGCATGTGACCAGTGCCAGGCTGTGACGCAGCTCGGGTTGCGGGTTAAATTCCCTAATTTGCAAGTTGGTGTTCGCATCAAAGCGTCCGTGCTTTATTTTATCCAGGAGAGTGTTTTTCATTTCCCTTAATTCATTACTGGTGACAGCAGCGAATGTGGCGCCCACTTCCTTTCCGTCCCCACAGCACGAAATCACGGCGCCAGCCCTGTGACAGATAATACATACAAGACATTTACATCACTTACAACTTCATGCATTTCCATAAGGACTCCCTTGTCTTTTTCTTCTGGCTGTTTTAGCATAAAGAGCGGCTCTGTGCTCACACACGAACACTGTGTGGAAATCTAATGGGACCAACCGAGTCACAGCACTTTGTTCGAAGGAAGAAACCATCATTAAGGGCTTAATTTCGTGGCCTATATAACAGATACCTGCAGGCCTGGCTACATATATAATGTGATAAGTGCAGAGAGACAATACGAGACTTCTATATATGATTACAGCGACAAATGGGCTTCCATCAAAGTTATCTTGTTTAATTTAATCCACAAACTTTACTGTTGTTTACTGTGTGGCCTGTGTGTGTGAGGGCCTGACCCGCTTCATCATCACATAGAAATAAATATCCTTTCTCTCCTTTCTGTAAGAAATAGGCAGTCCCAGGTTGGAGTGTGTTTCCTCTACACTGTTCTTTTTAGGGTTATAAACTCTAATCAATACTAAACTTCAGCTGGTCACGCAGAATCCTAATGTCCCCGCGGATCAGTGGTTTAGAAGCAGCAGTTTTTACTTCCGAGCTTTATGACGGCTGACATATTTTGTGAGTGGCGTGCAGCGCTCCCTTTTTATGGCACAACAATCAAAGAGAAAGACAAACGCTTTTATGGAAATATGATCACTTTCACAAATGACCTGTATGTAGAAACAGCCAGTCTCTCCTTATACTGAATTAACTTCTGGTTTATTAGGAGCCGAGTAGATTTTAAACGAGGAAGCGCACTGAACAAATGTTTTTTAGTGATTAAATGTGTTGTTATATTTTTCAGTCCTGCCTCCCAGGTCAGAACGTGTATTTATATGATCAGATATTTTACAGTCCTGGTTCAGGGGAGGAATTTCTAGTTATAGATTTATGCTTAGTAATTAAACACACTTGTTTCCTCTCTGTTTGGCCAGTGTGCGCGTACAAAATTCAACCTGACCTTGCGCTTTGTACAACTGTGCGTTAATTAAATTATATCTACTTATGAATTTTCTATTGCGTGTGTTTCTTTGCTGCGCTGTTTGCAAAGTTGTGAAACCAAGAACAAAGACGCAGCGGAGTGTGGTATTACCTGATGGTTTCAGTAGAGGCGAAACGCTTTCAGGAATCATTTGTCTTTATCTTCACTTTTCACTGTTTGCACTGTTTCTATAATTAAAAGTCTTTCTTCGTCAGTGGAGGCAGCTCTCTTTTGATCTTTAGCTGTGCGGGATCATTTTTCTCTTTTAACAGTGTTTACGATGTATTTATAGCATAATCAAATATTTATGTTCTCTCCTGTAAGTGCTCAGTAGATTTGTCTTTGTTATGTAGTAGTTTTTATAATGGCTGCAGTTGGCTGGTGGTGCGGTGTTAGTTCCTGGACTGAAAGGAATTGTGTGTCTGTTGCTGGACTCATGTTTAAAGAGTTGTTGAAGTAATTGTCTGTGTGTGTGTGTGTGTGAAGAGGGGGGTGTGTGTGCGGGGGGGGGGGTCTTTAATGGACCCCTGAACGTTAAACGTTAAAGTCACATGAGAATGGTGTGATTTTATAACACATTCTCTAATCTTAAAATTTGGAAACGCCGATTTATGCTATTGTAATATTTCTTATTTATTCATCCATATATACTACAGCCTGTCCATTTGAAATCTGTCTGTTCCAGCAAATGCGTAGTCGAATGTTAGTCAAACAACCATGGAAGTGATTAGCATTGGTCTGACCCATAACTTTAGAAAACCTGCACCAGCCATCACTTTAAACGAGTTTATTGTCATCAATCCAGATTTGATCGCCTAATCAATGCCTGATTAGAATGACTCAATTCAATAAACATAGTAAAGGTTCCCCTGTTATCTGTGGCTGCGTGACATGAAGCCATATGAAGTGGACATCTTGAGTTCGTTAAGGATTTTTGACATCCCATTACACGATAAATCCAAAAGCCTGCAGCTGTACACCAAAACAATCTTCAAAAACAATGCAGGCTAAATTTGATCACAGCCACCTGTTTGGTTACTGAGTGAGGGGATAATGTGAAGGACTGTGATCAAATGTAGGAATGTCTCTAATGATGCCCCCTCGTGTCTCCTCTTTCCCCAAACCCCCACCCCCAGTAGCTGCGGGCAGGAGGCGGGGCCGACAGACCTACAGCCGCTACCAGACCTTGGAGCTGGAGAAGGAGTTCCTGTTCAACCCCTACCTGACCCGGAAACGCCGCATCGAGGTGTCACACGCGCTGGCGTTGACGGAGCGGCAGGTGAAGATCTGGTTCCAGAACCGGAGGATGAAGTGGAAGAAGGAGAACAACAAGGACAAGTTCCCCAGCAGCAAGAGCGAGCAGGAGGCCGTGGAGAGGGAGAGGAGGGAGAAGGAGCTGCGGGAGGGCGGAGGAGGAGGAGGTGGTGGAGGAGGAGGTGGAGGTGGTGGCGGTGAAGGAGGAGGAGGCTCCGTGGCGGTGGCGGGCACGGCGGGGTCACAGGCCTCCGTGAATGAGGACTGCTGCGAGAAAACCCACAAGCAAATGTAAAGCAGTGAAGTTGGGGGGTGGAGGAGGGGGGGGGGGGGGGGGGGGGGGGGGGTTAAATTGTGGACAAGTGAGGGTGGGCGGGTGGTGGGGGCTGTTTGTGTCTTTACTGAGGCCATTGGACTGCCCCGCTTTATCCACGGAAAGAAAGCGGAGTCTCCAGAGGGCTGAGCTGGACTGACTGGAGGGGGCTCGCGCCTCCGTTTGCTGGTTTTAGTAAAAAAAATAAATAAAAAATGACGCAATGACATAAGAAAATGAACTCTAAAAAACAAGATTGATGAGGGGGTGGATCAAACAAACATAGTCTACTCTAGTGTATAAAACAAACAAACAAAAAAAAAAAAAAAAAAAAGAAGACAGAACAACAATAGCTTCCTTTCTTTGTGGAACAATTATTGTGGAAACATTTCTATATTGTTAGAAGTTTATCATTAACAATTTTATCTTTGGCAGCTGTATAGTTTTTAAGTTAAAATGATGATGGTGCACTTTTTACTGTACTTCTCACTTATATGTTGTTGTTGTTATGGCAATGATTGATGATGAAGATGATGACGTAGCAATTAATGAAATTTCCAACAACATGAAACTGCCTATTTATGCCGTTTTAGTAGATCGGGTCTCTTTTTTACACACTCTAATTGTTGTTTTAGTTTGTTTTTTGGTCGATGGTGTTTGTTTTTTGTTGTCTTCCTTTTTTCTCTCTTTTGGGTAAAAGCATGCGCACAGTGCCGATAAAAAGAGAACATTCATAAAAATAAAAAAGGAGAAAAGCGTAATAAACATGTTGCTTTCTGTATTTAATGTGAAGCAGAATTCTGTTGTGAGTCAGCGAAGGTTCCTCTCCTTTTTATCCACACTTTCTCCCCATCCTCTTCTTCCTCCTCTCCTCGCTGCCTTCCCCCTTCCCTGTGTCTCTCCCCTCGCAGTACACGCTGTCAGCACCCAGACTGATAAAACCGTTCAGTTCACAGGCCAAACATTTAAGCCTCGACTCGGAAACATCCCCGCCCACCACCCTTCACACACACAGTCCACATCCAAACATCACTTTATTTATGGGCTGCTCCTCCACCTCCACTTACATTATTACAGGCTCTATACACCGTCTTTCATCATAGTCATGATGACGACTTGAGTTCGGATTGTTGTATGGGAAGATCAAACACACTAAGCATGCATATTTACCTATTCATATATATCTTAATACAGTTCGGAGTTAAGAGAGGAAGTGCCAGTGTTATCCAAGCGCTAAATATTTCATTGCGTTTTCACGTGTTAATTGGACGCACGTTTGGTCTGAGGGGGGCGAGCTAAAGGCAGTCCAGCATCTCTGAGACTGGTTTCTAGGCAGTGATGCAGCAGGCGTCACACACACACACACACACACACATCCTGGGCTGTCTCCGTCATCTGGACACAAGCAGACAGGCAGGACATAAAACGCGCATTTGCCGCTCCGACCGTCAGCTACAGGAGTGTTGTTCAAAATAATGCCGCTCAGGAGCGTATGTGCAATGCTGTCCTTGCTCATATCATTTTCCTCCAACAAACTGGACTTTGGGGGTAAAAGTGGTGGAATGGCAGTTTATGCTGTTCAAAGAGTTCTGTGGTTTGGTGTAACAACAACCTTGTGGGCTAATATCAAATTCGACATTTCAGACTGTGTCACGGGCACGCGTTTAACAAGAAACATAGGAAGACACGACAATGAGACTCCAAAGTTGAGTCAGTGCATGGATAGATTTAAATATTTACGCTGTCCTGAGCCACAATTTGCCGTTGGGCCCCTGGTGACACCCTAACACAATGTGCTACACATGAGGGCTTCATTACCTACCCAGAAACTTGATTTAGGATTATTCACCACATGGTCATATAAAATATTACAGGAGTTGAAACTACATTTTGACATTGACAGGTTCTGTCTGCATGACATGTTAGACATGTCCAATCTAAAACAGCATAAACCCATTCCAGTGATGAAGCCCTCTAGTGGCCATGTTTATTGCCTAATGTCGTGGTGTGACAAAATCTTCGGAAGGAAGAGGTCAGGATGGAAAGATGGGTTGACAAACTTTTCACATAGTAGGCCTATGTTCATTTTCTGTTTTCCTGCTGACCTTATTTCTTTTATCATGACCTCAATACTGCTATAATCTTAACTACATGTTTATCACTGTAGTAATGAGCCTTATTCAACTAGCCCCCCACCCCCAACCCATACCACGATCTTTCTCTACACCTCACCAGTTGTTTTTGTGCCAAGCTTAGCCCTGCTTTTATTTTTCAAAAATGATTTAGCTGTTAGTGTGTCCTATAGCTTTTCTTCAGTTCACAGCCCTTCTGTACCTGCGTGTTTTGTTTTTGTGTTTTCTCAGAGGGCAGGGATAAACAGGCCATTTAAGTCAGAGGATCTGTCTAACAGACACACAATTAGGTGCCAATGACCAACACATGTGATAGAAGCCATTTACAATCAGTACTATCCTCAGTGCCACCGTCCTAAACTCCTCCATTCAAATAGCTGCCAACCTCACACTTCTAAAACTGTACAAGTAACAAAACAGCACATTTGACAAACTTCAACTTGGACTGTTTGATGTACATTTAAAAACATATCCGCAATGTAGACAGATTGTAGGCCATGTGAAGTTAGGCACTGAGCTGTTAAATCCAGTTGCCACTGTATGAATAGTCATGGCACTTGCCCTTTTGAGAACTGAACTGACTTTGAGACAGCAAAACAGGAGAGAGTAAAGGTAAAAGCTATCCAATCTTTGCTCACATGGGCTTACCTTTGTGCAGAAAGGCAAAGCAAAGTGGAGTGGAAAGGTTCACCCAATTCTGCCACTGTTTTAGAATGAAACAAACAAACCATGTCTTTCTATTCCTATAATTGTCCCACATCCTTCCCGTTAGAAAAAATCAATGGAATTTAACGCATAACTCCTCTTTGGACTGTTAAACATTAGGCTCAACACAGAGATTTAATCACTCAGCTGAACTGAGGTGGGGAAAGGTCAAAGTCATGAGTGCGGATCTAAGCACGGAGCCGAGAACCTGCATGCCAGGTGAGTTTCCCCTGGGAGGACCCAGGACTAGGAAACAGAACCGATTAGATGTGAGCTCAAAGGCGGGGGTGGTTTATTTTGAATGGCCTGGAGAGCAGGGGCACGTTTTCGTTTAAATGTGCGGCTCCTTTCTTTCTTCTAAGAATTTCTAATAGATTCTGGGATTTGTTTCTTCTCGGAAATATCCAAAACCTATCCTGATCTGCTTCAAACCCACTCAGAGTTTTGGTTTTATACCTAGTTTACAGCACCCATATTTCAGTGTTCATGGCATAGTCGGGGAGCGAGTGTGCAGTTCTTTGTGTTTTGGTGATTAGTTTTAAAGTGATAAAGGTTCCTCACTCTCTGTAACACTGTTTGGGTGTTTCTGTCTCAGTGAGTGCTCAGCAGTGGCAAACACTGGGGCGAACAACAGGCTATGTTGTCTGCTGTGTGGGACCTTCTATTCTGCCTGTGTGGCCTCTACAACATGCAAGTGGGGACCAGATGCGGAAAACACCTCTTCCTTTAGTTGTCTCATCAGCTTTACGCACGCAGCTCTCCACCACTCCGCGTGCAATCATTATCACATGTAATGGTGTTTTCCGCTTTTTGCGCTTCCAGCCTGGTAAGCAGGGCAGTAAAAGACTGGAGTGGATGTTTGTACATGCACACGATGATTAGTGGACACGTTCCGAGCTGCTGCGTATTGATTGTGTAATATAGATTGTATTGTATTGTGTGTGCGTGCCCTTTATTCAGTCTCTCTCTTTTATGCAACATGCAAGTGTGTGTATCTGTGTACATGTATTTATTACCTTGTGTGGACAAATGCCATCGTTGTGAGGACATTTTAGTCACGCTCCTGAGTTTTGGGGTTCAGGTCACTTTGAGTTAGGGTAAAGCTTGGGTTTATACACTCAGTCGGGATGCTTAAGGTTAGGCTAAGGGCTAGAGAGAGCATTATGTGAATGTGAGTGGCTTCAAAGTTGTAAAGTAGAAAACACACGACTGTGTGTGTCTGTGTTTCAGCGGTCACTCCCTGTCTCTGCCATTACAGTATCTGGAGGAAAACTCATCAGCTATTGGGCATCTTCATATCACGTGGACCCGCAGTCACGTGGTTCCCTGGGCAAAGGAAGGGAGGGGAGGAGAAAAGTGGCGTGGGGTGATTTTTTTTTTTAAATCGAGACAGTAATACACCCCTAATAATTCACAGTGCCTCATAAAAAGTCGACATCAAACCACCCCAGGCCTACAAATCAACGGCGCCAAATTATGAATTCGCTATACTTCGCCAATGCGCTGTTTTCCAAATACCAACAATCCAAAGCGAGTTCTTCCGCTCTGCTCTTCACAGACTCTCCAACTTGTCCCTCCTCGTCTTCTTCTCCTTCTCCTGTTGTGTCTTCTTCGTGCACCCTCGTGTCCAGCGGATATCACCACCATCATCTCTCCAATGGCAGAGGCTCCGGAGGACTTCCTTTTCGTCTCTCTTCTCCTTCATCATCTTCATTTTCCTCCTCCTCCTCTTCGTTCTCTTTGTCTCTTTCGGGACAGAACGGGAGTAGCGGTGGTACTCAGCCAAGAGCACATCCTCTGAATCCCGCAGAAGTACACACAAGAGACGCTTATAGCTCGATTGAAACCGAAGGGCTGTGCCCCCCTCTGCAAAGATGCTCTGCAGAGCGGTTCGCCGGTCCACATCAGCTCTTCTCACTGGCTGCCACGCTCCCTGAGCCGCCCTGCGGGAGGCAGAGTAGTCCGGAGCAGCAGCAGGGCCCGATAAACCACCAGAGGTTACGGATTTACCCCTGGATGAAAATCTCAGGTGAGGAGGGGTTGGGGGATGGCCAGGGAATGGAAGTTAGTACGAAAGATAATAAGATAATTTGCAAAGCCTCACAGGTGATTTGGGAGAGAAAAACAGGTAAGGTGGCGGGGGGTGGGGTGGGGAACTAATATGGTGGGGGGGGGGGTATTAGCTCGACCCAATAATTACGTTAAACGCTCTTTAAACTGTGGGCCCGGTTGCGCAGCGGCCACTGCCGGTAGCTGAGCTATGCCTAACCGTCCTATTCTCTCTGTCACCTTTTTACAACCTCCCTCTCTTTGCAAATCTTTTATGGCTCCGCGACTTCCATAAAACCATAATTTAAGACTTGGTGAATATTCATTAGGCGTTTTTGTGTTTAGGAAGTGGACAGGGGAGCGCAAATACGGCTGGAATACTATGCCTGACATTTTAAAACTAGGAAAAAAATCTTTATAAAAAGCATTTTCCCTGAAAGTATTCTCCCTGCGTTCACTCATATTCAGTGTTTGACTCAGCTGAACCTCTCCGTCCTGATAGTCTTGTGTTTCTCCGTCAGTATAGCCGGCCCACTGAAAGCCTATTGTGCTATTGTACTGTCACCACAATCCACTAATACTTCAAACACTATAAATTAGCAGACGGGTTTGATCCCTGAATGCCTGCCCTTTCTCCAGATTGTAAAAGCGGCTTTGTGAGACAGCAGCGGACTGGATGCTAAATGGTTGCGGGGCCTCGAACCAACCAACAACCACACACAGCACAAAGAGCATTTTTATGTTTGCGTTAAAATAGAGAATGGTGGCAGTTCAAAACTGGGAAATATTGCGAGACTGCGTAAAACGTGCGTAAAAGCACAATAGCTTTCTAAAGCTGTAGTATCCTTTCAATTAATTTCCGACAACTGGTTTGTGTGGAAAAACTGTCAGTCCACTTCAGGTTTAATGATAATCAGGTGAATTCTTCTAAATTACAGGTTTTAATTCCTCCTCTGTATGCTTGCGGACAGACTCAGCTCAGTCACGCTCACTGTGAAGCTGTTTTTGGAGAAATCAGGTCCCATTAGCAGGAAAGCTTTTAGTCGACATCCTTTATTCATTCCCGTCACTGATCAAAGTTCATTGCGCTCTGTGTGTGTGTGATTAAAAAAAAATGGAAAGGAAAGTTTTTTAATTGCTTGCGTCTAATCTTAATTAAAATTATGTCATTTGGGGATTTTGTTTTTTAAAACTCAGGGCGGAGAAAGAAATTTAAAACATGCTGAAATAAATATAATATAAATATTTGGGGCCATGATATTAGGAATGGAAAATCATTTTGGAAATTGGGAACTATAATTTGAAGGGGGTATAAAATAAAATAAACAGAAGCACATATACCATTATGGGAGTGTAAAACATATTTACATAGTTTATCGCATTCTCCTGACGATTGTGATTGTTTCCTTTCTATCTCATCTGTGTGTATGTGTGTGTGCGTGTGTGTGTGTGTGCGCGCGCGGGGTCAGTGTGTTGGGGGAGGTCAAACCAGCCAGCTTGTATAATGAATCCATAGATTTTAATTTAGATATGACCGCAGTCCGAGGTTTCAGAAATTGATTGGAGAGAGCAGTCAAGTCCCGGATGTTCTCGTTAACCCCACTGAATAAGACAAACACGTGAGCGCTTAATACAAAAGCTCATATAAACTCATTAACACACTGCATGTTCTACGAATGTGTTTTGCACCGTGTGTGTGCGACGGAGAGAGAGAGAGGGACATAAAGAGCAGCGTTGATTTCCAGAGAATTCAAACTCAAGCTCGAGCCTCAACACGTCATCTGACAACGCGAGAACAAAAATTACCAGTGTAGGTGAAGCCGCTGACTCCCCCACCCCCCCACCCCCCCACCCCCACCCTTCGTAAAAATCACCTCTCCATGTGCCGAAAGGACACACAGTTACACAGATACACCTTTCCGCCCTGCGTGCTGACACTGTCTCTCTCTCACACACTCAAAACACACACTGACCGCTGCCTTCCAAAAACTGTGGCGTGGGGCCTGGCAGGCACAAATGCCAAGGCGGTTGGAAAGAAATCTAATTTAAGCTGTGAAATCACGGAAGGCAATGTGTTTTGTATATAAGGGCGGGGAGATGGGCCTTCTGAAGACAACGATATGTCATAGGCTACATGTGACTGACGTGTATTTAGACTTTGTATATAAGCAAAGTAGAAAAATACCATCAGGTTTTTTTTTATGTTTTAATTCTTAGGGTTTAAAGCGCCTTTTATCCTGTGTCATATTATTTTAGGTTTGAATATGTCACATGATATATGCAATACATGATCACCTATACCTCTAAACCAGAAACCAGATTCATTATTAGCAGTAAAGTAGAGTAAAAGTCTTAATCTAAGGCTGTGTGGCGGAGCTCATATAATACAGGGCTTTTCTCCCCTTTAAAGTCATTTGGATTTTTCAGAATTTATTTGATTAGATAGATATTTAACTATATACTCTACCTTTTATTTTCCAACAGGAAGGTGTTTTTCTTTTTTACATTGTCTTCATACCTCCAGGAATAACTCAGTATTGCAGATGATGAGAGATATGTAATTTCAAACCTTTACTAACTGATGTTAGGATTTTACAGCATGTAACACTTGAAGAAGCTGCTTGAAATGTCTTGCGAATTGAAAAAAAGTCAAACAAGTTCATATTAATGTAATTTCCAATACACTGCCTTTATTTTTTAGTAATTTATTTGTTGTTAACATTGTCAAATTCAGGTTTGTTGAGTCTAAAATCAGTGCAATCCAAATGTGAAATACCCACTGTGTGTAAAGCAAGCTCTTTAGTGTACAATGTAAACTGTGCTCAGGTTGCCAAAAGCCCAAATTCCCAACAAATAAACAGAGAACATGACCTCAGTGTCCTCAGTCTTGGTCATAGATGTGCAGCCTTCCTGCAGTGTAATAAAGCTCTTCTCTGCAGTGTCAAATTACAGTCAGGATGGTGGCTGCATGGAAAGCCTCAGTTCTTTGCCAGAGAAGGCTTGAAAATCGATATTAAATCAATGTAATGTTCTTTCTTCAGCTCATTCACACCCAGAAAACAGACAGTTTGAGGATTTATATCCAGCAGATTTATGTCAGACCTGGGAAAATGTATATCTGCTTCAGAAATGTGCTGGACTATGTCTCTGATAAGCATGTTGGGGGGAAAACTCTCCTTGCTGCAGTGGCCTTTAAATGATTAAAGAAGTGAAAACATTTCAGACTGTGAGCTGTCTGTCAGATGATACAGCTGTCTTCTCCGGTACAGTGAGAATCTTCCGTCACACATTCATGAGCCTTCACTAAACAGCAGTTAATGCTGTTAAAGTATGGCTAGACAGGAACAAAGTCCAAGTGAAAACCTTAGCATTCAGATACAAAACACACAAAAAGGATGCATCCCCCAGGCCTAACATAATCCACAGCTCAGGTTTTAATTTGGATTGTCAGGCCGTGGCTCACAGATGAACTCTGAGCAGTGGAAATGTGACCCAGTTTCTCTTTAACCTTCAGGGTCTCCGTGACCACATCAAGACAGGAGGTGGCATGGTTTCTGTGGACTTACTCAGCACTGACCTGTGCATATTTGACATGAAGAACAATTGATTTTTTCTTACAGCTGAATTAGTAATTCGCTAACATGTCTGTTGTACATTAGGTGCCTGCATTTATCCATTTCTTCTAACTTTACTCATTCAAGGGAATTTGTAACACATCAGCAGTCAGACAGAAAAAAGTTTCACCTTAAATTCTTAATTTAATTGTCAAATTGACTCAAAACTGTTTACACCTCCTTTAAGGGTAATCTGTGTGAGGTAAATATTGAACACCAGCCCAGACAGACAGCAGCTGGACCCCCAATTCAGCCACATAATTTTCTAGCTGCGTTATGGTGTTTACATAGCCAGGAGGCAAATAGATTTGCCAGGAAGTGGAGGTGGGAACAAGTGGCTACCAGGTTTGGAGTGAGGCTAGTGGACAAAACCAAGAGGTGACTTATGTGTTAAAAGGGTTTATTTATTTAGCTATTTTGGAAATCTGTGTTGTTTCAACCACTGCAGCAGTTAAAAGATATTCACAACAAAATCAAGGTAAACTTTGATCTATACTTTGTAAATTAAGTATTGGCAACCCCCTACTTCAGTATTTCCTACCTGATATCTGTTAATTCTAGGACACACACTCCTGTTTTAAAATGTGACTCCCCAAGGATTACATTTCAAAACATCAGTGTAGTAGAAAAACGTTTCAGAATTTAAGGGGGAACATTGCTGTTTAAAACAACAAAAAAAAATCTAATGATAAAATGTTAGGAATGCCAAAAATGAAAATCATAATTGTGACTTAAAAAGTAAAATTTCTTTTTTGTTCATCAAGATGACGAGTCTTTAATCAAAATAAAAAATATAACATTCAAGTTTAATAATACTGTACCAGAATTTTGACTTTAACTTGCGTTATAATTTTACCCCTATTAAAAGTATTTTATTTTTGTCAGTCCTAACATACTGGGCTATCCATTTTGTTCAATTCAATTCAATTCAATTCAATTCAATTCAATTTTATTTGTATAGCGCCAAATCACAATACAACCATCTAAAGGCACTTTACAAAAAAGAAAAAAAAATCAAAACAATTCCCTTATGAGAAGCACTTGGTGACAGTGGAGAGGAAAAACTCAAAATTCAACTCAAAATGTGCAAAATTTGCACATAATTAGTCAAAATTATGAGATGAGAAACAAAATTTACATGGTACGGGTTTGATTTTGAGATAGTACCTCACATAATATTTTGACCTATATATATATATATACATGTATATAAATGAATCTTTGATAGTGGTGCCTAAAAGTCTAGGTAGTGAACTAAGAATAAACAAATAAATTCCCGCGTGGTTCACGGTGGCAATATGTCCCAGGTCGCACATATTCCAGAAGACACGCTGAAACACCTGTCTGCTCTGGGGATTTTATTTTGATAGGGAAGGTGTGTCCTTGTGTGCGCAGGTGTCGACAGGAGGCGCGGCCGGCAGACGTACACGCGCCACCAGACGCTCGAGCTGGAGAAGGAGTTCCATTTCAACCGGTACCTCACGCGGCGGCGGCGGATCGAGGTGGCGCATGCGCTCTGCCTCACGGAGCGGCAGGTAAAGATCTGGTTCCAGAACCGGAGGATGAAGTGGAAGAAGGAGAACAAGCTGACGGAGGGATGCTCCCCAACGGCGGCTTTACCCGTCGAGGAAGATGAGGCTGAAGAGGAGGAGGAAGAGGGATAATAAAGATACACACTTCAAAACAATAAACTAGCGTTAAATTAATCGCTTTCTCAGTAGCTGTGTAGAAATTAGAAAGTGACCTTAGCTCTGCAGTCGGGTGTCCTCCAGTTTTCCAAGCATTAGCTTTGTTTCCATAGTATTTAAAGAAATACAACGTAGGCCTAGTTATTTCAAAAGACAGCCTGTTCCTTACATAATAGACCTACAGTGTGTTAGACTAGCATACAGTGTGAAACCTTCAAATGTCTAGTAGTGGCACTAAATGCAAGTGGTCCTAATACTGGTGTGATTTGTGAGTCAGTAATTCTGTTAAAGTAAGAGGAGCCTTTTTTGCCATTCACGTGAAACACTAAGGGGTGTCCTGGGAAATATTCCTATAATAATATCCTGCTCTTTAGGGGCATTTTGCAAATATCAAATATTTTTATCTTTCGTTTCTGTATGTATTTCCATGCTGCCTGTGACATGTTCAGACTCAATGCACTTTCTTTTCTTGTATTTAAATGATAACAATAAAACCATTAACTACAATGATGAGTCCATGTAGGTTTAAGTCTTCCTTTTCCTGCAAATATTCCAGCACCACAGTGTTTATTAATGCTGCATGTTTGTGGTTCTATAGGAGGGGAACAGCAAACTGACAGGATCATTATTACAATGTCAGTACTGTGTAAAGAGAGTTAGGAACATATGAAGGCATCAGTTACAATATCTTAAACATGTGGTTCACTAAATCTGCATGATGTGTCTGGAGAAATCTCCGTCTAAACAGTGATCACGTTATCCAGTCATGATTCACTTTTATCCAGTGCTGAGGAAATACAAAGGTGTTGCACAATGTGGTCATTTTGGATTATCATCTAGCAGTTTCTAAGGTATGTAACATGTAATCTGTTTATGTCAGGCTAATAGATGTAAGATTTCTTATGTGGTCATTTGTCTTTCACTGTAAAAACACTTCACATAGTGCTGGCTGGCTGTGAAACACAACTGCATAGACGTGATTCTCATGCTACTAAGTCATACAGATAAATCAGATGTGAAATTCCAAATGTGTGTTTCATTTGGGAGAAATCTCAGACCCCAAATGAAAAACGTTTCCATGCTCTCATCTATTAACTGAACCTGCTCTGCTATCGAAAATGGAATGCTTGTAGAAAAAAATGCATTTTCAAATTGCAGTATTAAGTTTGAACCAGCCTTTATAGTTTTCACTTTGACTTCAGGGTGTAATCATCACTTTCACAGATTATAAACCCCAGTAATGAGTGGCAACGTGATCTCTAAACATCCTTACTTTGTTTACAGATTTAAATGTATTAATGGGCTTTTACCCCCGACTGTCACAGCTAATCGCATTCAAAATTAAAGTTTTAGCTTTACACTTACATTTTTATTAAGCAGTTCATTTGTGTAGCTGGGTAGGTGTGTAGATAGACCGACAGACAGACAGACATATAGATAGATAGATAGATAGATAGATAGATAGATAGATAGATAGATAGATAGATAGATAGTACCCCATATCTTCTTTTTGTCTTTGCCTGAAAACTGAATTAAATCTGGAAAATAAATGATTTTGTCATCATGCTGACTGAAATAGCATACATTCGCTGCCAAAAATATTTTTTTTGTAAATGACACTATGTTAAGACGTCACCATCAATAACATATAAATAGTGTTGTTTTTAGTTTTATCTCTATTATATCCATCTTACTGAAGAGCAAGATCGAAATACCTGAAATGCCTACCTTTTACCTTAGATACACTTAACATCCAGATATGCTCCCGTGAAGCCACACAGATAATCAACAAATCCAAACGAAGTTTCGAGGAGACGGGCATCCCGGTGAGAGTTCTCGGCAGTCCATGGAAACCAGAAAGACCACATGTGTGGTGGTATACGGGGGAATGTATAGCAGGTCCTAGTGTCTTTATTGCGTTCAGGAAAGGGCCGGAAACTCCAATAAAAGACAAACACAAAGAAAGCGACTGATCGGGGATTCTGCTCTGTGCTGCTTCTTTATTTTCTGTTAATTTTTAACTTCAGGTATTTGCATAAAGGAAGCTTTGGATTCGCGGCTCCTGCTAACCAGACATCACACAGTTTGGAAAGGTCACATGTAGGTCATTAAAGGTTTATAATCAAGTGTTCTTGGGTTAGATAATACACGGATTAAATTTGCTCTGCTGCAGACTGATTCTTTTATGACCACCCAGTCGAGACAAGGAATCTGCAGCTATTCTTTATTTAGCCCTGTTGATAGCTAATTAGAAAAAAAAAATGCATTTCCTAACTAAAAAATTCCTAAATCTAAACTGGACGCCTTATGATTCACATGGAAGAAGGTCAATAAACAATCTGGGACACATTGTCCGGCATATATGTGGTTCGCTACAGGTGTAAATCGGATCCTTTGGTCGTTTAAATCTGACCAAATTCTGCTTTGACTTATCTAAAATCGTGACTTCGGTATCGAACAGTCTTAAATACTAAATATAAGTCACTAAGTGTGATCTTAGTGAAGCAGACAGAAATAGTTTTTGTATCACGGTGCAGCAGTGGAGGTGGAATAAAGCTTATTTAGGATTGGGGAGGCGTTAGATATTGGCTCGAGTTCATGTGTGTGTTCAATAACAAATACAAATAGGTTGATTTAAACATTTTACGCATGGGGTCAAGTAAATAAAACCCCCATATAGGTGTGTTTTCATATCGCTTCCACCAAGCAAAGTAATCTTTGACACTGGCCCTCTTCTAACTGTCGTAAAGGAAGGTTTTGTGGGAGAAAAAGGCTGCATTGTGTTTTTGCCGCGGCTCTGAGCACCCTGAGGCCCAGGCCTGCGGACCGTTAAAACTGTGACGCGTTGCCGCATTGCGAAACCGCGTTTACGCAAGACGTTTCAGGAGCACAGCAATATTCAGGTGATGCTTTTTGTGTCTGCAGATTGCTTGTTCAGTTCATATTCACTTTCAATGCTGTTACAACATAGTGTTGTTAGCAGATTTGGCGTGACAGTTACAAGAACTGGGCAAGGATGCTGTTCTCAAATTCTCTGTATTCTCTCAAATAGCCATTTTACTATAGAGCCTAGTAACACGTCTTACCATCATACAAATCAGGTGACTGGTAATAATGACATTTTCCACTTTCCATGCTTGAAATGGTTTTTCAAGAGCTGTGGTGTTCTCAGTTGGTCTCGGTTTTCTTGTGTTACGGTGCAGCCACGCACAGACTCAAGCGTCAGCCTAGTCTGCTTTTGTTCCAAAACACCTTTTCCCAAACACAGATGTATTTCGCTCGGCTCTCTTATGCTGAGGCAAGACACCAGACACTGCCCCTGAAAATTGGTGATAATTCAGAAAACGCCTTCTTTTAGTCACACTGACGGTGGACGTTTTGATATGACTAGATTCCTATTTCACATAATACACTGATCAAAAAAGGTCTGTTAATACCAAAATGTTCAGGAAATGAGATGTAGCGAACATGATAATTTGTTAATTCTGCTGCAGTCCCAATTGGGTACTTAGAAGGTATAGTCGTTTTAATCAAATGTGAGTGATTTTTTTAGCTTTTGGGGGTTTGCAGCTCATAAAAAGCATTAGTGTTTGATGTGGAACTGAAATGCAAGTCCAGCAGCAGCACAGGATTAAAACAGCCTGTTGTTGAAATTTTTACCTTCAGCCAACACAAAGACTTAGGAGGAGAAAGGAAGAAGACGAAGCTTCTTGTTTACTGTTTTAAAAGAGGAGGAAAATGGCGGCGGAGAGAATGAGAGAAAGAGAAGGAGCAGTCCCCCCTCTAACAGCACTCCATGAAGAAATGCAATAAATTCCTTGTTTTATATGAAAATTTACAACTTTGTGATACAAGTTTATGAGTGGCCGCGCGCGGGGATTGGCCGACGGGCTGGTCATGTGGACGCGCTTAACGTGAACATGAACTTTTTATGATTTCCCAAGTGGCTATATTGCTGCTGCACTCCGCTCCGGCCCGAACAGCCGCCTCTCCTCCTCTGCCCGGGGCTCGCGTGGCGCCGTGCGGAGCCCCGGCAACCGCGAGGAAATGAACGCCCAGCTATAATTAAACGGAACTAGTTAATGAGGATACTAGTTGTGACTGTAGAAACCGGCAACCCGCCCCTTCCCCCTCCTCCTGCTATTCCTCCTCCACTTTGGCTACGCGCTCCGTCTGCTATCGTGCTGCCGTCTAAAAATGACAGAACGAGATGGGGACAGTACCGGTTGAGAGGGACGAGCCCGCGAGACCGAGCCCAGGGAAACCATCCCGGAGATGACCTCATGATTTGCACTTTTTTAATTTTTATTTTCATCTGACACATTCTTTAAATGGCAACTTGTCACCGGATGGTGATGATGATGATGATGATGAAGATGACTGCGATGTTTTGACGACGAGGTGATAACGGGGGTAACGCACCCCTGCTACAGTTCTTCTTCCTCCTCCCCCTCTTTCTCCTCCTCCTCCTCACCTCCTCGGAGCCGCCACTCCTCCATTCAATTATCATCCATCCATCCGGTCTACACACGATAGGGCTGTCTCATGCCATTCCGGTGAGCATGGTCGCCTTCACGCGGGACGCCGAAATGAGCTGCAGGTGTGTGGAGCTCGTGACGGATTATCAACAAACGGTAAGAGCCGTCCTTGCGCGTTCTTCCCCTGGCGGGCCTGCGCGCTGCTGCATGCGCATTGTTAGAGGAGCAGAAGAGGCGAGACTGCAGAGCTTTGCGTGATTCTGCTGCTCATGGCTGATACATTAACGTTATAAATGAGGTGTTAGTTTCCCAGCTCAGATTAAAGCCTTTCCTTGCTGGATTAGGCCCCACAATGAATTACCCACATGGTGTGGTTCTCTAAGTGGTGGGATGAGTCGCGGAAGAGCCATCCATCGGTTAGAACTCGGCGCATTTAGAGTGCCGGAAGATTAGCTCACGTCTTTTGCCTCAAGCCTTCAGTGTATGGAGGGAGGGGTAGGTACGTGCTTTGATCTGAGGGCAGGTGTGCCAGGTTTGTTTAACTGACAGCTTTAAAGAAAATAGACCTCAGGTTGTGCATCTTACAGGTTGTTTCTGAATTCGCATCCAAAGCAGGAAATGTAAATCGACACTTCCAAGCTGTGTCTCTATCTTTCCTTTTGTGCTCTGGGTATGTTTCTTTCATTTATCATTTCCAGACCTAAGTGTATGGATGTCTTGTTGTTTCAGCTGATTGACAGCCTTGTGTGTGTGTGCGTGCGTGTATATTTGTGTGTACAGACACAGGAATGTTTTTCTGTCTCGATCCGTCCAGCCCACTTTTATGACTTTGTTTCCCTCCTCATTTCCTCCCTGCAGTGCCCGGGCTGGGTTTTTTTTTTTTTTCGTTTTGTTTTGTTTTGTTTTTAACAGCTAGCTGACCAACACACACACACACACACATTTTGGTCTTCAGTTTGTTGCTGTCTCAAATATCAAGCACATATCTGCTGAGGGGAATCCCTTTATTCCAGTCACACACACGCAAAGAAATATAAGAAGACTTTTCCTTCGACATCACTATTAGAACTTTCATTTATAGTGAATTGGTGGTTTGCATGATTTATTCTATACTGTAGCCCGTATGAGATCACTAATTGATTTAGAGTACTGATTTATATTTAAGGTTGACAACACTATACATTATTATTATTATTATGCTAAATTTGTGATGTGATTGTATTGAGGTTCTGTTGTATTAATAATATATCCCTGACTGACGCATTCTTGCTCACACTTCATATTTTCAGTGTGGTCTTTGACTTGACTAATGCGGAAACCTGTGTTAGTAATGTTACAGTAGGTCTGCTATTGATGTTGTTTCTTTTAAGCAGAGACAAATCTGTGGTTGGTTATGGCATCGGTGCCCAAACTGATCAGTGAGAATACTGTGGTAAATAAAGCGTTTCTGAGGTAAACAACACAAGGATTCTAGTACTTTTATGTTTATTTTTTGCAAACCTACAAAACGAAAGCTGTTTCTGCAGAAAGGCTTTACATCCTTCTCCACACTGTGGTCGACTGCGGATAAAGCTCGGACACTGTAATAGCCTACCTCTAACTGGACAGACAGCGTTCTTACTGTTTTGCTGGCCAGGTGAAAATATCCTTTACACAATAAAAATGAATATGATTCAGAATGAATGATAAAATTATAACCAGTAATCAAAAATATAATTCTCTGTCAAAACGTGTAGCCTGATATAAAAATAAAAATATATTCGGCTTTAATAAAAAATCTTAACCCGCTTCATTTGCAATACGAATGGTGCTGCAGTATTTGACTTTTCTTTAAGACCAGACCCTGGATACTTGGAGACTCTGCAAAACTCAGTGCGGCCGTAATGTTTTGATGCATAAACTCTCGGCTTGATATGTGGTTAATAAGCTTATGTGGTTATTAGGCAACCAAGTGAGCTGATTGTATTAAATATAGTTTATGAACTTAATGTTTATTAACTCGTTCCTTACTTGGGTACGAAATTATATGTCTCCACTGAGTTGGTTTGTAATGAACTAAAATACATTTTTTCTGTCTGTGTGCGCGTGAGAGAAACACGTCATAATGCTAATCTCTTTTTAATCTCGCTTTTAATATCGGCTTTATTCAATTTCATCTAGATTTATAGTTAAGTCCAAATATTATTTCAGCTAGCCCTCTTCTACACAAATGTAAATA
Source organism: Mastacembelus armatus (assembly GCF_900324485.2). Classification (NCBI taxonomy): domain Eukaryota; kingdom Metazoa; phylum Chordata; class Actinopteri; order Synbranchiformes; family Mastacembelidae; genus Mastacembelus; species Mastacembelus armatus. The sequence continues at coordinate 546,911 of NC_046640.1, forward strand.
AAAGCCATATTGCGCTAAATATATGCAATTCAGTCATCTAGTATTCTCGTCGTTACTTATAGAAATGCTTTTTATTTCCATAAACAATATTTATGTTCATAATTAATATTGTTCTGACAAAAGCGGTAATCCGTCTCTCGGATATTACTGAGAGTAGCAGCAGCAATGTTTGTATGCATTAACAGTGATTGGGCTCAAGTCCAGTTTATACTTTTATTTATATAAATATGCATTTGTACAGCAATGCATTATTCATATATCACACAGGTACATTCATACAAAATAATCACATGCTGACACTTAAGCCTAGATATAGCTGAAAAATAAACCAACCAAGTAACAATTAACAGCAGATGCAAACAGTACAAAATGTTAGAGGAGAATGTCAGGGAGTTTACCAGGACTCTTCTCCGCCATTGCCGGTGGACTGTGAAAAAAACCAGGCTCTTACATGACTATCATACCGGACAGTGGAGCTCTAGAAGCCGCGGTCACACTGACAGAGCGCTGCTGTTTGGCGCTGGAGTTCAACCTTACCCAGCAGCATCTACAAAACGCTTTGGTGCCATCTAGCGTCGCGTTGACAACAGCACCGAATATTCACACATGCAGAGACAGTCACGCACACCTCTTCCTCAGGGTAATACCAACTCGTCACTGCTTAAACGTGTCTTTGTCGTAGATGGAAGATGTGCTGTTGGCAAAACGTATGTAGGTTTGTGTGGACGTGTAGCTATAGGCCGTGCGTAATCCATACCGTATTAGCTGTTATATGATAACTGCTTGACTTTACTTTGTTGTCCTACATGGAGTGAAACCAGGCTAGACATGACAACGGCCAGGGAGCATGTACGTGTTTGCGCGTGTGTGGTGCTGTTTCATTTTGTCTTTTGTCTGACTGGTTGTTGGCTTCTTTCCTTCTTTCTCTAGTTGCAACGCGGACAGATACAGATTTGTGGCATGGAGAGAGAATTGCGCTGCCCTCTCTCGCAAACACACCTAAATGGCTTCTCTGTGTGTGTGCGTGCCCGTTGTGCCCAAGGAAACAGAAGCTTCAGATGTAAAATTTGTGCTGATTGCTCAGGATTGCCGTTTCGATTAAAGACACAGGCAAGCAGCGGCTTACTTATATGTGTGTGTGTGTGTGTCTGTCTGTGTGTCTGTGTGTGTATGTGTGTGTATGCAAACATAATGACTTGTCCTTGCTCTGTGATTTCATCATTTTCACCCCCCCCCCCGCCACACGTAAATAGGCTGAGTGCATCCAAATGTGTGTGTGTGTGTGTCATTTGTGACCATTCAAAAGACCCTCGTGGTGGGAGGAAATGCGGGGGTTGGGGAGGCAGTAATCCACAGACCTGTTTAATTTATGACCACAGTATCATCTGACTTTAATCCGGCATTCAAAAATCAACTTCACAGCATTAAGAATATATGGATAATCAATATGCCACCACACCCCCCTTCCTCTCCAAACATCCGAAAGGATCGTCTGTGTAGTGCGATTATGATGATCAGGACAGTGGTATCAGATGGGAATTCCACATTATTATTCAGCCGCAAATGCATCACCTTATTCATGCAAAGTTAATGTCTTCTGCGCTGTTTTAATATTAATGATAAATTAGAAATACACTGCAGAGTCAGCGGTAAAGATGTTCATTAATAAGTGAGACCGCCTAATGAATTTTTGGTCTTAACAACATCAAACTAAGTTATTAATCCTACTTGTGACAAAAAACAGCGCCGATGTTATTTCAATATGGTTACAAGTAATAATAATAATAATTGTAACATTATTGTATAATAATATCATTATTGTTATTATTTTTTATTATTGTTGTTATTATTATGAATATAGCTACAGCCTGCTTTAGGTTCCAGCGTCAACAACGTCAATACGTACAACTGAAAAAATATAACATAACAATAATAATAATAATAATAATAATAGTAAATACGGTTAGAATTAATTTCAGTACATTTATTGTATTAGCCTATATGTTTTATAACGTCTTAATACCATAATATACCGACTTGTGTGTAAAATGTCATTACAATAGGTTGGATAATGTGATGTGCGTGTTCACTACATGTTATCCAGCGGAAATGTGGAGGAAAACAAGCGGCTCTCCCTGTATTGCTGCATTCATCCTTCTGTTAATTTTTAAATGGCCCCGGGGCCCCGCTGTAGCCGAGGGCTCGCGAACCCAGTCCGGTGAATTGACCCAAAGCACGAGCTCACGGTGCCGTGAAGGACGCGGCCCTCTTGCTCGAGCTGCTTGGAAACGTTCATGTAAAAAGAAGAAAGTTCTGCTCCGGCAGGTCATTTGGGTTTGTCATTAACTCATGCTAGAAAGGTCGGTAATCTCTCACATATCCAGCACCATCCTGTCGATTTAAAGCTTACATCGCTGTAAAGGAAATGATTATGGAGAAAGTCAGACTTTTTTGTTTTTGACTGAAGGAAACGAGCTACGTGGGAATTTTTCAAGTCAATTTTACAACGTCGAAATGAAAGCCGAGAAACTTTTCTTCCATCAGTTCTTAATAAACTTATTGTACAACAGGAATTATAAATTAATTTTACTGTACTTTGGACTTTTAACATGGCTTTGAAATAGTCCCAAGTTATAAATAGGCGGATAAAATACGTGTATCGGTTTATGATTTAAAGGTGAATATATGTCCGAAACATAAAAAATAAAATGAGTTATTTTAAAATGATGCAGCAATCCTACCTCTTCAGTCAGTGTTGAAGGAATGTTTGAAAAAATAGTCACAGTTTACCTCTCTCTGTAACGCCTGAAATCCAGTTCTGGCTACAAAGGAAAAAGAAAAAGGTTAGTCAATAAAATAAATAGCCAAGGTTTAATTTCATAGACAGTTAATTATTCTACAATGCTTGTTAATAAATGCAGGGCGGTTTGCCGGGACCGAAATGAACCGCAGATGAACTGTACAGTGTGTGTGTGTGTGTGTGTGTGTGTGTGTGTTTGTGTGTGTGTGTGTGTGTGTGTGTGTGTGATCCACATGTGCAGCAGCACATTTGTTCATCTGCTGTTTGCTGAGGGCCTGTTTTTCAGTTTGCCGCCATTCCCCGGACTTTACAAGGAGTCATAAATGGTCATAAAGCCATAAAAGTCCCGGGGCCTCACACACACACACACACACACACAGAAGGTGAAAAAGCTACAAAGCTATAGAGCAGCAGTCTGACTCCTTCAGCTTTAAATGTCACTAATCTCTGAAGTTTCTCAGATTCCTGGAGTTCCTTCAGCAGGTCTCATCTGTTTAAAGTGCAGCTCAGCCCCAGTTACATGAGGCTGATTTACTGCGCAGGAAGAGCCTGTTAGGCTTAAAACACATATCCGTTTTGAAAATCCTGCCACTTGTAATTATCATCCTGCCATAGCTGAAAACCGTAAATAAACTTTTACACATAATACAAGTCATTATTATTTTGATTTTCCCAACTGGAGATGAATACCTTCGGTTTTATTACTGTTTTCACTGTCTGCACAGAGGGCTTCGATTTATTACTATCGTCATAATAATAATAATAATTATTAGTCGTTGTAGTGGCCTAATAGTAGTTTATTAATATAGTGGGATATAGTAGTTTTTGGTTAGCTGCTAGCTATAGCATTTAAAGAAACAAAAAAAATCCTTTTGTAGTTTCATTAAGGGAACACGATGGTCGCATTGCGTCACCGGGTTCATTTCTGTGACCTGAAAATTAAAATAGTCATTGATAGGGACTGCACAGCAAAGTGTAGCTGCTGTGAACTCTCCCTACGACAAGCACTAACGTTCAGAGGTGGGTAAACTACGGTATACTACTCTACTGGGGGAAGAGGTCACTTGAGAGAAAAAACCCACCACGGTGCCAAACGTGGCGCACAAAAGACGTTTCCCTTTCCGCCATGTCCTTATCTTTTGTGTTTCTCCTCTGTTTCTCCTTCCCCAAACTCTCCATCCTAAAACAAGCCATTTCAAGTGTCCCTTTATGGTTCCGAGCTGATCCTTTTCTCTGTAGCTTGGTGACGGCCAAACCGCAACACACCTGCAGCACAAACAGTCACCCGCTACAAGCCCCTAGCCTGCAGGCTAACCTATGAATATTTCAGGGTAGTCACTTGATATTGTGACGGCGACTAGGTTACACTTCTGCCTTCAGTCCTGTTATCACACGGTCCTTAGAACTAATATTTATCCTATTATTCATGTATTTAGCCTATAGCTGATGACAGACTGCCATGTCTGAACCTGAGTTAGTATCTGATTAGTTTGATATTAACATTATTTTAGGAAGGTTCTATGTCATACAAGGCTTTGCTAAGAGTTCGTGTGAGTTTAAACACGTCATGATGCTGTGTTAGGTTTTCTGGATTGTATTGCATGCTGTTTGTACCTTAAGGAGGTGGTAAGCGGAGTGTTTATGTATGTACCTATTGTCAAGGTAAATATGTCGGTTTTTAATGTGCAGGCTATGATGTAAGCTTAAATGTGTATCCTGTTGCTGATCTCAGCCTTCATGTTAAATTACTAAATAATTGTTATGAAACTCCATAATGCCGCATTTGTCAGAAACATTCAAATCTCGACCGCTGAGGCCTGTCATTGATTTACTATAGCGAAAGCATTTTAACTCGCGTTTTGAACAGCATATCAATCCAGTCTGGTTGTTTTACACACACTCAGCCCGGTTATTACAGTGCCACACACCGGTGGTGGCTGCTGCACTTGATAAATCAAAATGTGTCACTCCTGTCAGGAAGTCATATTTACCTTTCAGGCTGCTGAGCCGGTGTACTACCCATGATATCTCGCCAAAGCCAAAATCACGTTAAGACCGTGCTAATGCATATGGGCTGTATATATAATAATAGTATTACCGTCCTGTGTGCGTCCCAGGTTGTAGGCAGGCCCTGCCTGTCCTGTCCCGACTGTTAGTGCTCATTAATGATTAAGCCACAGGCAGCTCCAACACAATGCTGCTGCTTCCCGTTCCCACAAAGCGGAGAGGAAACGGAGCGTCCTGCAAAGGAGAGAGGGAGAGAAACACAGTGAGGTCGAAATGAAAGTTAAAAAGAGAGATTCCCTATCTCTGAGTGATCTTAGCCAGAAAGAGAGAGTTGAGGATTAAACTTATCTGTCTCCCTACTCTGAACAGTCTTACTTTTAAAAGGAGAGAGGAGTCTTGGAGGAATGGATGGGGGTGGGAGGGTAAAGTAAAAGTAAAAATAGAGTCTTTGTCTCTATTTGTCAGTCGGACTGTCTGCAGTTTGGCCATGCAGACAAGTCAGAGCCTGTACGGGAAACACAGAGAAAGACACAAAGAGGGAGACTTATTTATGGCTGCGATTATTTTACGACCTCAGCGACACATACTCCGTTTGTAAGTGCAAATGAAAAGCAGACTGACTTCGCTGTTCTCTTGCCTTTCCTTCTTTCCCTTCGTTTTTTTAGAAAAATCTGTAGATAAAACAACACTCATCAGTAGCGATCATTCTCTACAGATGATCTCTCTCATTCTTTACCTATTTCTCTATAGGTAAAGTACAATATTGGTGGTGTGTGTGTGTTTATACAATGCTCCAATACTATTTTGCATTTTTGTTTTATTTATCGTTTCAAAAAATGAAAAATAAATCTCCTGAACTATTCTCATAAATGTAGCCAGACTACAACAATATGAAAATCAACTTTGGTAATATAGCTCCATATAGCCTATATGAAATGTTTTGCAATAGCCTTAGTGTATTGAGGTTATTCTTATCTATTTATGAAAAGTGTTTTTAATTTTTAACACTATATTGAGTTTCAATTAGAAGTATATGAATTTAAAAAAGAACGGTAAAGTTTAATGTTTTTCAGACAATTATTGAAATATGTACATTATTTCATTCGTTTTGTAAATTTAATTTTTAATTACATTTGGGTGTATAAACACATAGCCTTATGGCTGCTGATTTACAATTAATAAAAAATTAAAATTAAAAATTAAATTACAATTAATTAATTCACAATAATTTGGAAATTTGCCTGATGCGTTTTTCTTAAACTAGCATCGTTTAGTCGAGATGTAAGCCATTTGGATAAACATATTCCACCTGAATATATGACCATAATGGACGGAGTTCCCGGAGCAAGGCCAATCAGTGTCAAGAAAGCGGAAAAAATGGGAAACTTCGAGAGAGTTTCTTTTCTTCTCCTCCTCAAACATTTCAGGCTAATCAGTGTCACAGAAGAAGAAAATAGTAATTTACTGCGGACATTGATCAAAGAGCAGAATTTGGACAGTCATATAGCCACACAGCCTGGCTATGCCACGTCCGTCCAATCCAAGACAGTACAGAGCTGCACGGCTATCATATTGTTTTCACAAAATGCCTTGTAGGTTTTCAGGTCCTCCTCCGGTGGAGAAAATAACCTGCGGTGCGTAGAAAAAGAGGGCGCACACACCCAAACGGGAGAAAGGGTGTAAATCTACTCACCATCCCAAATATACCGATTACAGATGGACTAACACCTCAGGAGACGCGCAAGCCTACGTTATATTGTAGGTTCCTCCCACCCGTGCACACACACACACACACACACACACACACACAGGAGGACCACCACAAGACCCGGCTGTGATTTACACTCACCAAATTCATTTAAATGCGCTCGGTATTATCTGCAAAGCGCCGGGAATATGTTTTATTATTCGGTTGCCTCTGGTGGTACAGCAGCAACCTCCCCCACCACCACCCTCTGGGAGGGTGCGCGTGCGTGTGAGCTGCGGGTTTTTATGGGTCTGACAACAGAAGGAAGGGAGACACAGGGAGAGAAAGAATCAATTTAACGCGCCGAGGATTCCGGTGTGATTGCGCAATGTCACCGGGAACCGAGGGAAGATTAGAAGGAGAGATTGAATGAGAATTGGAAAGAGAGAAAGGGACTGGGAGATTGAAGAAGGAAATAGCAAGGGAGGAGGCCCCCCCCCCCCCCCAAACACACACAGACTCACGCACACCTCCCTGTTCTTCCTCTCCGCAACGAAAGGAAAAGGGGCAAACGAATGCAGGCACAGAAGCTCCCCATTGGTCAGTCTGAGGTCAGCTGGTCTCTGTCTCCCCCCTTGGACTCGGCGTCACCCCATCCCCTCTTCTCCACACACGCACACACACACACACACACGTTCATGTCTCCCCCTCCCTCCCCCATCTCTCTGTCCCACACTGGCACTCAGCCACCCAGATACACCCCCTCACCCTCACCGCCCCCTCCTTCCAATCTGCGATAAACTAAGTGATAGCAGCAGCCCATCGGACTGTCGGCTATAAAACACAACAAATCATAAAGTGCAGGCAGGGGAAGGCAGAGGAAGGAGGACGGGAGGGAGAGCCGTTAGCCGTTAGCCGTTAGCCTCCTTCTACTCCTCCTTCTTCATCGCGTGAACCTTATTGTTGTATTTGTTTCGTGCCCTCCTGTCCTCCCCTCTCCTCTTCTTCTCCTCTCCTCTCTAATCTTCTCCTCCTTTTTCTCCCGTCCTGCTGTCTCCCGATGAGTTCCTATTTTGTCAACTCCTCTTTCCCGGTGACGCTACCGGGAACGGGTGGAGGCGGTCAGGCGGCGGACTCGTTCCTGGGTCAGATCCCGCTCTACTCCTCGGGATACGCCGCCGACCACCCGCTCAGGCACTACCCGGGGGCTGCCGCCGTCACCGCTGCAGCGGCAGTGGCTTACGGCGCGAGCGGCGGCGGCGTGCACCAAGAGAAACCGTACCCTGCGTCCACCTACTACCAGCAGGCTGCCACTGGAGCGTACGGCGGGCACCGGGCAGCGGCAGCGGCGGCGGCTGGGGTTGGCGTAGGGGGCACGACCGGAGCCGGCGCTTGCGACTACGCTTCGGCGGCGGCGGCGGCGGCTGCTGCGGCGGCCACGAGCTTCTACCGGGACAAGGAGCACCCGTGCACCCTGGAAGAGCACCAGCTCGCGCTGAGCCAGGACGGCATGCACCGTAAAGCGGAGTGCGCGGGGCTCAGTGGGAAGGGGCTGTTCGGTGACGCGATGGACGACAAGCAGTCGGCGTCGGCCCCTATTTACCCGTGGATGCAGCGGATGAACGCGTGCAACGGTGAGTGAATTCTTCTTTCTTGCATATTTTATGATGCCAGACATAAAACTGACGTCTATTTCCTCTGTCAGCCCCTCTGTCTTTCCTCTCCTCCTCCTCCTCTCCCCGTGACCGCTGTAAGATCCCCGTTTGTTGGCCTGTCAGTCAGTCATGTGCACAGTATTTTATTGTCCGTCATAAAGCGGGTTTGTTTGGGTTGTAGCTCCTGTTATTGTAGGTGACCCGCTGGCCGACGCTGCTGCCAAGCAGAGAGGAAGACATTTCCAGAGGAAAAGCCTGTCAGGGAATGTTGTGGGTGACAACAAGAATCAGACAGAAAGCGCAAAGATAAAGCGCAAAGTTAAACACCCAGTCTGTACTAGTCCATTGGGTGGTTAGCTGTTAGCCTCGAAAACTTTAATAAAGACATTCTCCACCTGAATTAATGAAAGAGGGACCCGTTCTGTTTAAAAACTTTTACAAGGAGGACTGGTTCTAGTGCTCCATCAGCTTGTCCTTATCACAGTCTATTGGAGCCTCGCGCCGCAGACAGTGCTGTGAGCTGTTGATTCAGAGCAAATTGATATCAGAATAATCGGGCCTGCTAACGTTGCCAAGTTCAGAAGCAGCATAAGGGGAATTTGATATATGGCTCCTAAATAAACACAAGTTTGTCCTGTTTCACTCTGCTTTGCGTAGAACGTGAGCTACTGCACTGCCAACCCAAGTGTCTTTGTTTAACAGAGAAAAACGGCCTGTTGAGAGTGGTGTGAGTAATGGTGGATGATGCAGAGCTACTGTTGTACAGAACCCTGCAGGACACTCCGAGTTATGACAGATGAGGTGGAAACAGGCTTCGCCGCAAAGAAATATATAAGGAATAAAACGCAACGTGGGATATAAATGACAAGCTGAAGATGTAAATGGCGGCTGGAGAGAGAAAAGAGTGCCACTGAGCACCTGAGTGCTCCTCCATAATCCGCTTTGCTTGAGTTTTTATTTATGGATCTTTTGATGTAGATATGTGCCCCGAGCAGCGCTGCCTTTCTGATCGATACATAAACTGAAGCTGCTAAACTGATAACATGGCGATTTGTTCACCACTGGGGGCCACGGTGCTGTTGGTGAGGATGAGAGGAGAGCTGATCTTAGCTGGGGGGGAAACCCTCTGAAATATTGTCCTCACTGCACAAACTGTTATTATTGTTATTAATATCAGATTATTATTATGGGTCATGCGTTCATATATATAATGCGTACATATATATAATGTATGTTAAACATGAAATGATACTAAAAAAAATGGCATTGTGGTCTTCATGAAAAAAACCACAACTGTGACATTATGCGAAGCAGCTCAGTGGAAGTCGAAGGACACCTGCTGTGGGACTCTAGGCCTGTTTGACCAGGCTGGATGGATTAAATCCTATTTCACTGATTTCCAGTTGCGAGGTGGAGAACAGAATAAATTCTATTAAAATGACCAAATTCAGCCTGTTACAGCGTTTTCGCAGAAAAGACCTACTCCGGATGGAGGCAGAGCGTCTTGTGTTGCTGCCTGGGTTAAAACGTAACCTTCTCCCTGTCTTTTTCCTTCTCTGCCAGGGACCTTCGGCAGCCCCGGGAGGCGCGGCCGGCAGACTTACACGCGCTATCAGACGCTCGAGCTGGAGAAGGAGTTCCACTTCAACCGGTATCTCACGCGGAGGCGGCGTATCGAGATAGCGCACGCGCTCTGCCTCACCGAACGACAGATCAAGATCTGGTTCCAGAACCGGAGGATGAAGTGGAAGAAGGAGAACAAGCTGATCAACTCATCTTCTTCCTCATCCACCTCCTCCTCTTCCTCTACGGTGAACGGTGCAGAGGAAGAGGAGAAACGGTCGGAGTGAAGAAGCAGGGAAAGAAGAGATAAACTGATGTAAAGCAGAAAAGAGGCAGAGGAGTCTAGGTGAAAAGGCATGCTGGTTAATCTCTTCCCCTCCCCGTCTCAGGCGTGTGTCTGGTGTGAAAACTCTGGGAAAAAGTAGCCTACAAATTTTTTACCTGAGCAGGTGTGAGGGGGAGGAAGAGGGGAATTCCTTTTTGATCCCTCAAATATCGCCACCACCTAAAATTGTACCCAGCTAGCACTGTGAGCTGTATTTGCCTCTCCGTGTGCTCTGAAAATTGGGAAATAATTGGGGAAAGACTCCTGAGAAGGAACTATGGACAGGACAGATGATATGAAGATACGGAAAAAGAACAGCGGTGATGGTGGCTGGGAAGACTCTGGCATCCAGTGCATTTAAAAATACAGTTAAAAAAGTAGTCCAGTCATCACATTGCGTTCCAAGAAAATTCATTAGTTTATTGTTGTTTATTCTACTTAGGCTTTTATTTTTTCAAATGTACTTCCTATATGTCAGGCACTTGTTTTGAAGCTTTAGAACTCGACTTCTGACTGTTTCCCCTGTTCTTTTTTATTTTGTTAGCGTGTTGTGTGTATAATACCTTTAGTTACAAATGCAAACACACATACACACAACAGCGTGGGGAAGAATAGCTAGGCTATTTGAGAAGTGTATGTGTCATATGGTGTTCATATTTAAACTGTATAGTAATAGGCGAGTTAAAAAAATCACCTTGTACGGTGGGCGAGGGTAATTTAACCTTTTCCAGTATAGAGGGGGTGTGTGGGGGTGTTAACCTACTGATGTTATTCTCCAAAACTACCTAAACGTTCAGGAAAGTGTATATTTGATGAATTTTTACATTGTTTGTTTATGTTAGTGTTTTTGTCAAGTAGTTATGTATACTACCTATGAGAATTGTTCAATAAAATGTAAAGAAATGTATGAAGAAAGATTTTATTTTTTGTTGGGGGGAGGGGGGTGTTTGTTGGTAAATTCTGCTTTATTTAGGCTATAACTTTTATTTAAAACGCTTCAGAAGTAGAACTTTTATTTTAGGATTTAGTGGTTCGCTCACTCCCGCGCTCAAACACCCGTAAACCCTTCAGTTTCTTATTTGTATGTGTGAAACATGCACGCAAATATTTACAGCGTGCATGGCGGGATCGAGGCCTGGGCCAAGGAAACGCACGCGGCGGTGCGGAGGGGAAGTGACAGGGGGCGCGAGCTGCAGGCTGACCGCGGGCTGAACTAATTGATGACCAGACCGAGGGGAGAGAAAGTTGATCTGACCAGCCAGACACGTCGCGCGCTCTTTCTCTCTCTCTCTCTCTCTCTCTCACACACACACACACACACACACACACACACACACACACGCACTTCACCCAGACAAAGTGGACGATGTCCTCGTGACCCTTTGAACTCTCCCTGTCCCCTGAGTGAGCGCGCGCGCAGGATTGGTTTTCACTGACGCGTGAACGAGAACGTTTTTTTCCCGAAATGAGTTGATATCTTGTAAATAATTAACAATGGTGACATGTCCAAGCACGGACGCTACACAACACACAGTCCACATATTTGTTAGTAATGCCACTGCAATTCTGTATTATAATCATAGAAACATTATCATAGATTAAATATAACGGCTAGAAAATATCCTAAAAGCTTATTCTGATATTAACACATCCTAATATAAATGTGAAATCAGTGTGTATTCTGAAGAGCATAGTTGTGAAATAAAATTAATACAAATTGGTTTGTTCAAGATTATCAATTGTATAACGGCAAAAAGTGTCCCACTGCCACGCGTTTTTTAATTTATTTTTATCATTATAGTGAAGAAACCCAACATTCCACTTTTTGTCTTGATCACTGAGCTGGTACCAACATATATTCACTTTGCTAATAAAAGCCTGTTCTGCTATAGGACAGGGTGCCACGGTAATAGACGGCACAGACTGGCAGTAAATAAGTAGCACACTGAGAAAATAAAACATTTTCAGCAGTCTGCGTGTGGGGGAGTCAGTAAGTTTCACTTTAATATGGTTTCTTTCGCTTCAATAAACTATTATAATCACTACTGTTTTGCAGTGAGACCCAGTTCAATAACAGAAATAGACTCACCATTAAATGAGCTCACCTGAAATATTATTTGGTACAGTTCAAGCAGTGTAACAGGCGCTGTACGGTTATTGCATAGGGTTCTTATTTGGCTGACCGGGCGTCTCACAGTCACAGCTGGTAAGGTGAACTACATGCTGGCAGATGTTCTATGTTAAACACAGTGGAGATGGTTTCCCTCTGACCCACAGGGCTCATTTTACCAACCAACACACAGTAACTCTGTCTGGGAGAGTACCACAGTTTAGTGCTTTTCAGATTCTGGACAAACAATGTAGTGGTTCTTTATTTTGTATATTTCATGCACATATACTGATTCAAAACGTCTTCATCTGCTTTATTCTAGATTGTTACTTTGAGTTGAAAAGCATTTTATCAGAACAAGAGATGTGTCAGATTTTAACTTTAGCTGCAAACTGTAGCATTTTACTGGATTACAAGGCAAATGGTATTTAGTGTAGGATGAAGCCACTTGTTCTATCAGGAATTCAAAGCCTGGCCATCCTCAGACTCATCAAGCAAACCTGAGAGCTTGTTAAATATAAAATATAGTAAAAGAAAGAAAGAAAGTAGGGGAAGTGAAGCTAAATATGTAATATATAAACACAAATATAAAGCCAACACTACAGCGAGATGTTCTCCAGTTTTTCTATTTTGTTAAAAAAATAAAAATAAAATAAATCTTAGCCACTGACCTTTCTTATCTGAATCTGTGGAACTTGTTTGGATGAAAATGCGTAGCAAGCTGTAAAAATATTCAGTGGTGGAAATATATATAATAATGAGAGGAATGTGTGCAGAAGTGTTTGCCAACTGGGTCAGTGCCTCCTCCTGTCTGCCCCTATGGCTTTCAGGCTATTCTTGGCACACTTTGGGCTCTGTGTTCTTCAGCCCCTTCAGCCTGCTCTCAGGCCAACACTTGGCTGATTTAGTGTTGTGATCAAAACTCCTGTAGCTAAAACAATAAATCTGGGACCTGTTTTTGTGGAATTTTAGTCCTTGGGTTGCTGCTTTTTGCAGTTCGTTTTTATCTGTCTGGTTACTTTTGAATTTCAAGATGATTTCCATTCCAACTGCTGGTTTCTCTTGCCAGTGCTCAATGTGTGCAGCTGAGTGTCTAAAATGTGGCCTCTGTCCACACACACACACACGCACACACACACACACCACAGAGCTCATTCATTTGTATCATTTCACAAACTAAAATCTGGAATTCCTTATGTGTCCTGTATGTTGACCTGTGTCCATTCAGTGTGCACAATAAAGCACACACACACACACACACACACATAGGCACTCTGGCTGAAATGCATCCCAAACCCTGGAATCAACAAATCATAAATCTGCAGACTTCCATCCAGTGTGGACGTCACAGATCAGGTTTACTATTTCTCTGCAGCTGCAGGAGCAAGGCAGGGCCGACAGGCAGACAATTAAAAAAAATAAAGAAGAAAGAAGGAAAGTAGCCTACACTTACATCCCACATGAGTTGGTTTCATGTCAGCATTTTGTTCCCTGCGACAGATTCTGGTCAATATACTGGCTGCCTGAGGACAGTCAAACATATTCTAACAGGCTGTGTTATCTGCGGAAGAGGAATACTGCAGTCATGTCACCAGCAAACTGGGAACACTGCAAAATAAAGCAAAAATAAAGTCACAGTTCATTTTGGTCGATGAGACCGATTTTTAAAGTATAAGGTGCATAAAATGGTTAAAGGTGGTTAAAGCTCTCTCAACAAAAGTAGGATAGCTACTTTCTTTTTGGCTATGGTCTGATTTTATGGAGGCTTCACACTCGTATGATGCTACAGGATGACATATGACATCTATAGCGCAGTAATGTGTTGGGCACATTTGTGACGTTTGGCACATCATTCATGCTCCTCTTCTTGTTCTTCTTATAATTATTATTACTGTCGTTGTTGTTGTTACTGGTGGTGGTTGTATTTTTCCATGTTGACCCTACTGGTAATGCAATGCGCCATCTTTTCCATAACCCCATCTGAACACAAACTTCACTAAACTCTCAAGTGAAGGTGGAAGGCAGTATCAATGGTCTGCTATTATTAGTTTGTCCGCCTTGTTAAATATTGCGTTATTATTTATTATTGGTTATTTTATGGTTTATGGCCACTGGCTTCTAATTTCTAGCCTTAGTAAAGGTCAATTACAGGCCTGAGCCTTAGTAAAGGTCAATTAAAGGCCTGAGTGATGAAACGCACACGCATGCAGTGGGAGCGACAGACTGGAGGAGGGGGAATATTTTACAACGGCTCTCTTAAAATGTTTTTTGAGTCTCTACTTTCTCCCTGTCCTCTACGTCTTTTTAATCAGTGCAATAAATTATGTCTGCAGTAGGTGGCGCTCTGAGCTCACCCCCGGCACCCCCAGCAGCAGAATAAACGCAGAGAGAGAGAGAGAGAGAGAGAGCGCTCCCGCCCATGCCTTCATCATTAGAAACCTCAGAGCATGAATTACCTCTCCAAAGTCATCGGCGAGAATTTACGACTGGTCAACAAAAGCACGTGACTGCACCCCCCCCTTCTCTCTGCCTCTCTCCTCCCTCACCTCACCCCTCACCTCCCCCATCACACACACACACACATACACACACACACACCCCTCTATCCAACAAACACACACACCACCCCACCCCCATATTTGGACGGCACATGCATAGCTAAAAACGAAGTACAGTGCAACGCCATAATTCACTAATACATCATAAATCGTTGAAAGTACCCGCGTTATAACGACCAAGAGAAATCTAACAAATCAAGCGCCCCTTAGTACTCAACTGTAAGCCTGCAACTCTCTAAAACAACCTAAATGAGCTCTTACTTTGTAAACTCGTTCTCGGGGCGCTACCCAAATGGCCCCGACTATCAACTGCTAAATTATGGAACCAGCAGCGGCGCAATGAACGGCGGGACGTATAGGGACTCTTCTTCCTCCACCATGCACCGTGCGACGGGCTCTTACGGTTACAGCTACAATGGCATGGACCTGACCGTCACCAACCGGGGAGGGGTGAGTAGCAGCGCCGCCAACACCGGACACTTCGGGGGCGGCTCGGTCGTCGGAGACTCCCGGGGCTTCGGCTCCCCGGCTCCGGAGAGGGGCTTCAGACAGCCATCCAGTTGCTCCCTCGCCTCAGCTGCAGACTCCCTCCTGTCACCCGGTAGTGGTGACGCCAAGTTGGGCGCCCAGAGCTCGTCTCCCCGCTCTGAGCAACCAGGAAGCGGTAATCTCAGCTCTCCAAATCTGTCCTCCAACTCCTCCGGAGGTGGCGGCGGCGGAGCGCAGCGTTTCACGGAGCTGGACGACGCATCGCCAGAGACCGAGGAGTTGCAGCACAACCAGGACAATGGCCACGGCAGCAACCCGCCACACAGGACCGGCCACCCGCATCCCGTGCAGAAGCAGGAAGGGGGCCCGACGGCATCAGTCGCTGGCAGCACGGCGGGCAGCGAGGCTCAAACACCACAGATATTTCCCTGGATGAGAAAGCTGCACATTAGCCATGGTACATACTGCTCTCGTGTTTACAGTTTATAGGTTCTGCATAATACAAGTTCCAGGGCGATAATATTCACATTGCTCTGTACTGTATATGTTTAAACACAAGGGGTTGGTGACAGTTTAGTTCCTGTGGACGCTACGTGGGGAGACATGGAGCTCTGTGCCTCTTTGTATACACACGATTCACCAGTTACTGCTGTTTAGACTCGGTTTGAGTAAACTGGCTGTTTGGAAATAGCTGAAACTTTTGTCTGCACCACACCAAGCTTTTCCACTGCGTCAATTTGATATTTTGACTGTCAAAAAATCATTCGGGTGTTTGAGTGTGACGCACAACATTTTTAATTTTGCGTCTTGATTGTATGCAAATAAAGAGTTATGGGGATATTACAGTTCTTATTTCTACTAATATGGAATTTAAATACTAACTTAATCCTGTAGCTGGTCAGGCTCTGAAATTAGGTATTAACGTTTTTTTCTGAGTGCATCAGGGTGCGATTCGTTTTACACTGCCCTCCTGTAGAAGCCAGGGACGCCGGATGGTTACCCCCTCTGTCTTTTCTCCCTCTTTTTTATTTTAGCAAATTCCACAAAAGCGTCATAAATCTGTCAAGGGAGAGGCAAGTCGGGTAGCAAAACCCAACAGGCTGGGGAGCTCAGACAGAGCCGGGGAAGGAAAAGAAAAAAGAGGGAGAAAAGAAAGAGGGGCCAGGAAGGCTTTGGAAGCTTTTGCTCCTTTGAAAAGTGAAGCTTTATTACGTGTGAGAATTTTATTAGGGAGGTGAGGCAGAGGACGGGGCAATAAAACCTTGAGGAGAGCCTGTTGGACTGAAAAGAAAGAAAGAAAGAAAATATAGAGGGGAATGGTGAGGAGAGGTGGTTAGAAAGGAAAACAGAAATCTACAAAAAAGCAAATCTACACAGGCCGTGTCGTGGAAATGGCATAAAGAAATTGTGCCAAGAAAAACTGCTGTTCAGATAAAGGACGGTTTTACGCACTTCTGTTGTGCCTTTACGCACGCTTATTCTGACACAGTTATAGGTGACATCTGGCTCTGAATTGTGTGTATGTGTGTGGGGTTATACAGGAGGTGGACACAATACATTTAAAACTTGTACCTGTAACAGACTAAAATCTAATGCAGGAAAATAGTTGTGGAATATAATTTTCGGTCAGAGAGGATTTGATCCAGTAGCGTTCTTTTCTATGACATAGTTAATAATTCTGTTATACTGGCGTGTATTATAGTGTATTATTTTGTCCACCCGCTGTACATTTCTACGTGATCAGCCGCTTGTGTGCATGTTGGTGCATCCAAACCGCTCCCTAACACCCATCTGTCCGCTCCCAACCCTCAGATATGACAGGCCCTGACGGTAAACGGGCGCGGACGGCGTACACCCGCTACCAGACTCTTGAGCTGGAGAAGGAGTTCCACTTCAACCGGTACCTCACGCGGCGGCGGAGGATCGAGATCGCGCACGCGCTCTGCCTCACCGAACGACAGATCAAGATCTGGTTCCAGAACCGGAGGATGAAGTGGAAGAAGGATAACAAACTGAAAAGCATGAGCCTCGCTACCGGCGCTAGCGCCTTCCAGCCCTAAAAGTGTACCCATAATTAAAAAATATCCTTCCGTCCATCTCTTTGGAAATGTTACTATCATGTGCAGGCTTTCCACGACAGGCAAAGGAGTATAGAAATAAAGAAAACTTGAAGAAAAACACAGAAGATAACAGGAGAAACCTGCAGATAATGGAGCAAAAAAAAAAAATAGAAGACGGTGATGAAGAAACCCAAATTCCAGATCTCCATTTTAAAACGCTTCCTGTTATCAATCGAGTATTGTACAGCGGCACAGCACTTTTTATTTGTTCGGCATGTTGGTCTTTGGTGTTTTGGGCAACATAAAAATGACTGTGGTACTTGCTCTTGTCTAAAAAAGAAAAACTTAATGTTCCTGTATGTTCTTGTCATTTTTTAAAATAGCTGTCCTGAGGAGAGAAGTCAAGGATGAATATGCTACCTAACGTTTCTACCTACGTCCTACCTTACAACCTTGCTACCTACCTGTTGTTTAATGTCTAAATAGCGTTTTATGTGTCAAATGTGATGTTTTGTAGTTGACAAAGTTGGCATGTGAGCTCTTATTGTAAATTATTTACTGACAATAACACTTGTATAGCCTACTAGTTTGAACCCCCCCAACTCCACTCCCCTCTAATCTGCTCCCCTGTTTATTGAGGAAGCGGCAAACGTGTGTGTGCGTGTGTTTGTTTGGCTAAAACAGGCAAAAAGCAAGCAAATCAGCCCTGCCTACATCTCCGTGACCATCCATAATGTCGTGTATAGCCCTTTTATTCAAAAATGTAACTGTATATTATTATCGTTATTTCTGTAATTATGGGATCTATGTTTCAGAAAGGATGTATATAGATATTGAAATTTTTAAATGTGACCAGTTGGTTATTTGTAGTCGCTATGTGTGTGTGTGTGTGGGGGGGAGTGAAGGAGTGAGCGTGTGTGTACGCTTTAAGGGAAATGGCTACCGTCTTGTAAGGCCTAAAGGTTTCTGCCAATGAGCTTTTTGTATTTGTTTGTAACTTGGAGTAAAAAAACAATAAAGTTCCTCATACTGGCCTTCAAAACCAAACTGAGGCACAAGTGCTTTAGCTGGGCTTAGAAACCATGAGAGGTGGGCGTTTTTGGAGCCTTTAGGTTGTGGTGGGGATATTTGTGCCAACTGCATTAGGAAGTTATTATCTTATGAAAATCTGAACCAGTCGGATGGCCTCGGCTTATGACATCAACTGCCACATTCTGAAGTCACACTTTAAAGTTTATCCAGCTAAGAAAAAGGAGCAAGGCCTGTGCTAACTTCAACTTAAATTACCTCTCTTATACACTGTATGCATTTTCGACATCCACTTCGTAGCCTACAAACTGCATTTTGCGCTTCGGGAACCAAATCCAATGAAAATTCTTTGAAACCAGTGTTATTTTCCACTTGTACTAAATGCTCCAACCTGGAAAAGCCGTACGTCTTCTAAAGTCTACAGACAGGCTCCTGAGGCCGGTCTTCTATTTTCCAGACCTCACTTGAACCCTGAACGCCACATTTCCAAGGCGACAACCTTCTGGACGTTTAACAGCATCAGAGCGTCAGGCTCACCAATCACTGCGCAAGCTGGATAAAACACATACGTACACAGGCCAATTTTCATCGGTCTGACAAGACAACAGCCTATACCTGTGGTGGACAAATTGGCCACTTTTCTCTAAGCGGCCTCCGTTTTCCTGTCTCTCACAGCCAAATCAGATTACCTTCTCCCGGTTTCCAACTGTAAACAAACAAATGAACTTTTAAACTCACCAGCTAATGTTGCCGTCCCTTCCCTGTTCATAGAGGCCCAGGTCCTGCTCCGAGCCTCATCTGGACACAACCTCTATCTCCTGCCTCCTCTCTGTGTGTATGTGTGTTAAGGTTTTTTTAAGCTAAGCCTTTCTGCTGTGGGCTAAACTATAAAAAAGAAGGAAGCTATGACATTTACATGTCAAACGGATGAGGGTTTTTATCTCCAAGTTAGATCGTAAAGATCAGGCCTGGCCTCAGACTGATACCTCTCACTGGCTCTCCCCTGGTCACGTGAGGTCCATAAAGTTAGTTTTATGGTTTTGGGGAGTTGACAATGTACTATATATTTCACATTCTAGAAAGCAAGTGACGGTTTAACGGCTTCGCGGGGATCCTAAAGGGGTCAGTCAAGTAGAGACAGAGCGGGAGAGGGGAGGGAGTGTGTGAGAGAGAGATCAGGCCACTACTACCGGCCGCTACTCCTTCTCTTGTTCAAACGCCGAGCACCGGCGAGCTCCGGTCTATCCCGCTCAGAACGCTGGGAAAATCCGGTGGAGAGAAAGAACCACGACCCACAGTAAGTAGAGTCTGAAGGTTGCCTGTAAGTTGGGGCTAAGTAGAGACGGCAGCGTGTAGGGGGTGGTAAAGGCAGAGAGGGAGTGCTGTGTAATTACCATGTCACTCAGTCAGTCTGTGGTGCGGCTGTATTAACGCGCATGCTGAGAGCTGTATTTGAGATATTTGAGATTCGTTACTGTGGATGGTTCGGTGGTGGCGTCACAGATGGAGTGATATGCTGCACTTGTGCACGCGCACAGTCGCGTGTACTTTTGTGTATCCCCCAGCCCCCATACATGTGTGTATGCATTACAGTTTGTGCCTCTCGGTGTGGAAAATATGCGTGGGTGTTTGTGCGTAAAAACTCAACTTCAGCAAAAATAAGGCGAAGAAGAAAAAGTCGGAGTTGGTTAAATTGACGATAAGAGTGCGGAGGGTCAGTTTTTACCATGTGGCTCTTTCTTCTTGTTCATATGGATGTTTTTATTAATGCATCCAATGAAAGGCTGATGAATTGGCCCAGAAATCACAGGCTGTTTGCTGATTTTCGAAGGTGTGAAACTGATCTGACTCATATTTTCTCTTTCCCTCTGGATTAAAGGGAAACTACATGGCAATCATGTTGTGAACTCAAGTCACAGTTCACCCCTGATGACTGTTATTGCAGGGCATTTGGAAAGGAAATGTTTCAAATCACCGCACGTTTGTTCTGTCACTTTTACGCACAGCCTTCGTGTGCGTAGAAATGGTTTCAATAAGGAAAAGGAGAAATTTTTATGCGTGCTAACATTAACCAAGAAGTAAACGGTCAAGGACACACACACACACACACACACACACACACACACACACACACACACACACACACACACACACAGTGTTTCGTGATATGCGTCCTTGGGTACAAGCAAATCTTTGTCCGTGGCTCGCCCTTGTATTTTCCAAGCAGGATGGGTGTGAGTGAAACAAACATTCCCAAGGCACACCATCAGAGTTGTCGCAGGTTATTTTACGCTAGAGATTTGTTTGATTTACAACCAATACAAACACACACACACACTGTAGGCAAACGCAACTTAAGATATTTGATTGCAGACGAAAGCAAACCAAACGTTTAGCAAATGCAAATTCACCTACACATTTCCAATGTAAACACAAAAAGCGTAAACAGTAAAGGTTATTTTTTTATCTCAAAAATCTATTGTATTACAGTGATAATGATGCTATTCATGAAGTCAGGGAAAACCAAAACACTGAACACATACAGTGAAAAATACACTGATGACGTGCAAATACTAAAATTATGATTCTATCGCATATCAGAAATGAAACCACATGACAGAAAAAATGTTGCAGTAAAATCCGCTTAGTATCAGTCACACTGATGCTAATGAAATTTGGTCTAGAGGCCTTGAGGTCAGATTAAACACCAAAACATACACCCAACGTAGAAGAAACCAGCACTGGTACAGAAACAATATTAACTATTAACTCATTTTAATACTAATGCTGCTACGTGCCGCCAAAAATCTTCTTTAATCAGTTTAATTGAATTATAAGAAGCAACTTTTAAAGCATGAAACCCGAAAATGCCAGTGAAACAAAACACCGATAAAACACCGCCTCTAATAAAACTCCCAGTAAAACAAACCTGTTTGAGATGACACTGTATGCATGTAAACAGGAAAGAGGGAATCTGAAACAACATAATGTGCTGCCTAATTTAGCCTGTCCGCTGAAGTCAGGCAGCAGCAGCCCAACACATTTTCACAACTAAAAGCGTTATTGGCCTAGAAACAACATGTCTGGGTGTCTGCTGGAGATGGGAACGGGACACTGACCCGTACATCTTTGTTACTTCTCTCTCTGTCATGTCTGTGGCGGGACTGGAGCTGTCAAACAGCCGGGCTACCAGTCACGCGGCGTCGTGCTCGCCTCGTGCACTGCTCGCGTCTTATTGCTTAAATCCATCATGTAAATTGTTAATGTCTTGTGTCAGGGCGGACGCTTCACAATCCGGTATGTGCCGCGCTGGAGTTTCAAACTTTTTCAGACGCTCAATCACAGTCGGCCTCCAACACACTCACTATAGTTTATTATCAGCCAATCCCGCTGCTTAAACCCTCCATTAAAGAAGTTACATCAAGGTAAATTAATGGAACTTCTTCAGCGTTAAGCCCGAGCGCAACACGGCGCCCTGAAAAGGCCGACAAACACAAAGTGTGAGGAGGTGGGATACAATATAATACCTAGATTATTAATTTAAAATTGACTTTGTGTGATATATTTTATATGTAATAATACAGCCGTCATTCGCAGAGAGTAGTCCGCGAGATCTGGTTTAATACTCCGATAAAAATTAGTGATTTATTTTTTGTCAAAATAGGAGAGGGGCCTGTATTCATTTGTAATCTGTGTTACAATATGGTAATTTCATTTTATAAGTTAATTTCAGTAAAGGCACTTTTTCTAAGAACTTTCTGTCATGTTTGTCTCTCTCAAATGAAGTGGGCTACTTTTGTAATTTGTCTCTTGGTTTTGCAAAGTGTTTCTCAGCATAAATGACCCAAATCTAAACGCAATATATTGTTTATTCACATGTGAGTGTATTTCTCATTTCGGTCACGTACCTAATCGGGAGTCCTCTGCACTCTGCTAATAAAAGAGGAGGGTCCTGCTTTTCGGAAGTCCATCTCTGCTCTCAAACTCTGATTTATTATGTCTTATGTTCACTTTACATATTGAGCCGGTCTGCCCCAATGCATTTTCAGTGTGGGGGATTCCTGGCGCTGCCCTCCGCGATCACAATGATTTTTCACAAGCTTCACAAGACACAAGAAGGGTTTCAGAGCTATGTTCAGGATGCCATAAATTATTCAGGCACCGCTGCAGAAAAAACAAGAAGGAAGACGCTCTCCATTTCTGTGAACCTTTTTTGGTAAATAAGGCGAAATGGCTCATTACAAATGACTCTACCAGATATTGGGCTTGTTTTAAAGAGTTTTAAAATATGTGTGTTCTTTTGATTTTATCAACAAAAAGCACTAAAACACTATATGAGTTACAACATATCAGAGTCAAATAAGTAGCTCTAATATTAGTCCAAAGCGACATAATATATACATATATATATACGTATATATGTACATTCCCTGCTGCAACATGGCCCTGTGGCACACTGACACTCACACTCACACACACACACACACACACACACATATATATATATATATATATATATATATAAAACTTGATAACTTGTTTTTGCAGAATGACAAAATCAAAATTAATCTTGTAATTCCGGTGAGTGATAACGTTTCATACACTGTGTGTGTGTGTAGGGGTCCTTCAGGAAGTTACAGTTCGATAAACAGGAAAGTGAAAAACTCCCCATTTGATTT
This sequence comes from Mastacembelus armatus, assembly GCF_900324485.2. Taxonomy (NCBI): domain Eukaryota; kingdom Metazoa; phylum Chordata; class Actinopteri; order Synbranchiformes; family Mastacembelidae; genus Mastacembelus; species Mastacembelus armatus. Next base: position 569,873 of record NC_046640.1, read on the forward strand.
TTTTTTATCAACTTCCTCCTTTTAATAATGATACAGGAACACCAACACCAGCAACACCCCCATCTCCCAACAACACGCGGACACGGGACATGACACTGGTGACACAAATGTGGTTCCTTTTCTGTGTCTGGACAAGTGAGAGGGTCCGTGACATGGGAAGGCGCAGCAGCGGTTCTGTATGGGCTCCTTTGTTTTTGCCGTGTCTGTCATCTGTTTCCCGTTTTTGTACACAGGGCAGCTCAGCCTGTAGAGCCGCTTCTCCTCGGCATTATGTACATGATGTGTGTTATGTGTACAGACTTGCTGCTTCTTTGAACCTGTCGAGGCTGTCAGAGGGCGCTGAGTTTGGCTTTACAGTCTGTGTGTTGGTGATGATGAGTGGGGTGAGTAACTAATGCGACTGGCCCTTTTTTCATCGCAAGGGTGTGTGTTTAAGTGTGGGAGAGTCGAGGGCTTTGTATAGGAGTAAGTGGGGTGTGTTTTGTTGTGTTTGGTGGGTTTATTGGCAGAGCATGAGAGGGCTGAGACGAGAGAGAAAGGTGAATGACCCGGGCATGGGAAGATCCTGGATGTGTGTGTTTTTCCACAGCCCACTGGCTTGTACCACTTAAAGTCTTAATTTGATGAGTTCGGATGTTTTCGTTAAATCTGAGCTTTTCACTGAGCATCACTGAGGCCATTCTGCGGAATGGAGTTACAGACAGACACAGGCTACAGTGGAGTCTAAAGTCTATTTTTTAAAAGGCCGAAACCTGTCCCCTCTAATCATGAGCACATGCACGCGGCCCAGTACCCGCGCGCACGCCCCCCCCACACACACACACACACATACACCTACACACTATAATCTATTGAACTATTTTCCCTGCTCGCAGCACCTTCAGTGATTGCTTTCTGTTTAAATCGGCATTTGATGTCTTCTGCATACTGATAGGGGTGAACCGCGCGGCCACGCTTCATGAATAATGCACGAGTAGGAGTCACCACAAGGTCAGCAGACAGGCTCGAGCCACGCACTGCACTGCAGCGCATGCGCAGAAGAGAGATGAACCCCCTTACGCCTGTGTGTGTTTACCAGCATAAGGGAAAGCAATGACTTCTTATTTATCTAGCAGTGTTTCCCATTTCCGACTCAGAAGGGTGGGAAGTTTACCTCGGACTAACGAAGAACTTCCATAATTTCAACCAGACTGGCTGAGTAAACACTGTGGTAACACTACGATTCACTCAAAGAAAACACTGTACCTATGGAAACTAGCTGTGAAAACTGCATAATATCATCTGTGAGAAAAACATGCTTATTTCCTACCAATTTAGTTTGAAAAAACGTGCCTGCATAGGCTAATTTAATTTGCAACCGAGTGACCGTGTCTTAAATCAACACTGAGTGCTGGAAATAAAGGGAAACGAGCCCTGACTGGCTTATTATTGTGTTTGCACTCGATAAAAGCCTTTATCAGGGCCCGCTTTGTGAGACTGCGAATAAAGCCTGGATAAGAGCAGAATAGGTTTTATTTGCCTTGGCGATGGGTTATGACAAGCCGATAACCTTGCAAATATTTGAAGTTATTGAGGGCATGGGTGTAGGCTATATGTTTGCTTTTTTCAGGTTATGGAGCGTTTAGTGTAGACTACGCATTGGGGACCTTGTCATACAGACTGAGGTGTGAGTGATCAAAAATGAATATGTATACATTAAAACATTTAAGGCAGGTTTGTTTGCTAAGAAGGATTTTGTGATAGTTGAGGTCTGGAGAGCGACATACACCCAAACTGTTTGTCAGGGGAAGCTGCGTGTTATTAAGATAGCTCCGGTACATACAGTATTGTGAGTGTGCCGAAGGGCCATGTTGCAGCAGGGAATGAATGCAGCTCTCCGGCGCCACCAGCAGAGCCCGCTTCAGACCAGGAGGACAGCCCAGCGAGCCTCACTCCGCTCCTTCCTCCCTGCACTCCCTCCCGTCCTTTGAATCCTAACGAGGACAACCTGAAGCAAACTGCTCTGCCCTTGCTCGGTGCTGAATGCGCGTGACACACGCAAGTCTGTGTGTAGGTGTAAACTACCGAAAGACAGAAATGCCGCTGCAACCGTAGCGTTTCTCTGTGGCCTGTTTGCTCGTGTTAGCTACAAGCTAACTCAGCTAAGGAGCAACAGGACTCAGTCCAAAGCACAAAGAGATTGCGACTGAACTGAGAGGTGTCCCTCTCCTTTCATTCTTTCCTGCCCGAGGCGAAGATGGGGGGCAAGAAGAAACCATGGTTATTATCAGGAGAACAGCTTGGCTGGGTGTCCAGGCTACTGGCCAGCCTACAGCAGAGGGTTCATGAAGTTGAAGGGTCAAAAGTTCACCGTCGTGCGTGAGTTCCGTTCTTGTCTCTGCTCCCTAACTCCACTCCAGACCAAGTGCTGTATGTCAAAGGCAAGAGGGGGGAGGGAGTAGGGGCAGAGGTAGGAGGAGATGGACTGCAGATGACAGAAATGATAGTGGGAGGCTAAGGAGAGGTGAAGGTCTGACCTTCCCATCCCGTCTCAAAAGCAAAACTCCCCCTGTAGGCTACATAGACAGAGATGAAGGGAAAGAACGGGAGGGGTGGTTTGGGTGACATAGAGGTGAGTGGGTGAACGTCTGGGAGGGGGATGTCTTTGACTGCACATTCAGTTCACACCGGTTAACATTTGTTTCAAATAAGGTGATTATTGACCTGGGAAAGAATGTTTCACAGAAGTTAAGGAAAAGGCTGACAATACTGAAAATATAGAAAAAGTAGGCCGATTATTACCTGGTGCATTATTATTATTAGATTAATTTATAACCTCTTTAATATACGCCTGCTCAAAAAGTCAATATTAGGCTACATACACTATTCCGTTTATGAACTTTTTCTAGAGCTAAATTCAATTCAGTTTTGGTTAAACAGTCTATTACAGCAGCCGCTTTAATGACAAGACGTTTAATGTCCAGAGAAAATACCAAATGAAAACAACCCCGTGCTTATTTTCATGCTAAAAATAATAGTATCAGGTTAGCGGCGTGCGTGCGTTCATCTGTGCATAACCAGAGATTAGTAGTTGTGAAGTGGTGGTTTTATGCTTGGAGGTAACAGCTGTTTATAATTCCCCAAAACATTTTAGAGGGACTTTAACTACAGCAGAGCTCTTCCTCTTCTCAACTTATCAGCACGACCCTGTCAAAAAGAAACTCTTATCTCTCTCACTATTCAAAAATTATTACTCTCCTTATCTGATTTTTCCACAGCAAGATTAATGTCTGGCTCCGTTTACTTTTCTGGCTGCAGAATGAGCCTCAAACCATTCCTCATCCCTCATCCTCGTCTTTTCCTTTCAGTCTTTTCTTTATTAAAGTGCAGCAGTGCCCACATATAAAAAGTATATGTTTTAATGTTTCGTATTTAACATCAACAATATAATAATAATAATAATAATAATAATAATAATAATAATAATAATAATAAAATATTATTGTTTCTATTATGTTATGTATTTGAAGCCATTCTAACCTATGTATAATTTAATCTTGTTTGTCACCTAATTTCAGATTCTTAATGTTTGGTCTGATCAACTATTGTTGACTGTCAGAGCTGTGTGGTTGAACCGAAGGAGAGGGGCAGGCACGAGGGGAAACAGTCACCACAGAGGAGCAAAATGATAATTCAGTAAATAAATAATCCTCTTGTTGACGTAAATCGTTTTCCTGGGCTGGCACAGCTCCGCCTGGCCCGGTTTACCCCCCGCAAGCCAAAAAGGTAATGAGTGAATAACTACGTTACAGATTCCGCCTTTCTCCCGGGGTTCATCTCTAGTTCACCGAATTAATTTAATTGGATTTAATTGGAGTCATTGCGCACGCGCGCCTGTTAATAATGTTTGCTTGACTTTTCCAAAAAGTCACAAATAAGCGTTGCCTTCTTTGCATGCGCCTTCATAGAGTTCAAACCGACACAGAGTATTATTCAGCAAAATTAGGCACCATAGATAGCAGAAGAGAGAAGGCAATAATAAAAGCCATCTGTTTTGTGTAAGCGATATGGCAGTGATCAAATGTAGAAATATCAGGAAAGTAATAGTGGTGAAACGAGTCGAGAGAAGTGTGGATATATGGCTGCAGTTAACTCAGTTTGTAGAGAGTCGAATAACATCAATATAAATCCACCTGATACCACTGTGGCTGATCCACACACGGCTCAAAGGTGCTACGTTTATACAAAGTGTAAGCTCCAATGTACACGTTCGTTTCTACAAAATATTCATGTACTAGACTCTGCCACGATGACTCGGCTGGGCTTTGGGCTCACATATCATCGAGGCCAGCAATGTCATTTATATTTATACAACAAAAGGAAAAGGAGAAATGATCCTGGAAGAAAAGAAAAATCTCTGCAAGAGAGACAGAAAGAAAGAGCCCTCTCCCTCCTCCACATCTACCGACCATTTTTCTTCAAAGTAATGACTCCAACTCAATTTAGTATGACGGGGAGAGCGCGCAGGAGAGAGGGAGAGGGGAGTAAAGAACAAAATGACAGAAAGAGGGGATGAGGGGGAGCAAGGGCCGAGAGAGATGTGAAAATGGCAAAAAGAAAGGGTGTGGAAAGGGAGGGCTGAGAGGGAGGGAGAGCGGGAGGGGGAGCTTAGTTGTGCTCGGGGTGAACGGGAGGTCAGCGCGTCTCTCCAATATTAAAATGTGTACCAGGGACGCGGGTGACACGCCTCGCCTGTTAAACAAAGAGTGTGCCAAACTGGCAGATTAATTTGAAAACTTGAGTCCACGCACACACAACACTTAATGCCTTAAAGAGCCCACAGTCTCCACAGCAGCCCTGCTCGGTCTTCCTCAGCCCCAACTGGCTTGGCGTAGCCTAACATTGGGAAACACGGCCACCGGTGACGGGGGTTTTCCGCTGTCATTTAACGCCAGGCACGGTGTCGGCGTGGGGGCGTTATGGTGACGCGTTTTCCCCCAGATTTTACTTCGTGAAATTGGTTCTAACTATGCAGCAGAATCCGAGCAGTGCGGTACGAATATAGTCCTGTTTACGCATTAATGGAGATCGGAGGGCGCGCTTCCCTGCTCGTGTGCGTGCATGTATTTCAGCGGGGGTGTCCGCGGAAATGACAACGACTTTTTTTTTAACGAATCCTGAAGAGGTCAAAAAACCTGTGGCGTCAGAAGAAGAGAGAAAGAGGGGTTGGAGATGTGAATGTTGAAGTGGGAATGGTTCATGGAGAGTGAAGCAGAAACAGTCGAGCACGGCCGCCGATTTCTTACAGACGTAAGGAAAAGCAAGGACAAGAAAATATAATAATGACAACAAGAAAACGGTTGGAGTCAAGGTGACGACGTTGGCAGTAAGGAGAGGCGGGTCCGCGGACTACAGTGGAGTGAGTACACAAAAAAAAAAACGCCTTGTAGAAAAAGAAGCTCCCTCATTTACACAGTGACATTCTATGCATGCGTGTGTTAGTTTGTGTGCGTGTGCCCACTTTCTTGCTTCATACTCTGTGTGTGTGTGTGTGTGTGTGCGTGTGTGTGTGTGTCTGTGTGTGTGTGTGTGCGTGTGAGGCAGGTGCTTTGTCCATGCCGGGAGGGGGGGCGACCACGTGTTGCAGAACCCCCTCCTCCCCTTCCCCTGTTTCCAAGGCAATTTATTTCGTAAAGACTTTATCAATTCATATTTTTGACCAATTATAGGCTGTGCACGTCATGCCATGGTTATTTGAACCATGTGTTTCCGCCTTGCGAGCTCAATTTCCTTCAATATAGCTTGATATCATGCTGCTTAATTAGTTAGTCTAATTAAGCCTTTTTGGTTATCCCGATTTTTCCTTCTCTTGTCAGCCAGAAGTGCCCATAAGTCAGACAGACAGACAGACAGACAGACAGACAGACAGACAGATAGATAGATGTTACGGCTATTGAGGGCGAAGTCGAGGTCGTGGCCAGTGTAAGGTTAAAGGTCACGGTGGATAACTTTCTCTCTTAATATTCTTTTTCGATTAAATCCAAACATATTTTTACACAAGTATTCTGTTTAATTATAGTAAATCCCTTTAACATATATATGCCTAGTTCCCGTGTTGAAGATAGCGTCTTAAATACTTATTTTCTATTTGTTGGAAAATATAAAAAAAATGTTCACTGTCGAAAGGTGAATGAATAAACAGAATATTTCCATTTTTAGGCTTAGCGCCAGCATTGCAGCATTTGTGTTAGCTGACATCCAGATGTGTTATTTTCTGCTGCTGCTGCTGCCAAAGTGAGCCTACATTGTTAATTTAATTTGGAGTTTCTTTAATTATAAGCTGGCTGTGACGTGAAATGCAGCGATTCTATAGGGAGCATTTTATTTCATCCTTCAATTGTGCGCCTCCATCGACGGAAATGCTGTGCCAATGCTCTCCAGCATGTTCACCCACAGCAGTTATGCCGTTAGTTCATCTGCACAGGCAGCTAGTTGTCCGGGTGTGTTGAGCAGAGCTGCACGACGATATTATTATTATTATTATTTATTAAGAGAAAACAGTTTGTCTGGTCACGTTATAACCGTCGTTTGGATTAGTTCTTATGACTTGCTGCAGACTGCTGGTCCACCTGCTGCACTGTGAAATGAATCATTTAATCTTATAGACCTTCCTACTTCCACACACTATATATATTCCAGAAACACCTTCAGATGAATAGTTGCCACATGGGGACAGGCCTATGCAGCACTTCATTTTTTCATCTGTCGCTTATTTTGCATGACAATAACCAGGGGAATGGGCCTCGGTTTATTTTTCAAACTGCACAAAGGAGCAAAATCACATTTCTCTTTTTCCTCGTTGTTCCTACAACTTTCTCACCTCCATAATACTTCATAAGCTTGACAAGTCCGTTCGCTGCCGATAATGGGGCCGTTTAACCCTTCAGTGTGTTGTTTTTCATTTTCTGTCAGCGCCTGCTGTTGAAGGGGACAACGTAATGTAATGTTTGTAATGTTTTAATGTAATGTTTTAAAAAGGATTTCTAAGCAAATTCTCATTTTATGTAGACATTCTATCAGAACATTATTTTTACTGACTCTAGAAAAACCTCTCCGTCCAGGACTTTATTATGAAACCAAACACTAATCTGACGTTAATGTTCGTTAAAATCTATTTTAGTTGAATCGCAATTTGTAGTGGAATTATGAGCAGAGAGCATTTTCTTCCGGCAGCTCTGCCAACAACAACTGATGGGGCAAACCAATTACAAAGGTCGTAAATTGGGGAGTTCGGAGTTATTTATTCACCCCGGGCTCGCTGCATATTTTATTGCTTTTATTTCACTTCTGAGCATGCTGCTGTTTGAACTAGAAACGGAACTGACCCACAATAAAAGCCACATGTTTAAATGCAGATGCGCTGACCTTTTCCCTTCACTGTATCTCGACCTCTCCATTCCTATGGCCTGTCTTGCTGTCGCTTCACTGAAACATGCTACATCTAAATGGCACAGCAGCGAGAAGCTCTTCTTTTTTGCTGAGCTCTGTCTGCGTTGAATAAACTAAAAGCCAATTTCAACATTATGTTAGCAAATTAGTATGACGACCAGTAGCATTACCTTCGTTTATGACTTCATATTTTGTCACATCATATTCTATAAGTGACTTCCTTTCTCTGACCTTGTCAGCTCAGTACCTCCGAACATCTCTGGGCCTTCGCAAGCACATTGAACTCTATCTGTAGCCGGAAACCCTGGGCTGCCATTGAGCTGAATTGCTGCCGATGACAAACATGACAAGGGAAAGGGAAGTGCCACAGTCAGACTCAACACACCTAGATACCTGAGATGACCCGGGGCAAAGCAGGAGGTCAAGGTGATAAAATATTCCCACACATGCGCAGAATAGAAGAGAATAATAATTGAACTACACTACACTACAAAAGAAAGATTTGAAATAGATATAGAACCGAGTTGCTGGAATAGAAAAAAATGCAGTAGACGCAAATTAGAAGCAGGGTTAGAGTAACTCTCCTTGCAGCCTAAAGAGTCACCATGCTCTCAGCTTTTGTTGTCCGCTGGTGATGTATGAGCAACTTTCGGAGGAAACGGAGAGCAGCATTATTGCCTGCAGCAGGGAGGGAGTGTCAGTGTCACAAAATCAATGGAAGTAGCACGGGAGCAGGATAGAAATTACATGGAAAATATAGCAGGAAAAACCTGAAAGCACTCAGAGCGTCACAATGCACCAGGAGCAGCACCTTGCTCATATATGAATCAATTTCAATTGGATTTTTGCACGGAAGAGATCTGTTTTTTCTGTGTATCAATGATATGCACTTAGAGTAAAATGTAAACTTCCTTTATTCTGGTTTTAATTGAGTTTGCATGTGTTATTTTACTTATGAATTCTTGTTCTTTGTTGTTTTATTATTATTTTTAGGTACTAGATCGATAGATAGATAGATAGATAGATAGATAGATAGATAGATAGATAGATAGATAGATAGATAGATAGATAGATAGATAGATAGATAGAATTATGAAAAAGTTCAGTGCGTGTGAGGGTCAATCACTTTTTAATCCAGTTAAATCAGGCACAGTGCAGCCCATTTACTATACTGAGCAGACATGCTTTCATTCATTCCCTGGTCCATCTATCCTTCAGTCACATCACTCAGAACAATTTTTGATAGGACAGTGTTTCCCCGTGCCAAGCCATCTGTCTTTTCTTTCATTAAGCGCTTGTGTTCATTCTGTTAGAAAGGTCCACGGTTGGAGCTGCCAAGCGTTTTTAAGGATAATTATGACCGTAGCCCTAATTACATTTTGAGCGACTATGACGTCATGAAAAACGGTGTGAGTATGTTGGTTTTGAAGAAAACTTTCGTTTTAAAAGCAGTAGCGAAGAAGTAAATTCACTATAAGAAATATTTCGAATGATAAAAAGCGTGTAAATAAATGTCTGAGGCCTTCCCACTTAAAACAATAATATTAGGCCTAACAACAGAAGTGGGCATTATACGAAAAATAAATGGTAGGCTGTTATTTGATATGATTAAATATGGCGAACGGAATTTTGCATTGCACATGGAAGACCTTCAGTTTTTTAACAAGCTTCATTTCTTTGTTTCGTATTAAAGCCTGAGCAAACAGCAAACAATTTAAACGGGCCTGTGATCCAGCACCGAGCCTACCTCTCTTCCCTTCTGTCCTCACATTTATATCACAGAACATGGTTCTTCTATTTTACCTTCTTTTATTTGCGAATTAGCAGTTTAACCAAGTCTTTGACTTAGAGCAAGTCTTCCAATACTGTAACCTGTTTCCCAGATACCCATCAGCACTGAGCTGGTCAGGGATCAGAGACAGTAAAGATGGATGAAATTATCCGGTGTGGCTGGCAGGGGGTTTATGAAAGCAATAAAAGTCTATCAGCGGTGTAAACCTGTGCCTCCAGAGAGCCACTGTCTTCTATATCTACCCTGTAGATCCGGATTTGTGTAAAAATCATTAAAACAATCACAAATTCGCTTCTAGGGGAGTATATAGTGGATTTATACACGACGCCAGCGATGGATCGTGCACATACTGAATAGGCCTAGCTGCTGTTTTCGTCGCAGTTTTTGATTTGAATTAATTTGGAGACTATTAAAACTGGTAAAAAGGAGAAACGATTGTCTCGTGTGTTTCATTTTCTCCATTAAGATAGTAAATAGTCTACTAATAGTACTATTTATTTAAATACTGTCCTACTATTTTCAGGACATGTGTCTTGGCTATGATGACGCTGAGTTGATCCTTCCTATTGTTATATCTATCGTGTCTATTCGCCTCCAAAGTGATGAGGACTCAAAAAAATTTCTACATTTCATTTTTTCGATCATAAACCCGGGTCGCAGTTTTAAAGGCTAACTCCAGCTTGAACTGGACTCTTATTTATTATTTGTCTTTTTGAAAAATGATGCGGCCGCCTTTACTGTTCTAAGAAGGCGCAGTGGGAGTTGTTTGTGTGTTTATGTGTGTGTAGGTTAGGTTTCGAATTAGAGGCGGTCAATTTTCTGCAAACACAGGCCTTGGATATCTCCATCACCTTGGTTGTGTGTCTGTGTGTGTGCAAATGTTTAATCCTCCTGATAACACAACAGGAAATCCCACCTGCCATCTATCTGCCATCCACCTGCCATCTAGAGTGTTCTACCCGCTCTGTGTGCTGTAGTGCTATGTTTTATAGTACATTGCATTCTGTTTGCGTGTTGTCTTGAAGCTTAGGACACACAAAGAAATGACGCAGATTAATGCACAGGTTTTAAACGGCGTTTTCTAAAACGTGCCCGGTGATTATTCGAGGAGAACAGTATGATTATTGTAATGCAATATGCTGTCTTCACAAGTTCAAGTCTTTGTTTTCATTTTGCTGTGTGTGTCTGCTTTATGACAGCGTGTTACGGGGCAGTGTGCGCTGTAGGAGGACAAAGAGCGGTGTTCAACAATGCAAAACTCCAGGGCAAACAGTCTGCACGGGGTTGTTATTACAGTGGTTTTATATCAGAACATATAAATTGTGTTCATTCATACAAGGCAAAAGGCGACTCTGGCTGAGCAGGAATCGCAATGCACGAGGAGCAAAACGGCTTAAAAAAAGAGACTCGTCCTTAATGCAAAGCTCTGCTAGTGATTTAGGAGGCAGTGTAACCTGAATTAGTTGATGAATTTTCTATCGATCCTAAACAAGCTAGATTTATCTCTGACACGGTGCTGCTGCTGGGTGGCGGCGCAGTAGCCGGCCAGGCCCCTTTCCCACTCCCCGTTATTAGAGATCTAAAAAGAAGAGAAAAAAAAGAAAGAACAAGCCTTTTTCAGACACAGCCAAATATATACACAGAGGGTGGTGCCGGTGCCAAGCACTTTCTTTATGCTGCTTCTTTTTCTTTTCTGTCTAAATTCCACTTGAACTTCCAGATTTATAATCTTAGACGGGTTCGTTTGCAGTAAAGGAGGACTGTGAAGCGTACTGCAGGCTCCTCTGTTCATGTACATGTTCCCCGACGCGGCCTCAGCTGGAGCCGAATGTATTTCAAGCGTGTCGGACGCGTTGTATTATTGTTTGGATTCTCTGCATGCTCAGGGCGGCATGCATGCCGTCATGTAGGCCCGAGACATGAGGAGAGAGCAGGGCATAAAGAGAGTGTGCGGGGCGGGGTAGCTGGGGGAACAGGGGAAAGTATTGTAAGACTGTGAATGCCCACAAACTGAGGCCATATGATGATGCGCGTGCGGGGGCTCAGTGTATTCTCCCATTTCCTTATCCGGGGTTTGTCCTGGAGGCGTGCCATTGGCCGGGTGCCGTCACGTGGCCTCTTAACTTTCTTCACTTGACAGAAAAGTAGGAGGGTTTAACTGAACAGGAATAACCGAAGAGTAAAGGGATGAGATATAAATTTTAGTTATATATTTTCCGAGTAGGCTGAATTCCACAAAAAGCCTGAAATTAATGGCCATGAGCTCCTATTTGATCAACTCCAACTATGTGGACCCGAAGTTCCCACCGTGCGAGGAATACTCACAGAGCGACTATCTGCCCAGCCACTCTCCGGACTACTACAGCTCTCAGAGGCAGGAGCCTGCCGCTTTTCAGCCGGACTCTCTCTACCACCACCGCCAACATCACCCACACCACCACAACCACCAGCGGCGAGCCGAGCCGCCGTACACGCCGTGCCAGCGCGCAGGGCAGCCCGCGTCGGTGGTGATGTCCCCTCGGGGTCACGTCCTTCACCCGTCCGGGTTGCAGACCACCCCAGTCCCCGAGCAGAGCCATCGCTGCGAATCGGTTACACCCAGCCCGCCTCCACCCCCGTCTTGCGGCCAAACGCCTCACAGCCAAAGCACTTCTTCCCCCGGGAGCACTCATAAAGACCCGGTTGTCTACCCCTGGATGAAGAAAGTCCATGTAAACATAGGTAAGTGCTGCATGCAAACTTCTTTCTCTCTCTCCCTCTCCCTCGCTGCGCTTTTATGCCTGCAGTTGGAGCCCATGCAGTCAGCTAGGTGTCCACTGTCAAAATCTATGGCTTCCCCTCACTCTTTTCTGTTAGAAGTAGAAGAGTAGCCCTTGGGTCGAGATTTACGATCGTCTGTTTGCAGGGCCAATATAATTACACCCTCCATAAATTTTTATTACACCTCTCCGCTGAGGTGCCTTTTGAAGTCCGATCTTAGGCTCGTCTGCTCTAATTCCTCGCCTTATGACAACTCAGACCGAGCCCATAAGTTAGCTTTTATGCTTTGGTAATTTGATTTTAAGTGGTCGGGTTGTATAAACGGTGTACTTTACTCTGTCGAGCCTTCCTTCCCCACTTCTTGTTCCAGGGGAGGGAACGTTTTATGGCAGCTGAAATATTCATGTTTATGGAGCCGGCCATAAAACACTAATGTAAACCCGAATAGCTCCAGTCTATTATGGCTTCTCTGTAATGTTATAATAGACTTGCTGCCTATTGCGGTTTGGGATTATCGGGGTGCATGTTCGAGCGGCGGCAGAATGTCACTTTTGCACAGTCACCATAATGAATGCTGCTTGCTGGACAAGGAAAGCTATTTCGTTTTAATCTTTGTCTTTGGACCTGTCCTCTCTTCGGACACTTTGGACTCAGTACGTTATCTACCGTGTCAATGTAGCTTTGCGATTTGTTTAACCATTATTCAGTCGACCATTCAGTGCCGTCGTGTAGCTGCTGCACCCCCACCACCACCATCAGCCATCAGCCAGTTTATAGATATCCATTGCTACCAACCGTGGCATGTGTGCATCAGACCATTGAAAGGCAAGAAAAGTGCTCTTTTCATGCTTTCAGATTTTCGGCAGTGCTGTACATGCGGAAACGAGTCAGAACAGCGCAGTTTTAGAAACCTTGAGATGCAGCCATGGCCCCGATTTGCTTCCAAATCACAACATTTGCCGCCGCCGGCCTTAAAATGACACTTGTTCTAAAACTATGTTCTAAAATGCAGAGTCTACGACAGCAGACGTGGTGCGCAATAAGCGGGTTCAGTTGTAGCAGTTGCATTTGGGAAACCAGAAAACACATTTGTTGTAGAATAAAGGAGGACTGCAGTTACTTTTTGTTACTGTCGTCCAACCCCGTGGCCATGTCTTTATTTGTTTTAGATGTATGCTCATAATGTCACTTTTGACTTCCTGTGCCTGTGCTATTTTCACTTTCACAAGTTATCAGTAGAATTACCTCCACCTTAATAAGCCATTTAATCATTATTATTATTATTATTATTATTATTAATAATAATAATAATAATATTTATGTGAATGCACTGTGGTTCTATTCTTTTAATGTGTTCTCATTGTCCCCCCGCAGTGAGTTCAAACTACACAGGGGGTGAGCCGAAACGGTCGCGGACGGCGTACACGCGCCAACAGGTCCTGGAGCTCGAGAAGGAGTTCCATTACAACCGGTACCTGACGCGCAGGCGCAGGGTGGAGATAGCACACACACTGTGCCTTTCAGAGCGGCAGATCAAGATTTGGTTCCAGAACCGGAGGATGAAATGGAAGAAGGACCACAAGCTGCCCAACACCAAGGTCCGCTCTGGGACAAACAACAACACAAACTCCCAGACACTAGCCGGTTCCCAGAGCCGATCTACCGCACCCTTATAGCCCAGTACTTGTGTGATGTGTGCCCTCCCTTTTCATATCTGATTCCCAAGATAAACACCATGCTTGTAACCACCGCAACCTGCACTTTGGACAGGAATAAGGCTTTTGCTCTGGGAGAAAGTGTGTCCTACGGCGTGTGCGGCCCTGATCTCTGCTGATACCATTATAACATGGCGTTATGACGTGGCAGGGAATGGTGAGGGAGTAATCCCATTCATAAAAAGCGACACGAACAAAAGCAGGCGAAGGAGACTGAAAGAACTGATAAAAATAATACATCCGCTTCTTTGCTTTTTATACCCCCACCTCTCTCTCTCTCTCTCTCTCTCTGTGCTTTTTATATTTTTGTCTTTTTATACTCCTCCATCTTTTCCCCTGTGTGACAGAGACAGTAGCCTGGAGATAAAGTGCCCGCGTGTGTGTGGTTTCTTTCCTCCTTTCTTCTACTCCAGACATTTTTGGTGAAGATGGATCCTCGTTTTCATCTTTAATCATGCCAAACTCGGGATCCATTTGTCATGTTTACTCTGCGGCTACAAAGCAAAGGGGTGAACCGCTGCTCTGCCCATTTACCCCCCCAAACACACAGATGCACATGTAATAAATGGAACTGAAGAAAGTATTCTTACACACACACACACACACACAGACTATACCCACACATGCGCATATCCTTGTATCCAACCTTATAGTAGCCTCCAGTATAACCTCTAAAATGATCCAAATGGACACCAGACTGTTTTCTGTCTGCTGTCATGACGGTTGGTATTTCTGCTTTGTCTAATGACACAATATAGTTTGGGACATTTTGAATTCATTGTTGATTGTGCTTTATGTTGTTTTTGCTGAGAATGACAAGGAGCGTTTATGTGGTCGGTTGGTTGTTCATTTAGTGATGTTGTATACAGACTGACAGGGTGATTAAAGTCAAATGAAGTGAAACTAAGGTATTTTCCACTACCTAGCAAACAGGGTTACTATAGTTCTTAAACAAAGGACATTTTCAGGCTATTCAAACCAAAATCGTGGTACAAATAGCTAAAGAATACAATATAAACGGAGCACTATACAATGTACTACCTATTACCTCAGTTGTACTTATATGCTATATATTTTAATTTTATTTTTTTTGTCTATTTTATTTTTTTGTGTTCTTAGTTTCTCTCGCTCGTTTTGCTTTTCGAGCTTTTATATTTTTGAAATTCTGTTACGCGTTATTATAATAATTATTATTGCCTGCAATACAAAAAGTGCTATTCGTTTATTGTATGTGGAGAATTAAAAAAATGTAATTTAATTATAAGCAATTGTTCTAGCCAAGGACATTCAGAAAAATTTGTTGCATGTCTGGTGTTAATGGTGTTGATTTATTTTTTCCTCTATCACCTTTTCTTGGCACATTAAATGCGCGCACACTTCCCTTTCCTCTTTGCTTCCCCTGCTCTATTCTTTGACTTTGTGCCACTGTCTAGATATTTTATTCTGAAAACGTCTTTATTATTTTATTTACATTCCAAAGACCAGTTTCTATCGTTATGGATGGTGATAATATTAATATTGTTATATTGTTTAACATGTGTTTCCTCCCCCGATATGTAAGTTGCTCCTTTCTCTGCTTCCGTCTACCTTATATGTAAATAGTTCATAGAAATTTAAATAAATGACTGAAAATGATCGTTTTCTATCCTCTTCTGTCTGTTCCTGTCCTAAAATTGTGATTTGGTGACTTTTACGAATTTCTGTTTTACTTTGTGCTTTATTTTACTTTAGTCAACACTTGCACGTTGTAATTGTATAATTTCCCTTTGGTTTTTAACAGCAGAGCAAAGACGCTTCCTTCTCTCATCCGAGTTGTATGGTGAAGGGCGTATTTAAATTACACACACAGTCTTCTACACAATAAATAATTTCATTTCAGTGTTGGTTTTGCCTACAAACACACAGCGACCTGTCTTGAGAAATCAGGAGCCTGCGATGATTAATCTGTCCCAGCCGTGAGTGATCTTGGTACATTACGTCCCGTAATCTCGTTTTAAATCACAAACCGTCCCTCCGTTTCACTCCCGTTCTCCCGTTAATTTAACGGCTGTTCATAGGCGCTTGCACCGGCCCGACATAGATTATGGGACACCCCACCCCCCCCCACCCCCGCCTTCCTTTCTCTTTCAGTTCTGAAGCAAAAAAAATTAAATAGTTTCTCGGTTCGAGGTCTTTTAATGCTTTAATGAATGTAATTTTTGTTAGTGTTCTTCCCTTCTCTCTGTGTTTTCTGGATCGGTGCTATGCACGCATGTGTGTTTTATTTTTTATATATTACGAAAAGAGAGCGGGCCGGCGCCATAGCTCAAACCCTGACA
Organism: Mastacembelus armatus; assembly: GCF_900324485.2. Taxonomy (NCBI): domain Eukaryota; kingdom Metazoa; phylum Chordata; class Actinopteri; order Synbranchiformes; family Mastacembelidae; genus Mastacembelus; species Mastacembelus armatus. The sequence continues at coordinate 585,886 of NC_046640.1, forward strand.
ACCAAATAGATAATCAACAAGACGAATGGCTTCTTTTGTAAGGCGCGGCTCCCGTATTAATTTTCATTTTCTTTTCTTAGAGCAGGTATCGAAAAATACAGAGCAAGACGGGGAGAACGAGAAAATAGCATTCCTCTCGATGAACTTTAAACAAAAAAGTGTGCCCCCAAATTGGTCCGCTCGTATTCCTCGGCCCAGAGAAGATTCTCTATTACTTGTTGGTTGATTTCTCCCTGGGCCTCTTGCCACAGAGACTCCAGCTGCCCATTTATCTGTTTTCTTCATATTTATGAAAGGTTCCTCCAACGTAAAAACCGCCCTCCTATCAAACTTATACCTAGAGCTACTCAAACAGACAAACGCGCTCAGCCAGTGTGCAGAGCCGTACTTGGCGACCACGCGCACGGGCTTGTTTCCACATTTCATTACTCTAACAATAAACAAATAAAAAATATACATTTATAATAAATAACCACTCTGCTCCAGCGTGACTGCAGGCCTTTCCACGCCACTTTAACCATTAAGAATGAGCATTATCTTCTGATGAAACGGAGCCACACATATATTTCTCTTCCTATGTTTTCACTGCAGCTCCGTATAAATCCTCAGACTGTATAACTCCTCCTCACACAGGATTATATTTGTGTTCAAACCTGTGATTTTCGCTGCATGACAATTGTTCTATATTGGACCATCCAAACAGACACCCTCTCTCCAGTATCCACACACATGCTCGCACATGTGTGTCTCCACAATAACCCCTAAAGCCCCTGAGCACTTGCAGTCCGAGGTGAAATAAATGAATTTGCGTGCAGGGTGACATCACGCACAATAAACTCGAGCAAGGAATCCTAATTCTTTTTAGCCTCCTTTATCAGCCGGGGCCTTCTGCTGTTTCTGTGAATGGAAGCAGATCTCTGAGAGGGTGCCCCCACCCCCTCCACCCCGCAGAAAAAGTTCACAGCCATTATTTTCTGGACAGGACAGAAGGGACGGCACCTCAAGAAAAATGCGAGGATTATACAAGAAAAATCATTAATCACTTGTTCTTCTTTTAACACTTCTTCTTCTTTTTCTTCTCTATTGTCATCCGACAGCCACACACAAGACCCCTTCTGCTAGGAGAGAGAGAGGGCAAGGAAAAGAGAGACAGACAGAGGGGAAGAAAAAGAAGACATCTTGGAAGACCTTGGAAGACACCCCCTACTCCTTCTCACACACACACACACAGACACACGCACACACACACACACACGCACACACACACACCTTCCTCACACACATAAACAATCGTACATACACCTCCCCTTCCCACCCATCAGCAAGCTATTTTTTACACCCCACAAGTATCCTACCATAAGAAAAAAAAAACTTTTTCTCCCTCATTGCAAATCCCTCCAAAGAAACTTCATCAAACCAGTCAGAGAGCCTTCACGGCGCAGGAGAAGATGGCCCAGGGGTCGCTGAAAGTGGTGGCGTCTAAGGTAAGAGTCATGGGAATTTCATTTCGTCTCTTCTTTCCTGTAGTTGGTTCTCTTGCTCCTCTGTCTGATGGCTCGGTGGCGCTTTTATGGTTTTATTGCCCCTTGCGCATTTGGCGAGATCAGGCGAAAGGGGCATTTATGGCCGTGGGGGCTTTCAGTTTAGCGCAGGGACATTTGGAGCAGTGTGTTTGTGTTGGAAGGCGTGTGAGAGTTTGTTTGCATGTTGTGTGCAGGTACAAGTAACGGGCTACTGTTTTCTCCTGAGTTTGTGCAAATGTTTCTTTCCCCTCTTTGGTGCGGTGGTGTCACTTTTGTAACTGTCCCTCATGAGACCTGTCGCTTCTTGAGCATGTGCTGTGCGTCAAAACGGGCTTTGTAGTTATAGTGAGGCAGTTCTATTTTGTTGTGATTTTTAGATTCAGCAAAACGCATTTTCAAATTATAACGTTTCTGTGATGCTGCCCGGCTACGAACGTAATGCAGTCGCGAATACAGACTCATAGTACTCCAAGTGCGTTAATGTATGACAGAATGACGCATGTGAATAATTCCTGGTCCACCCGGAGCTTATTGTGCATTTTGTCTTGACTACGTTTCTGCGGTTATAAGTGTGGCTGTGGTCTAGGCCTGTAGCTTTTAATGAGATGCTGATGTATATGTGTGTGCGCGTAGGTTTGTGCGCGCGCTTCTGTTTCTGGCCAGGTGCAAACAGGCTACAGAGACTGAACAGAGAATATGAATAATACGGCGCTCTGTTGGAGAGGGGGATGCAGGGAGTGGGCGAAAGAGAAAAAAATTAAAAGAACTGGGGGAAGCGCTGCTTAATGGATACTCTCTCGGTCGCGCTCCAAAACAATTTACCTCGAAAACAAACGATCTGTAAGGCTTTCCAGATGAACTGCGAACGATCGCCGGTCGCCGTGAGCTCTCAGGCCTCCGATATTTGCTGAACCGAGCAGTAGTGGCTTCACTCCTATTTGACCCCATCAGAAATCAATCTTTCCCGGATTAAAAATAAAGGGCCGCGGTTCTGGTCAAGGGGCTCTGGGCCTCTCATGGGGACGCAGGGCATGGCGTGATTCGATGCGTGAAGTAAGAGAAACAAATGGAAGAAATACAAGCGGCACATCTTGGAGAAAAGGCAAAGAGGGAGCGTTGGATGAAGGAAAAATCGATGGTCATGCAGGAGCGACGGAATGGCCAAGCTGCGGCCATAGAGGGTTCAACCAGGGGACACGTTTTTCTGACCGATGAGGTCCACTGGCTATAAAGCCAGAGGCTGACCCCCTCCTCCCAAACCTACACTCCACACCACTCCTGCCCCCACCACTTCTGGCCCCCCTTGACCTCGCTAGGCTGCTGCTAGGCTGCTGGATCCTCCACTCCCTCGGACATTCCCAGACCTCCGGGGCCCCTGGACCACTTTGTCATAACAGTCAGAGTTCAGGGCACTGTAACCCGGGGGCACAGCAGCGATATCTCCACTCCCACACCCAGACAGACAGACAAACCTACAACCTAAGCAGGGATCAGCTACAGGCCACATAAATTGAGTTAGGTGGATTTGACTTGAGGCTGAACGTATAAAAATCATTTAGAAACACGTGGTTTGGTAGGAAAAGGCCAGTCAACCCTGTTAGGCTGAAACAGAACAAATGGAGTCTGATGTGGACACTATTTGTACAGCCTGGGATCTTTCTGTAAACACATCATGCCCCTCCTTATTGCCTGCTGAAAAGCTGCTGTGCAGCTTTTTTAACTTTTAAGGAGGCCTGTTCCAGCCATGTGCTGCTCATGTTTGACATAAATAACGATATTTATACTAGTGTTATAAAATAAAATGGCATAGAATGCTGATCATTTTCTAGTAAAAGCATATGTTGTTCATTGAGTTACATGAGGTACCAGTGCTGGGCGGGGCTGCTGTTCATTTTCTAGCATGGTAACCAGACCCACAGCTGGGAGGGGTGTTTGGGAGTCGCCTTTATTAATCAATGAGACAATGCAGTGGTCAGTGTGGCTCCACCGTGGTCTCACTGGCATAAATGTTTCTTATACACACGCAGTCTCATCATCTTTGATTCACATTTGACCAACACAGATATTCTCACATCATGTGCACTGGGATGCATTATCCATCTACAATGTCAATCTAACTACAAATATATTTTTATTTTCATTTTCATTTTCAGACCATGAAGTGCTACTGTCAAACCAGTGCTTCAGTGTTGTTTCTTCAGTGGGACTATCTGTTCTTAGAAACAGACCTGTGACTTTTTGTTTATCTGGCCTCCACACCACTCCTCTTTTCAAATTACAGGTCTTACAGCATTACATTACAGCATTAATAAGCAAACAGAGTTAAGATACAGGTCAAGCATGAGAGAAATGAATCAGTAGTGAAAAACTGCAGGTTTAGTGGCCACCCCACCCTAACAATAGAGCAACATATATTCTTCCAATTAAAAAAGATCAAGAAACTGGACAAATGTTGTCCAAAACCCTTATGAAAAACTGCTTTGTGATTCTACACACAATATAAAACACCTCATCTGTAATATATCTGCATGCACTTTCAAACAAATTTCTTTCAAACACTTCAGTGAAGTCTTTTCATTTTTTCAAATTACAGTTTTTATATTTGAATTATCAGAGTTATTTCAACATACTTACATTGCCCATCTAATATCTCAAACGCTTGGCTCAGGACTCTCCCAGGGCTTCTACCTTTTACATATATTGTGCCAAAGGGAGAGCTACATCAAATATGTCATGTTGCAGTTTTATCAGAATGGGTCAAAATGTAGATTAGATTCATATTTAAACTTTGCACTTAAGGACCTAGTCATGTGCAACACTTTTTTTAAACGATTCCCTCAAACTCTGTATCACACTCATTTGGGTGATTGTCTTTTAAATTATGTTGTGTATTTTTTATAGAGAACAAGTTTTGAGCATGTTTACTACCAGCAGCAAAAGAAGTCTGAGGTTATCAGCATTTTAAAGTTATCTTAACACTAAATGACTTAAAACAACTTTGTGAGACTCCAGTCAGACATAAAGGGATCAAGACTGTGGTTTAAGTCAATATTAAACCAAGTATTAATAAGCAAACAGGGTTAAGATACATGTCAAGCATGACAGAAATGGCCACCCCACCCTAACAGTAGACTGAGCAACTATTCATCTGTCAAATGATGCACATATGAGAGCAGCTTCTTGCAATTAAAACAGATCTGGACAAAGAAACTGGACAAACTTTAGTCCAAAGACCAATGAAAACTGCTTTGTGGTTCAACACACAACATAAAACACAATCTGCTGTAATATATCTGTATGCACTTTCAAAGAGATAACAGTGAACATACTCTCACTAAAGTTGCTTTCTGTGGTTGATGCTGCCCTGTGTAGTTTTGGACAACTGGTGGTGTGGTAGATTAAAATGAGCAGCCTATTTTGTGCTTGGCTAGCAGGTGTATGTGAACTAACAAGCATTCGAGCATGATGGTGACCTAACATACTGGTGACACTGTTTGTTTTAAACCAGCAGTGAAGCGGGACTTGGCATTGCTAGTACTTGTTTGTTGAGGAGGTTTTGGTGGTGATGAGAAACATCTATGCTGTTCTAGGCTGAAAAACACCAATAAGATGCAGGCTTCAAACAAAAATAAGACAACTGGCAGAAAACACATTCATGATATGAGAAATTCAGGTGATAAAATGAAAAGGAAAGGTTTACCCCATAATTATTAATGGTGTAGTTTTGCTCCTAATTAATTTATAGGGAAAGGCGATGCTGTAGTTCTTAAAGTTTCTCAGCCTGAAACACTGAATGGAGTAAATCTAATTTCTTTCCTGATGCAGGTTCATTAAAAACACGCTTGTTAAATTAAAACTCCTGCTGCTGTGTTGCTGAATAAAAATCCACGGAGCTCTTACTTAGTGAAAGCACACATTACTTTTTACAATTTTAAGTCTGTGTCTGCGTCTGTAGGTTGATAGGGATTGTTTTTTTTCTGCAGCTTTATCGCTTGCGCTGACGCTTCTCTTCCTCTAAAAGGAGATTTGTTTTTGTAATGTTACTGGGATTAGCACTTAAATAAGTGTGAAGTTGAAGCATGTATCAGAGCAGGGGCCAGGCCAGCAGATGTGAGCTTACTCTGATTCGACCGGTGGTTTACACAGAAGCTGCTTTCTGTTTTACAGTCTGCTGTCACTGAGATGCGTTGAGGTCTAGAGCAGCTGATGGAACTGATGTTTCAACAGCAGCTTTGGACAGGAAGCTGCGAGCCTTCAGGGTTCACAGCGCACACCTAACCGTGCATGTGGATGGGTATGCAGACACTATAACATACAGGAATCAAATAAGAGTCCTCTCTCTATGCGTGTTTACTGACCAGCAGAAGCTACACACACACACACACACACACACACACACACACACACACACACAGACTTAAAAACAACAGTAACACCAGTTTCTCTCTCGCTGGCTCTGAGAGTCTCGTGGTGGTTTTCTAATTGCCAGACAAATCGCCCGCGCGTTTTTTTCTTTCCTTGCTCTCTCTGCAGCCGAGATGCCGAAAAATGTATTATTCTGGAGTGAGCGAGGAGCCGAGGAGGTCAGTGTGCAGGCGCGCGGGCGGCAGGAGGAGGTCGTCACTAGAGATATATGGCTGCCAGGCTTTTACTGCACCGCCTGTGTGTGTGTGTGTGTGTCAGCCATTTAAAAGCAGACGTGTTTTAAGCATTAAAAACAGCCAAATAATAGTTGCCAAGCTGCAACACGCGCGTAGCCTACACAATTTTTTAGGTCAGACTGTTGTAAAGCTGTGGTATGGCAGTGCCAATAGGTGAATGAAATAAGTGCTCAAGTCATAATTTTAAACAGTCAGTATTTTAGCTATGATCAAATCCATGAATATCCCAGGACTTGGAAAAACCAACCTGCTAACGTCTTGGTGAAGGCCCATTTAGCTTTTGTTAGCGCTGCTGAGGCTTTTGTTTCAGATTAAGCTCTAAGGGCTCAAGCAAACAATAACAGTTTGATTCCCAACCCAGCTGCTTGATGTAGCCTACTGGGCATTATAATGTCTTATCACTGATGAAATAATAAGAAATACATTTCCATGATTAATAGCAAGATTTTTGTAAATTTCCTTTATTGTAAAGTGATAGGCTTATAGCTGTTTGGCTGCATTATCGAAGATGGTGCATTTAGTGAACGGAGACAAACAGGCCTACATTGTGCTGATCCTACTGTAGTGTTAGAGCACCGCTCATATCCGTTACATGTGAGTGATAAATAGGCTTCAGTGGCCTGTTTGACTAATGGTGGGATATTAGGTCTGCAGCTTATTGATACCAAAGTATTAAACTGTGCGTCTTTGCCTTTTACTTACCAATATCCTAATGACTGAGACGCGCTAACTGCTGTTGTATCATATATAATAGTATCCTGTGGACAGCAGCTCATGAGGCAGATGTAGCCCCTCACATTTGATAGCCGCTGATTATCTTCTGAAATATTTTAGACATGGGGTAGAAAGTGGGCAATATGAACAAGAAAAAAAATAAACATAAATGAACATTAAAAGACAAAAGCTCTGTCACTCACGACGAAAGAATTCACATGCATCATGACTTTGTTTGTATTCCTCTGTGGTGATTTTAATTGATAATAAGCTTTCAATAATAGAAACACTTTACATGAAGAGAAAATGAGTTTTACTACTTATTATTTATGCCTATCTTATTATATATTCATCGTGCTCAGTATGTAATATAGGCATCAGTGAGCTGTTAAATGTGGTTGCAAATGGAGAGTCTGTTGCAAAATATTTATTTTAACGTGCTCACCAGTGCTTTGTACCCTGCATTAAAGATCACATGCCAATTTACTCTACAGATTATATCACTAGTAGCTAACCCACAAATTAGTGCATCCACTGGTATTAAACCAGAGCACAACAGTAGCCTGTGTGGCCAGATCATGTTACAACACAACTTGTCCATATTGTTACATGTTGGTGGTAAATGAAGGCTGTGAAGTGCAGTGAATCTGTGACGGTCTAAGAAGTGTAAATGTACAAACATAAAGCATATCAAATGGAACTGGTGTATTGTGTACCTCAGCTGTCCTTTATGAGGTTAACAGTGGTGAGATAAGTTAAAGCCAGATATGACAGGATCAGTGTACTGAAGGAAACTCAGTGTTTCCGGTTTACACTGCAGAATATCATTCGAATATCAGTTATAGATCCTGGCCTCTTCATCATAAAAACACAACAGGAACGGCCTCTTACAAAACACGATTAATTAAATGATACTGGTTATTGATTTGTATTGGGCTTAATATTTCTCTAAAAGAATCCTATCCATGGTACCGTAACGGGAAAAGACCTCACGTCACAGCTAGCGCAGTGCAAGAATATATTTGTCATTTGCCAATCATCGGATGCCCTCTGTCTTCACTGCAAGAACTTTACACAACACGCTGCCTTAAAAGGGCAGCAAACATAGTAAAGGACCAGTTCCATCCTGGACATCATTTATTCAAAAAGCTCCCCTCCGGCAAACGTTTGAGATCCATCAGTTCACGAACCAACAGACTCAAGAATAGTTTCTACCCCAGCACCATACGGGAGCTAAACGCTGCTGGCTTGTAACACACACACACACACATACACAAACGGAAGGATTGCAATTATCTCATGCTCAGGGTTTGCTGCTTCCTCAGGGTTACCATTGTTGCACTTTATAATTTTCACTCATTTAAATCCTGCTGCATTATTGATGTTTACATTCTGTTGTATTTATTCCTGTTTACTTTTCGCTGCACCTTAGATTGTACACTTAATACCCATGACATTCTAACACTTTATCCATCTCAACTATTGTGCAATACTGGATTTAACACTCTATTCATATCTCAATCACTGTGCAATATTGTATTTTTAATGTATATGCAAATTCACTCGTCAATTACTGTGCAATAATTTATCATATTCATACTATTCATCTACTTACTGGCTGCATTTCTCAGCTTGCACTGCTTTGACTAATGTGTATTGTTATTATTTTCTTTATTCTTCTACTTTTATTTATTTCTTGTCTTGCACTATAAGGTTTGCTCTAATTTCGCTGTACTTAGTAAAGTGACAATAAAGAATCTTGAATCTTGAATCTTTCGAAAAACGGTTTGTGCGCGTGCTGCTGTCTCGAGACAGATTTACGAGGCGAGATGTAGGAGCCTGGTACATCAATCTCTCTCCTTTTTCCCAAGTCAGCGTCTGCGCTAATAATAATAATAATAATAATAATAATGACAACAACAACAACAATAATAATAATAATAATAATAATAATATATTCTCTGGTGAAACTAGCTAATAAGTAACCACTTAATCACGCCCTGGACACTTTGATTTTACGGTCATTCTACATCTTAACAAAGAGACATTTTCAGTTTCTCTCTTTTTATTTAAAGCCTAGTTAATCATTAACGAGCAGGAAGAATTTACCTGTCTTAATCCATCACGGACCAAGAAACCCCCAAGATCTCAGAGTGCTCCAACACACTGGCTTTTAGAATGATTCTGCACCTTGATGCTAAAACAGCCATCTGACAGGAACTACAGTTCTATGCGCACATGAATCAAACAATATTTGCAATAATGACAGAGAAATATATGATGGATTAGTAGGTTGCAGACATTTGTTTTCGTGATTTTAAAAGAGATTCCTCTGTGTTGTCTGAGCTCAGGTCGTATAGTCTCCCATCACTAAATGCCTGATTACTATGGTTGAGATACACCCTGCACCCGCGTCCAACAACCTCATTCGGCTGTTTAGCCTATTGAAATGCCTTTGTGTGTGCAATAGCTTTGTTTACGGCTGTGCCAAGTTTTACAGAGCTGCTTCGTATTGCTGTTGTCAGGCCGGCCCAGGTCTCTGCTGCTACTTATCTTTGCTGTTCTTTCACACTGTGAATACTATAATTTATGGCCGTCATTACAGACGCCATCACCACCACCGCAAATGTTTGATTTCAATCTTGTTGAGGGTGAAATCTCAGGGAACCGCCGCAGTGTTCGGAATACCAGTTGAAAGGACTGTCTGTGCGTTTTTAGTGCATCCGAAACAAGTAAGAAATAAATGACCAGCCAACTGTTTGGCTGATAATTTGTTTAGAGCTGCTAATTGTTTTTATTCCTTTCTCATTTGGAGATTAGATTTTTAGAAACAAACCAAACCATGCCAAAGTCGCCACTGTGCGTCCCCACTTTTAACAGTTTGATCTTAAACATCTCCATATTGGTTCAAATTGGCTGAACAAAACAGGCTTCGTTTTAATGGCCAGGCCTTTTCGGCATGTCCACCTAGAGGCTGCAGACACGGGCAGTGTTTCTGCACATACACTACGGTCTGGAAACAGCTCCTGAGAGGAGAAGCTGCTGCATTGTTTGACCTTGACGTGCTTCTTGTCAGTGAGGCTGTAACTAGGTTCGCCCTGTTATATCCTCCCAGCCTCTTTTCCTGGGGACCCGAACTCTATTGTTCTGTTAGAGGCGGCTGGAGCTCTAGAAACTATGAGACAAGGGGCCAGAAGGATTCCGCCGCTATATGGCTGCTGCCCTTCACGGCCTCGCCACGGGGGTTTAGTCGCTCCTCAGACACTCCCTCTCCTTCTTCTTTCTGCCTCCTCGGTATTTCCCTGTATGGGTTTGCACTGGACTACCTGTGTGTCCGCTCCTTCTGCTAAAACATTAACAGCTGGCGCGATGTCCACCGCACCAGGGAAACTTGGTAATGTAATAGAAGAAAGCGAGAGTTTGGACAGTTTGGTGCAAATAGATATTAAATTCTGATGCACATGATCACACAGAGGTGCAGGACAGCCTATCCTGCTTGATTTTTTTCTTTGATTTTCAGCCTCCGTATTCTCACAGTTCGATGGATTAGAAATACTCCACAAATACTTTGGTTGGGACTCGTTTCCACTGACATTGTTGGCTTTGCTGCTGTTAAAGATTAGTCTAGCTCTGGGACGAGCCAACATGACACCACATAGGAGAAATAAACTGTGCTGTGATGCACAATAGTAAGATAAAATATGTCCGTGAATTGCAGTCACTGGAAACAGATCAGCTGAAATATAAGACAATGTGAGGAATCCCCCTTGTTGTGCGACTAACGGCCAGCTGAGAGCGACGTGACAGTGAGAAATAACGAAGAAAGAGTCTGAGGCTTGAAATGATTTTTAAAACGAGTCTAGTTGGTGACAATCATCTTTTATCGGCCTGTCCCTGTGCCCGTGTCCTACAGGCCCCCGTGCACACAATAACGCACAGCGCTGATTGCCCCTCACTGAAAAGCCTGGAAGGTGAACACGAGTTTTCATTCTGATTTTATGTTCATGTTTTAAGTCAAATGGACTCCTGCAGCACTTAGCACTCCTGCATGCGTGCACGGGTCCGGATGCTTCCCAAGGATACCAACACCAGCACCCCCACCCACACCCCACGCCCCGACCACCGCATCACGTGATTCATTAAATAATTAATGCAGAGGTTGCAGAATAGGTATGTATTCCTCAGGAATATAACGGCAAGACTTGGTGGTTTTCCAGTGTGTGTGTGTGTGTGTGTGTGTGTGTCTGACGTGGAAAATTCAACTGTCCTTTCAAAAAAAAAATACAAGCCCCCCTATAGCAGCGGAGAGAGGGGGGAGAGAGAGAGAGAGACGAGAGACAGGGAAAGAGGGGGAGAAGAGGAGACACGGAGAAACGCCAACAGAGAGAGAGAGAGGAAGAGAAAAGAGGGAAGGAGGCTGCAATAAAACAAATTTGGACGGGTGTGCGTCTTATGGGTCGTTGTGGACACCGTGAGTATTGCGGAAGGAAGGGGATTGCATGGGGGGAACCACACTTCTTCTTCCTCATCTTTGCCGCTGCCGCCTTCGTCCTCTCAGTGAATCATAGGCTATTTTAACATCGTGGTAAATATGCCCCCAAATATCCGTGTTTCTGCGTGTTTTCTCATCGTGCATGTTGCTGTCGTGTTGTTTACACATGACCCCCCACCCATCATAATCAGCCATTGTTTATAGGTTGTGAAGCGGTGCAGCCTGCAAACCAGAGAGAGAGAGGAAGCAATGCAATGTTAGCCGATGGCTGTTTATATTTTAAGGAGCACTTGGATATTCTTCTCCATCTTTCTCCCATCACCTCCTGTCTGCCTCTACATCTCTCTCTCTATCTGCCTGCCTCTGTCGTCCCTCTCTCCCTCTCACTTCCTCTCTCTCTCTTCTTTTTCGCAGCCAGCTCCTTCTCTTGATTTATAGTGAGGCAGGGTGTCAGCGTGTGGCCGGGGCTGCCATTATGTGTTTGTGAGAGAGTGCTGTTGTTTATGGCGGTGCCCGCGATAAATCATGTTTCTCTCCGGTGTGAGAAGACGGTGGGCAAAAATGACGGTCGATGGACCGATGATAGACCAGAACGAGAAAGAAGAAGACGAGGGCGAAAAGCCCTCGACACGGCCGCCACAGGCTCCTCGGTTTTCCTCTTCTTTCTGTTCCGGCTCTGTTTTCACTGCCTTGCTCTGCCTGTCGTTCCCTCCATGCCTTCACACACACACACACACACACCCCCCCCCCATGCACCACCCTTTACGCCTGATTATTACCAGGGTTTTTTTCTTTTTTTTCTCTGCCTCGGTCTGACAGTAGCTGGCTATAGTTCGGGGTCTTGAATTACTGCGGCGACCAATTAACGGGAAATTCGTTTAAATTTAGCACACCGGCGGCGATTCGGCCGCCATAAAATCTCATAAAAGGGCTTGCCGGCCAGGGAAGTCTCGTCTATCTAGCCTGGAGGTCTGAATGAGTCCGGGTATCAGCCAGGGGAGCCTAAATGATGCCGGGTCGAGTTCATGGTTTCTTCGGGCACGGGTAGCCTAGGCCCCGGTCTCAAGTGAAATACAACCACTAAGCAGCTTTCTGGACTGACACTGACATTCAAGCAGAATTAGCGTGTGTCTATCATTATTACTCACTATTACTAGGCTGCCTGATTATTGTGTCCACTAGTAGGCCTTTAAAAGTCTTGTTTTGACTCATTTGCTGTTATTAATTTTAATTAGAGGAGAGCAGAGTTGTTTATGCTATCCAGTTAACCTTAGGCATAAAACTCCCTGAATCCAGGTTCATTTTTCCTCTGTGTTTTCTTTGGATGGTTACTGAAATGGAGCTGGGCGCCATTATTCATGTCAGCACTCAGTGTCTCTGCCTTTGCTCAAATACCTTACCGTGAATCAGACCTTCTTTTCTTTAAATGTGACGATGAAATTAAAATGCAGAAACGGGATGATTTTCCTCGCATTCCCCTCCGTGTGTATATGTGCATATACCAGATTTGGCTGCTCTCCTTGTTCAGGATATATTCTTTGGTTACGGAAAATTTAATGAAATGACCCAATGAGACATAGTAGATTGGCTGTGGTACCATTTTGGCCTCAGTAGCAAGTGGGGTGGGGTGGTGGGGGGACGGAGAAAACGTAATTTCATCGTCTATCCTCATAACTCACTATAGTAAATGACGCTTGCGTGGTGTTGTTTTGGTGTGAAGCCAGCTGGAGTTTAGGCAAAGTGCAATAAGTACAGAGGATAGTGAAGCAGTTTCAAATAATTTTATTGTGCATAACACACACTAACATGCATATAACAAAATAATTCTTTATATACACCACATAATGATATTTATAATAGACTAATAATACTAAACAGACAACAACAAAAACAACTAATAATAATAATAATAATAATAATAATAATAATAAACACATTTGTAGGCTAGTTAAATGGATGCCTCAGACGGATGGATGGATGGATGTGCAGCCGGAAGCATTGTACAATTACATTTTCAAAGGCCGGGCTCTTCCCCTTGTCTGTCTCTCTACCAATGTAAACCCTAGCGTAACGAAATTAGAGCGGCTTCGTGGCTTCCCGTCACATCATAATGGCAGTAGCAGCAAGACGCGGAGCTTTTCAAAATGTGTATTCCTGCTGTCCACCGCCGTGTCAAAAACAATATCCCGCCTCATTTCTGTGGACGGACAAAAAGAGAGTGAGGGGAGGGGAGTGACATGATTTCGCGCTGGTTTTTCATATATATTTATATATTTGGCTCGGTATCCCGACCTGGGGACAGGAAAGCAATGGAAAAATATTTCCCAGCGCCAGTCAGGTCGCTTGCTAAGGACTAATACATAGTCCTGTGAGCACACTCTGGCACTTGAAGTTAAAAATTAGTCAAATAACAACTTCGTGGCACTGCTGTATTAAAAGAGCTGAGAGTTAGGTTATCTTATCTTATCCCAGGCATGTGTCCACTGGTAAGTGTGCTTTGTCTGCAAAAGATAGTTGCATATCAGACCCAGCTGAAATATTTTAAATATTTGTTGAGAAATGATATAACTCCCCGTTAGACATCCATTAGAGCTGCTGCTGCTCTCCATGCTGCACGAGGGAGGAGGGGGGGGGGGGGGGGGGGGATTCAACTTCTGCATTCCCAGCTCTCTCTGTCCATGCTTGACTAAATGCAGTGCTGGCCGTTCTGCTGCTGCAGTTATTTATAATCCAGATGTGAAAAGACGCTGCTGTCACCCCACCACCAAAACACAGATAGACTCCGCTAATGTGTCGCTACAGAACCAGGAGCCTATCGTAACAGCACCAACAGAAGCTGAAGCTGAAATTAATGTTTACACCAAAAGCTGGAGCAAGACAATAGAAGCTCATCGTGGCAGCAACAGAATAAAATGTTACTGACCTCCACTAGTTTTTTGTAAGTGTTAATATAAACGCCTGCACTTTCTTCTTAATTTGATTAGCGTTTTGTGGAACTGGAGCAAAATTACTGAGATGAAGCGGCTTGTTAGAAGCCTTAGGTGCAGAGCTACCTGGGCCATTTAAAGAATAAGGCTGTCTTTTCGTCAGAGGAGCATGCTAAATGTTATATTATAATTTAACGGCGCTTTAGTTAAAAGGATGTAAAATCAGTACGGTGTGTGAGAGACAGAGAAAGAGACGGAGGCCTCTTTATCGCACATGTATTGTTTGCTGCTGCTTTACCCGGTCAGAGCCCCTTTAAAACAAGATGAAATCCTGTTTGAAACGCTGAGCTGATCACCTGGCCTGTCTTATAGCGCGTTGAGGGTGGTCATACAAAAATGATAATAGTAATAATAATAAGACGCTAATTCACAATAACCAGGAACATGACATTATAATAACATTTCTGTACATTCGGTGTCCAATTTGAAAAGGTCAAAAAATAAAATACATTTTTAGGAGAATAAAAAAGTAAAATCTGGATATTTTTTGTCCACCTTTAAATTGCATACGGCTGCTCTCATGCATTCCTGCAAACACTCCACACATGCACAAAAGCTGTGAGAACCCCTAAACTAAAAAAAGAAGAATGAAACAGATATTCGTGGCGCTGAAAATGCGTGTCATATCCTTAAGATCTGAGCTGGCTGCTCGAATCCGCCCTCAGCTATAAAACTCAGCGGAGTTCATTATAAACTAAGGGTTCAAGTGTATAATAAAGACAAAAAAGATGTATTTTCTGAAATTCAAGTCAAAAGGTAAAACCATGAGGGCAATGAAAGCAGTTTTAAACGAGAGGAGGGAATCTCCGAAAACAGTCAACCATAAATCAGAAGACCGCTCGGCCTCATAAATCTGCAGCCGCTGGACGTTAACCAGCGGAAGATTTAAGTGTAGGGAAAATAACATTAACAACTCACCATGTGTTTAAAACAGCTAATCAACTGGGAGATTTCACAGAAGTAATTATTGTGGTAGCCTACAATAATAATAATACAAATAAAAATAATAATAGATAGATAGATAGATAGATAGATAGATAGATAGATAGATAGATAGATAGATAGATAGATAGATAGATAGATAGATAGATAGATAGATAGATAGATAGATAGATTATTCATCCTCCATGGGGGAAATTCAAAGTAATAATAATAATAGCACAGTACATGATAATAATAATAATAATAATAATTGTTATTATTATTATTATTATTACTATTATTATTATTATTATTACTATTATTATTCTTATTATTATTATTATTATTATTGAAACTATAGCAGAAATTGCCTTATCTGTTACAGAGTGCTGTGCTCCATGCACCAGGTAGGCCTACTTCCCGGGCTCTTGTTCGCGCAGAGATGATTACCCGTTCGGAAATAAATCGATAGGAAGCCTCATGATAATTTATAATCGTCTGTGAGAGGGTAGAGACTCCCAAGAGCATGAAAAATGAGCGACTGAAGCTGTATCCAGAGCCCCCGAGCCGGGCGTTTGCCTCCTGCAACCAGTCGGAGACCAGCATGCACGGGAGCTATAATACACCGAGCTGCTAAGCCGGAAATGTTTCCACTGGGAGGGGAACAGACACAAGAGTTTCCCTCTCCGCTGCCTTTTTCTTTCATCACAACAGCAACGAAATATATATTAAAAATAATACGGCTTTGCTTTCGTGTAATTGAACTTCTCTCTTTCTTTGTCCATCCTCCTCCACCCACTCTTCTCCTATTGTGTGTGCATGGCAGTGAAGGCATGTCTATACGTGGGGGCAGATTACACAAATACACAAGCAGGGCTAGAGAGAGAGCAAAGCCAAGTGCGTGTGTTTGAGATTTATCTCTACGTTTTCCCACTGAATCACAGTCAACGAAAACCGGACAGGAACGCTCAGAAATGGTCCCAAATAGCAGCAATCCGCAGGATGGGGTGTTTATGAATGTCCCAGAGGTCTGAACTATTTGATTCGTTTCGGACAAAGCGCTACATCATATTCTACAAACACAAATAGTCTTATTTGGAGCTTCATGACAATTAGTGTAATTGGTCGTCTTGTGGGAGGGTTCGCATATTTTGGCTGGTGTGTGTTAGGTCCACTCCAAATATACCACAGGGCTGAAATCCCTTTAGCTAAGCGTTTCATTAGTTTGGCTGGATGCAAGGCACTGACTAAGGTTCCTTACATACCGTGTCACTGATGGCTCCTCCATGGTTTACTGGTTAAAATCTACCAGTCAACGTGTAAACAGGCCAGACATGGCGGAAACAGTTCCCTGTGTGAACGCGCAGGTCAAGTCCTCGAGGGCGGGGGGTGTCCTATGCTCTTATTCGCCTCTTTCAATCTCCTTCGCCATCTTCCTCTCCTCTGATCGCACTCTGTTTGACGCCATGTAATAACCAACATCTGGCCCTCTCACAGAGAGGACGCACAGGCAGGGCACGCGAACCCTCGCTAACCCCTTGCTACCTCAGCCACACTCCACTATAGGACAGGAAAAAGAACCAGAACCCCCTCCCCACTGTAAGCCCGCAACCCGGTTCAGAAACTGTTTACAGTCTGAGGTCCGAGCGGTCGAAAGCCCCAGCTAACGCATCAGGATGGTGTCTGCTCTATGATTCCCATTTGAGATGGCCTACATACCTAGAACATCTTGGTCTGTGAAGGTTACATGTCAGCAAGGTGGACTCTTAACAAAGCGACAACCAAACGTCGATGTGTGTTGGTTAGAGCCAGCCCCACTGAACAAAGGCAGGACGGAAGGAGTACAACAGAAGACCGGAGGACCTTCCCTCTCTTGTACAGGTAAGACGCGAAGAGTGGGGAGATCCCAGTGAATAAGGCGTGAGGCTCAGTCCAGAAAAGAAACGCTTTATCATGGAGACTGACTCAGTTCACCTGACCGGCACCGGAGCTCGTGGCACCCCAACATCTGCTCTCGTGCCAGTGCATAGTGTAAGATAAGGCTCTAGGGAATTAAAAGCTCGAGCCGTGCCCGTGGCTGGCCAGGCACTATACCGGGAATTCTGCAGTACAGGCGGAGGGGGGAGAGCGCGCGCGCCGTGTGTTTTTTAGGGTAAAGTAGCACCACGAGTCGCAGACCGAGCAGTCCCCGTCAGCCAGCCGGCTGTAGGTAGGCTTTGTTCGGTGGACACTGACGGCGGAAGAGTCGCTCAAGATTCATGGCTTGGTTCTTTTGCAGTGTTCAACAGAGACGTTTCAGTAGATGCTCCACTACTAGAACAACAGGCGACAGTGCAGCTCAGAACTGAATTCTTTACTGCCATTGTGTGCTTGGCTGTACCGTCGAAACTAGTCAAACTGTCAGACCGACCGCACGCAACTACGCATTCGCTGAAAAACACGTCCAAGGCTTGGTCTTGGTGTGGTCTTCTACAGAGCCGTGTCCGTCCATGTCCAAACCAGACTGCATCCAGGGAAACGACTGAACACCGGGGGGAAATCTACGAGGAGGGACACGCTGTGAGAGAGCAGGTAAGGTCTGCCGGGGTGCTTCTCGCTTCGTGTCCTGGTATGTGTTCCCAGTGCGTCCTCATCCCACGCGATCCGCCGCTCAACATGTCATTAATTATCTGTTGTGTGACCGCGGTCTCTTTCCAGCCCACAGAGGCATCCGCGGGGTGTGCCCGCTGAAAGCGCCACTGCTGGCAAAAAACTTTTCTCTCTCTCTCTTTCTCTCTCATTCTCTTGTGTGTGTGTTTGTGTGTGTGTGTGTGAAGGCATCCGAAGATGCCTCAGGTTAGATAACAGATAGTAGGGTTGAAAGGGCGTCTCTCTCTCTCTCTCTCTCTCTCTCCCTCTCGCCATTTAAAAGAAGTTTGGACAGAGAGATGCGAGTCCTTTATCTGTGTCTGCGCATGAGAGACGTGGTGAATAGCGACCTGACGTCTAGGTGTAACCCAGGCAGCTGCATGTTACCCCGCTGTGATTTATAACAGTGTGAAATGGGTGCTTACTCAAGAAGCCGCCCCTCTTCCTTTCCCCCTGCTATGGTCATATTTCACTCCTCCTGTCGCCCATCACACAATAAATACAGGGTCCTCACACCAAATCTGAACCTGATTCCATTCATTTCATATGAATTATCACTAACTGATTTTGTTTTGGGTTTCCAGTGTTTATGTGGATGAGATATGTTATAGTTAGCAGGTTTGAGAGTTATAATTTCATTATTTAATCAGATTTTATTTCCTCAGTCAGTTTCATCACAGTGTGAGTGTAATGGCCTGTTTAATTTTATCTATGTATTTCTCTGTTACTGTTGCTACTGCTGCTAGAGCATTGAGTATAGGCCATGTGGGCTCATCTAAATGATTGCTTGACCTTGGTGGTTTCTGCTCATTTCCAGGTATACACACTTCAAAGTTATGAAAAAACCACAGCAACTCCAAAGCAGTCTTGATTTAATTGATTTTTTCATACATCACTGACAAACTATGGGCAAAACACCAATCAGAGTAAAATAGTGAGGGCAAGCACACCTAACACTGTGGCAGTGTATAAAGGCTGACAGGTCTGGTCCAGATCCATACAGCCGATCTCTCCTGCTGTAACAGGCGTAATAACAGGCCTGTCTGCTCCTGGGTCAAGTGGCCTGATTATATTACAGTCACTGGTTTCTTTTTCTGATCCCTGTGTCATAAGAGGAGCATGTTGTTAGGAAATGGATACAGCGCTGTTGTAGTGGCGCAGGTTGATCCACACTCGGTAATGAGGCCTCAAAGCAATATAATAACAACAAACCACAAATTACTGCAGGCATGTATCAGGTATGGTTTTTAGAGGACAGAGGGGGTTCCCATATAGACCTGAATGTGCTGTAAAACCAACCATAAAGCATCAGCTATTACCGTGCATTAAGCTTATATTTTTGTGGTGATTAACCCTCTTCAGAGAGCTGTGTGGCATTGCAAATCACTACATCATTTTAAAAATCAATCAGCTTTAGACAGAAATGCAACCTGCTTTCTGCAAACTCTTCAAGTTGTCACTGCACTATCAGCCACTAAAGACTGAAGACACACACATACAAGCAGCTTACAGACTTGGTGAGCTTGGCACTTTTCATGGCCCAAGAAAGGGCAGTTTAACCGCCAGAACCCACCTCTCTGTAAACCCCCAAAAGACACCCATCTTATCTCTCTCCCTCTCCTTTTCTCTCTCTCAGTCCTCTGGGCCTGCTTTGAGATTGAGGTTAAAGATTAGCACCTCTGATAAAGATTAACTCCCTGTCAAAGGAAGGCGCTGATGGCATGAGTTTCTAGTTCAGGACTGCTGGTGACACAGGGGCGAGCATTTCAGGGAGCAGTGTGACCCTGCCTACAGCAAGAGAGGAGGGTAGACCCTGGGCTAAGCTGTTGGCTCAGCAGAAAATATTCTTGGGTATGTGATTTTGGTTAAAATTTGGTCAAAATGTGTTGCGTGTACTTTTGGTCGGTCATGTTTCCCCTAAGTAACCTTAAGCAACTGAACTGGAACTGGAAATGCAGAAATAAGATTCAGAGGTTTGCATTACAATAAAATTTAATTTTTAAAAAATGATGTCAGAACAATACTTTTAATCAGTCATCAAGCATATTTTTCTTCAAAGTCAGGCCTGGTTCCTCTCTTCATTATTTGCTGAAGTCGCTTCTCAAATGCTCTGAACATTGGTACATTTTGTCCCCATTCCAAATTCCATGACCATGAATTGGGAACAAAATGAACCTTCTTCAGCTGAAGCCTGTGGCTTAGACAGAGTTGAAATAGGTCTTTTGTACACTGGAAGAACGTAACACCTCAAATATGTATCTGCTGCCAGGAGCAACCAGGGGATGCATATCATAGCAGCAGCTAACATGCCTTAGTCTATACACCCTCCTGTACAACAGACGGAAGCGAGAAATGTCTTTAGAAACATGGCTGTACACACCCATGGAAATAATGAAGTTTACTTTTGTAAAATGATGTGAAATAAATAGTGTGTGCTCAAAGCAGCAGCTATCTCAAAGTGTGTATTGAAAAGTGTAGGATTTTTATCATTCACCCTATACCAGATCATGTAACTGTCCATATCAAAATGATCCATTTCTAAGCACAAAAGTTTTTTGATTTGAAGCTTTCAATGTAAAATAAATAAGGGATGCCCCCTCCAATCCCCTATGACAATAAATGACACAGAAACATGTGAATTATATTTAGGCCTTATAACCCCTCTATTATTATTGATGTAGTCTGTGAAGAAAACCTGTATCAGGATTGAGCAACAACTATCAACCAAAACTAACTAGCTACTATTCACTGCTGTTAAATTGGCTTTGTATTGAACTGTTTTACAGTTAGTTATTTATCTGATATTAGAATTGAAACTCAACTTTACAACATTTAATACAGTACCAGATTTTCATTTCTTCTTTCTTTCATAAAACTCTGCACATCTGAGCTCATCACAGTTTTTGTGTTAGTGTGTTAGTGTTTGTGAAGAAACCAGAGAAAACAAAATGACAACATTACAGCTTCCTGCTGTTTGTACTGGACTCACTGGGATCTGCGGTCCTGAACCCTTTCTGTTACCTGAAGAGTTTCTGTTGCATCAGCAGGGTTCAGTTATAGGGTGGTCGTGGATGGGGAGTGGTTTTTACAGACAGTCAGAGAAACAAACACACAGAGGATGTACTGCAGAGAATAAAAACTTTTTCCTTACACAGGAGCACAGACAAACTTCTAGACAGCTGCATGAATGCACATTTTCACTGTGGCAACAGCTCTGTCTGATGCACACAACACAATAAGAGCTCAAGACAATACAAAGCATCCCATCATACACAATTATACATTATAATACATCATACACATTATAATGTTCAGTTGTTATTTACATTACAGACATTTAAGGCGCAGGCACAGTGCAGCTACACACAGAAGCTCAAGTAAGACAGTGCAAACAGCAGTGCTAAAACAACATCAAAGAACATTAGGTTTTAACACAGACCAAGATTAAACTCCTACCTTGTTCTGTCCTCAGCTCCAGCAGCAGCAGCAGGCAATGTGGCTGATTCTTCAGAAGGTGTTAGACTGCTGCTAGCTTAGCAACAAACCAGTCATTGCTGATGTTACTGTGAAGTGTCCAGCTCTAGATGTTGCTCAGTTCCTCCTTTGCCGCACACGTATTGTCATCTCTGGCCTGCTTTGTAAACCCAAACAGGTTTGCATGCTTAGTAACACTGTCAAAATAAAATGGACTAGTTTATGCTGACACATAAATTATGCAAAAGTTAGCCTATGGTAAATCTGTGACTCTGTAGGACAGAACAAAAATAAAGCATCAGCTGATGCCTGGTGTTTTAACACTGTACAGCTGGTGAGCGAGTGGGCAAATCCACAGGACTGAACCCACCGTGGTCCAGATGAGTTTAGATGACAGAGCCTGTATTTATTCATTTGATCTCAGTTGCTCACTGCAGCTTTGATTTAAATTGCTGTTATTAAATGTATAGATTAAAGGTTACAAGAGAATCCTGTATTAAAAGGTGTGTGGCAACTCTACTATAAGCTTTAGACTGTTTGCTGCTCCAGATTTGTACAGGCACACCTAATTGATAATTGAGTAGGATATGGGTAATGGCATGGGCAACAGACCAAAAGGCCAGTTCAGTTTTTCTCAGTTGCACATATCTGCGGTCTTAAGAGCAGTGTTGAAACTTCTGTGTTTTCCACCCAGAGAAGGAGGGGAAGAGATGAAGTGTGTTGCACTGTTTTTCATCGCATACCCATTTGGTGTGGCTGGGTCTGTGCTTTTAATATATGGCCGTTCGAGCTCATTATACTTCAAGAAAAGCTGCAGAGGGACTTGATGAATAATTAAAAAAAGAAAGTACGGCCTATTGACTGACCTTTGGGGAGGGTAATGGTGGGTGCAGTTGGTGCTCCGGTGGTCCACAGAGGTCATAAGGCATACTGAGGTGAAACACAAGTAGGCCTGTTGTAGCTCTTATATTAGACTAAACTGGCCTATGAAGAAAAAATATTTATTGAGAAACATTCAGATGTAAAGTGAAAGCACAAGTGCTATTTGGTAAGCTGCTGTGTTGATCTTTCAATGTGAAAGTAACATTTAGCTGTTTGTCAGGTTGATGTAAGCTGCAGTAGTTCTTACTGGGAAATGTACATAAAAATGCTGAGAAAAATAATCCCATATCTTATAAATGTCCCACCCAGTGGAGGTATGCCATGCAATGTTAGAAAACAGATCTTTTCATGTGTTTATAGTGCATTACTGTTTTTATATGGAAACCAATGCATGTTGGTTCACTAGTTTTTATGTGACTTTTATTGCCATTTAAGTGAGACCATAACAGCGAGTTCAGCTTCTGGGAAAAGAAATGAGATAAATCCTCCAAACTAAATGAAATTTTCAGCTTGGAGATCATCTGAAAACAATGGGAGTGTCCAGAATCTCGCTGATGTTACAGTACCTGACATGACATCTGGATATTGCATGGGGGTTAAGTCCAAGGCATTTTAAAGTTATTATGTTTGTAGTTATTTTTGATGGTTTTAAAAGTGTTGTTAGCTTTGGAGGATCACCACTTTAGATTAAATGTGTAATGCTGAGCAAATTTAGGTAGAGCTCTGTTACTCAACATGATCCCAAGTAGACCTGTGACAGCATTAGTAAGACTCCATAAAGTTGGCATTTAGTTTACACCCACTCGCATTCACCTGGCTAGATGAATTGTAATTACGATGTAGATTCACAAGACTGGGTTTTAAAAAAACATGGCAATGTAGTCAAGCCAAAAAAATCAGCTTTACTGAGGCCCACCAACAGTAACATGCAAGTATATTACTGACGTAATATACATCAGTATAACATCAGTATAGTAACAAAATACACAGGTACAGTTACAACCATAGCTCAACAGATGTGTTAATTTCTCAGACCATGTCACTGCAGTTTTTCTGGAGTTATCAGCACATTGCACTCTTAAAGTCTGCAGGCTTACTTTTTGTCAAGAAGCTTACAGATTTATGAATTAAAGCATAGATAGTACATGACAATGGAATTCAGGAGCACTTTGCAATGGATTGATAATTAAAGAACTGAGCTATTGCTCCTGCAGGGTCAAAGGACCTTTTGGGAAGCTGTGCACCAATATGTCACAGTGAGTGCTTCACTTGTGACTCTAGGTTCCCCTGCTAATACCTGCTAGTACTTCTGTTTTTATCAAGTCTGTAAAGTAACCATTTTTTGTGTTTCTGCTATGTTTTGAAATGATAAGGTTATTCTCACAATAACCTGAAACACCACAGCTCGTTTTTATATCCAGCATAAGGTCTTTGATAAAAATAGTATGTGTCAAAATGTGTGTGTGTGTGTGTGTGTGTGTGTGCGTGCGTGCGTGCGTTTGTGTGAGGCAGGCCGGTGACGGCACCAGCAGACCAGGCAGAGATAAGAGCAGAGTAGTGATAAAGTTTGTTCTCCCAGGGAGAGAAAAGTAAAAGTATTATTTTAAAATGTTTGTCTTACAGATGCACTCACCAATAAAAATGTGTCAGGTTATCTACACTGTTTGGATACTTTGATTCAACTCTTATTACAAGAGATTAGAACACAGACAAATGTTACACAGAAATATGGCATCTCAAGAGCCAGGACCATAAAAACATTTGTAAATGTTCATTAATGCGTCCTGATTTTGCTCCATCTATACCTTCAGCTCCCAGGAGGCTAAACCTGTGTTTTTTTCTTTTTCTGGGTTCTGTACAACTGGTGACCAGCTGATTCTTTGCTGCTCCATACTTCATTTTTAATCCCTCACTTCATCCAATCTGAGAAAAGTGGTCCGGTTCATTATTGTGTTTGGTTTTGAGACAGACGTCCTGGTTTCGACCGAAATTCCACTCGCACCTTCTGACTCCTCTTCCACTCAAAATTTGGGTCATCAGCTGTTTTGTGGCTCTGGAGGCGGCCTCCTCCCTTTGTCTATAGGCTGGCTGGCTAAGCTACTCGGCCCCTGCTTCACTTTCTGGGCAACTTATGACTAGTCCAGTCCTGCTCCGTGGCTCCAAATTCAGGACTAACCCACAAGGCTAAGGGGGGACACAGGGAGGCAACCCCCGATTGCCACTGAGATGGGGATGGACGGCAGTCAGAGCTGTGCGTGAGTGCATACAGAGAAACAAATAACTTAGTAGAAGACGTGGTGGTGTAAACTGGTACGGGGAGGTCTGCGGAGTCTTACTCTTGATTTATGTGTTTGGGGGAAGGTGTCAGGAGCAGGAACAGAAGCAGCCAGCGATTTTATTCCGGGCGCTTTAATAATAGCAGCCACTTTGAAATAACACGAACAGCTCTCAGGACGCTATTTTTAAATGACACAGCTCACATTTACACAACGTTTAGCACACCGCCTCATACGGAAACCGATGGGCCTGTATCTACCACCGAGTGTGTGCCTGAGCGGCCGGCTCTCCGAGTGCTCAGCCCCCAGGGCCGCAGTACTGAATGTGGTCCGTGATGTGTGTTTTCTCTCCGGATGATGCTCGAGTTTTTTCTGGGCTGCGTGAATGTTTCCTTGTCGCACCGCTTGTTATTTGAAGTTAAAATGTGTTCATGTTCCACACCAAGTTTTAATTCAAATATATAACCATTTCCGTTTCAAACTAGACGCATGTTGTCAGATGGATTTCTAAGTTTGGCTGTGGCATAGATGTGTGTGATGATAATGCAGACATTTTTATATGGAGCTATTATTTATTCCATTGCATTGTTTTACTTTTTAGAATGAACATCCTCAAACGCCGACGCGCTAATATATATTATTTAGTTCTTAATTTTGTGTGCAGTGCTGTAGCGTACAGATTTCCACTTTCC
This sequence comes from Mastacembelus armatus, assembly GCF_900324485.2. Classification (NCBI taxonomy): domain Eukaryota; kingdom Metazoa; phylum Chordata; class Actinopteri; order Synbranchiformes; family Mastacembelidae; genus Mastacembelus; species Mastacembelus armatus. The sequence goes on from NC_046640.1 coordinate 611,136, forward strand.
CGTCGTGTTTGAATCATTGGCCTCTTCATTCTGACTTGTATCTGCTTTGGTGGTGTTAGCGCCATGTAACTTAGCAGGAACCCAGCTCAGGGACCCGCTTCATGATTTAACATGGTAAACACATCAGGATGTGTAATATGATAATCACAATCAATAACACTCTCGCCCAGCCTTTCTCCTTCTCTCTGGATTTACTGCTTTTATTCCGGGATTTCACTGGGAATAATTTAAGATCAGCAATAGCTGGAAGCGTTTGCTCGTATTGCAGCCGTTCGATAGACTACAAGAGGTCTGTGCTCTGTATCGGATTTTTCCAAGACCTTTTGATTGCATATCTCTCTGTTTTCCTTCCTGTCTTTTCCCTCCCTCTATCCCCCTTCTCTCCCCCTTTCCCTATTATCCTACAGTTCGTAGGAGCTTTCTGGAAGCCGTTTTCTTCCCTCAAAACACCAGGAAATAAGAAGACATCTTTCGGTGAGTTAAGTTTTACTCGCTTACTTGTGATGCATTTTTAGAAACTGTGGTGATTTGGATTCTTTAAAAAAACCTTGTGCGTAATTGTTTTCTAGTTAGTTCAGTCTTATTAAAAACACGTGGTAAACTATAGGCTGATGATCACATTTATTTGTTTATTATTTTTTGATAAAAGAGAATTTTATATGCACCAAATGCGTCTTACACATGTTATTAGTATTAATAGTTTTAAATCACTCCATGGTGCTACTATGCCAAATGCAGCATGGACTCGGTGCTAAATTAGCCACGTGAAGGAAGAACTTGGAGATTTGCTTTGGTGATTTATTTTATTTTATTGTTCGCTTTTAAAAAAATTCTAACTGAATTTGTGTATAGATGCAACTCAGTAACGCGAAATTAGCGTGTGAGAGTGGTGTGATATAATGTAATGACACCTGCTTATGTAATGTAATCCGGAGGTGTGAAGGGCGCTGTGATGACCGCCAAAGCAGGAGACACGCCAGGCTCATTTAATGACTTGATAGGGCCGCTATTATATAGTGAGGCCTAACAGCAGCAATCCACGGAACAAAATAATCTACGCAATAAATTGATTCTCCATCAAACCACACAATGCAACAAATAAGCAGACTTTTTATATTTTAGAACTGAGGTTTACAGCACTTAGATGTTTCCATAAAGCTCTGCTGGTGAAATATGATTTTAAATCTCGAAGCCTGGCCAGAGGAAATTCCTTAGTGTCATCCTCGGTGCCCAGCATGTCTGAGGACCCAGGGGTAAAACAAGAAAGAAAGAATGGAAATAAGATTTCCACAGCTCTGTAAAGCACAAAGTTTCAGTTGTGAAACCCAATATCCGTGACTCAATCCGAAACACGGAGCCGCCGATGCGCGTCTGCCATCCAAGGAAAATAAAGAATAACTGCCATCCTTTGCAAGCACCAGCGTGCTTTCACAAGTCAATACATACATGTAATCCACACTGCTTGTTTCTCCACATGCAGCTCTCTTCCCACAGTGTTGCTCAGTAGAAAAAAAGCAATACGTAGACAAAAAAGCTGATTAGTGGTTTGGTTAATGAGTAATACGGTTTTCAGCAGCAGTTAGCAGATCCTTCAGTCCGCACAAAAGGCTTTGAGGAAAGTTGCAGACGGGCACATTTCGGGCTCCAACCTTCCACCTACACGGAGCGCATCCTCTCATTTCAGCAGCCCACAGCGAATGCTATCTGTTTTAAAGTTGGGCTGTGTATACACACACACAAGGACACACACACACGCTGCTGGGTGAGAGAGAACTCATAAATCTTACGTAGCCATAAACGACAGGGGTAGCGTCCTGAATAATAAAAATACAGGGACGTGGGAGAGAGAGCTGCAGAGTGTGTGTGGAAACACGGGAAGACACCTTCATACTTTCATTCCCATGTTGGCCTCACTGTATCTCTTACTCTTTCCTTCTGACCTTTTTTGTCACTTACTTCTTTAGCCTGCTTGTCGAATGGTGTTGCACTTCGCTCCTGCCCGTCCCTCCTTTGCGTCTTCACTAAACGCAGGGGAGAACACGAGCTCTGCCGTTGAAAAGAGCTGGAGATTGAGATTTTAAAGGCCCAGATTTTCCTTACATCGGTCACCTCCACAGCCACTTATATGACCGATATTCTTGATAGCAGTTTTTGGATTTGCGTCTTGATTTGTTTTAATGTCAGACATCCCCTTCCACTGTGCTCACCTTGCCGCTGTGCATAAGTAGCAGCAGGGGAGAGGAGGTGTTGAAATCTACACAATACAGACCGCATGTCTAACTTTTACAGGGAGACTTGGTATGAGCAGCAAGAGGAGCTTTGAAAAAGAACAAAACATTTCCTGTAAATTCAGGAGGGAGACAGAGGGGGAAAGAAAGAGAGCAACAGTCCTTCATGCTGCCTGTGAAAGTGTCACTAAATATCATCCAAATTCTGAATAATTATTAGCAAAATCAGATGGACTGACTGGAGGGATACTTCCTTACACAGTAGAACAAGTAGAATTGACACGTCTACGTCGCTGTATGGTAACTAATGATATAATGGATTTGGTTCTTCAGCTAAATATGTGGTGGGCTATTTTTCTAGAAGTGCCTACACTCCCAGTGACTGAAGATATTTACCACATAAGCCAGAGCGTTGCCATCCAGCAGAGAAACATAATGTAAGAAAACAGCCTATGGAAGCTGGGCTAAACCACCTATAGGTTAACAACTGAACGGTGTCAGCAACTATTTGACTTTGACGCTGTTTATAAAAGCGTTCTCATGTTAGATCTATACTACTAAACATCTTATTACCATCGATTATTTATTATTGTTCTTATATTTTGATTCTCTCTTATGTTCCTGTACATTTGCATCAGTTATACCAGTCATTTAGTCTACGTGGTCCCAGTTAGACTTACGCAATTACTGTGTAAACTAACCTACCAAACTAAGTTATCCAGAACCATGAGCCAGCCTCAACAGTACTATGGCGTTACCTTTGTAGGCCTGCTCCACAGATGAACCCTGAAAATGTCGCTTTGTATTGTGTGCACCATGTGTCAAACTGGGCTGTTTTTTCACTCAAGTGTTGTATGAAAAGTTCAGTCTGAACAAGCCGCTTCATGCTAAACTGGTCGTAAGAGCTGGGAAAGTAGCCTGGCTGCAGAGCTAACCTAACCGGCCCAGATTCCACCTCCAGCAAGTGTTTAGGCCTAGTCTGCATTGGTGATGGATCTCTGAACTGAACTGAACCCCGTTGTTTACCCCAGCACAGCCCCGGGGGCCTGGCTGATGTCCGGGTGTCGTCGGTTGCCGCTGCTGCTAGCGTGAGGAACTGGCCCAACACCGAGAGTCTGCCCCAGAGCGAAGCAAGGAGGAACTCAGAGCAGGACAGGAGGGAAGGAGAGTAAAAACAGGGCCGAGCAGAGACCCCGAAATGCGATGGGCTGACATTTATTGGACCCTGGACATTGAGCGGCAGCATCTAGAACAGAAAGACATTTGAGGCCATTGTTATCAGCCAGCAGCGGTGCAGGCAGTGCTGGTGCTGGGGCGGAGGGTGGAGGTGGAGGGCGGGTGGAGGGGTGGGGGGCGCGAGCAGGCAGCAGGCAGGCTCCCCGGTAAGCTCGTTCAGCTCGCGTGCTAGCTAACCTGCCTGGAGCCTTCCCGAGCCCGTTGGTTCATTCTGTTCCTAAGCCGAGCGCCCACCGACGCCTCGAGTCCGACCACCTATCTCTTCCGCCGGCCGTTCATGCCACACGGTGTCAGCTCCGCCAGCCTTGCGCAGCCGGGTCTGCCGCCGCTGCCGCCGCCGCTGGCTCCGGGAGGTGTTGTTGTGGTGACGGTCACGAACAGCGCTGCTGGTCTCGAGAGCTCACCGGAGGAGCCGCGGTTTTGCGGAAAGGAGAAGAAAGGCGGAGAGAACGCGAGCGGATTCGTTATTTATTTAATTATTTATTATTGTTATTATTGATTACCTAGTGGACGTGCGTGAGGATTAATCTGTGATGCGGTGTTGCGGGGTCCGTGCCGGACTGGACCGGGACCGCCGGTGCTAAGGAAGGTAAGGAGCCAGATAACAGGGTGTGTTTGTTGGCTGTGAGGTGTGTGAGGAGCAGAGTGGCTGGCTCGGTGATTTATGGCCCATATGACTTCAATGCCGGTTCAAGAAGAGTTCACGGTGCTTTAAGCTGCCGTAGCTATATCCGCTCAGCCCCCCTTCTTCTTCGGGACTTCATGTTTGTGCGTCTTTCTTCTCATTTCTTCCTCACTCAGGCTACAGCTCCTTATTGAACAAGCCGCCCATTTTCCGCTGTGGATAAATGCACACAGGCCCTCTTTGATTCCGCTGCTAATATCTGACACCTTTGCATTTCCTTTCTCAAACGGAGGTGTGTATGGGAGCTGTACTGATGTCAGCCCACAAACACAGCAACAATAGCTCTGACCAGGCCGGTGCCTTATTGTTTCTGGGCTCGGCTCCATATAATTGCCCCCCTCCGCAGTCTGTTAATAGGATAAGGAATATGTGGATTGTCCAACTTAATGCATGCTCCCTGTCTCCTGCCTGCACGGTTCTTCATTGCAGGCGCCATTTGTAATGTTATATCCCAGGATAAGGCGCAGACACCGGACTCCAAGGCAGACCTCTCTCCGGGTGTGTGTTTGTATAGTTGGCTCTTTCTCTGGCAGTATAAGTGGATTATTCAGGGAGGCGTCTAGTAAAGTTGGTGATTGTATTAAGCTGTAGCCCTACAAGCTAGTGGCAGAGACATTACGTGTTCTGCTTAATGGGGAAACAGCGATATGATTTAATAACATATTCCTCCTACACTGAGTGCCACGGCCTCTCCCTGTCCCTCTCTCCCCGGGACTGCTTGGACTATTCCTCAGAGTAAATAATTAGGATTCCAGCTTGTCTAGCAGAAAGATAAATGGCTGACATATGTGACGTGCTGAGAGCTGGAGCAGGGTTGGACTGTCTAAGGCAGCTTACACAGAAAGAATAATAATAACGATGATAATAATAATAATAATAATAATAATAATAATAATAATAATAATAATAAGAGGCTAGTTAATACATTCCCAATGAACTGAGGCAGATTACGCCAGTTTGCCTGAACTATTTCTACCTGATTATGAATACACTGGCATCATTTATTTGCGGTTTGCAGTCTGTTTCCTACTATCTGACGTGCAGGTTTCCATTCAAACATATCCTGGAGTCAGGAAATGTAGGTCTGCTGCTTATTTCCCAATCACAGCTCTGTGCACGACATCACTTCACATTTTTCTTTTGTTTATTGTCATTTCTGCCAAATCCAATGGTGCCACATGACTTCACCTGCATGTTTAATATTTCTCCACAACAAGCCAACAAAGCGCTCCAGTTTGATGACGTTTAGAAATATAATGGATAGCTTTGTGGCGATGTTATTCCAAGGAATTAATTGTTGGTAATAGCAGCAGTCAGTAGTTAGCTGCAGCCTTAGCAGACACAGGCTCAGACCGCGTTCTTCTCCCCGTTAGACGTTTTATCTCCGCAGGAGAAATGAATGCCAGGTGCTCTCCTGCTCCTGACAGGCACAGGCCCACACCAGTGGTGAGCGAGAGATAAGCTATGGACTCTGAGGGGGCCCACTGCTTTTTTTACTTCTCGTTTTCCTTAAGGGGCCAGGATAGAGCCTTATGGCCGCTCGACCCTAATGGATCACTGACTCCTCAAGCTTCTTCCAGAGTATCTTATCTATCTATCTATCTATCTATCTATCTATCTATCTATCTATCTATCTATCTATCTATCTATCTATCTATCTATGTTTTTTGTCTTTTTTACTTGAACCAAAATCTATATTTTTTCATTCATTTTTACGTTTAGGCCCTCCATGTTCGCCAAATAGAGGCGCCAGAAATTTGTGAAATCTAACTCTTATCTCCCTTAGCTAATAATAATAATAATAATAATAATTTGTGGGAATATTTTCGAGATCAGCTTTTTCAACATTAATATATGATCTCTACGCCTCACCTTAAGTAGCGTTAGTAGGAAGGCGATTTCTTTGTTACGTCCTCCCAGAGCAGAGTGAGTAGATGGGCTGCTGATTGAGGATGAGGGAGGTAATGGTCGAGCGGAACACGGTAAATCATGAGTGGAAGGCAGAGGTTGACAGAAATAGGCTACCTACATCAGTCACAAAAGAAAATATTCACTGGCGCCATTACACAACAAATGACAACATGATGGGGCAGCGCTTTATTACAACATCAACATTTGCTTGCTAAACATGAAAATATCTTAGGAAATAAATAGAAAATGGCTCACTTGTTCGCCTTTTAAAATATTCTCAGAAGAGATTTCTGAGAATATTTTTTGTTTTTAAATTCAAAGTCATTGCCGGTATGCTTGGATATATTAATTTAACTGCAATAATTAATGAATCGCACAATAACAACTAATGCCACTATTGTCACATTATTATTATTATTATTATTATGATTATTATTATTATTATTATTATTATTATTATTATTATTATTATTATTATTATTATCATTTATTGATGGTGTTCTTCCTCTTCATATGATTAGCCTATTATTAAAATAAAATAACAACAACAACAATAATAATAATAATAATAATAATAATAATAATAATGAATTTTGATGGAAATTTTACATTAATAATAGCCTTTCTAAGTGTGTGTGTGTGTGCGTGTGCGTGTGTGTGATAGAGAGAGGGAACAGTTTGCCCTCATCGTGCCCTCTCTGCTAGCGCGTCTGCAGGCTGTGCATTGGCCTCAGAAGGCAGGGGAGGAGGGGTGAGCAAAGAAAAGCGCTGGTTTCTATTCATGTCAGGGCGCCTTTCATTGAAGGAAGATGGATTTATCGCTCTCATTTCTTTATTCTGCCTCTCCTAACCTTTCAGGTCAGATTGCAGGGGACCGTACAAGAGACACCGTCACGTGACCCCCGGTACCAAATGGTCTTCCGGCAGTGGGTTTCAGCAAGGACCGGAGCACAAGCAGACGCCGCCACTTCTCTCAGAAATGCAGAAGACAACATACTACGACAACTCCTCAACGCTTTTCGGTGGCTACTCCTCCTACCAGGTGCAGGGGGCGGCAGCAGCGGCAGCCGCCAACGGCTTTGGGGGCTATGATGCCCCGGTCCCAGTGTCCCACCACCAGCCGGCCTTTCAGGGGGCGACCCATCTGGATGTGGATTCGTACCAGCGCTCTGCCTGCTCTTTACAGTCGCTGGGCAGTAACGGTGGCCACCAGCAACAGCAGCAAGCCAAGACCAAGGAGCTGAATGGCAGCTGCATGCGGCCCAGCTTGCCGTCTGAGCACCACCCCGGCTCCCAGGTGTCCCCTCCACTGCCCCCCAACCCCAGCAACGGCAATGCAGGGGCTCAGCAGCCTGGGGGCAGTACAGGGGCCTCCTCAGTGTCTAAATTAGCCCCCAGTAAGTCCTCTAATTCCTCATCCACCACATCGTCTTCCACATCCTCGTCATCCTCACTGCCCCCCAACGCGACCTTGGCCAAGCAGATCTTTCCCTGGATGAAAGAGTGTCGGCAGACGACCAAGCAGAAAAACTGTTCACCCAGCAACAACTCTGGCAACGGTGTGTTAGATTACACCTGTCTGTGTCTTTCTGTCTGTCTTTGCTTTGATTTCCCCCACACAGTACCTCAGCAACAACAGAACCATTTTCTCTCCAGCACCAGACTGAGTCTGTCACTCTTTCCTTAGGCCTTTCTCCTTTATTTTCCTTCCTCATTAACACATTTGTTATTATCCTGCCTTCTCGTTCCCATCACCACATCCAACTTCCCTTACGTCTCCAGGTTGCTCTTATACAAGACAGTTTTACTCTGGTGAGCTGTATTCATTAAAGCATGTAAACATCCCCTGAGAGTGTGGTAGCATGAAAAAGCCCAAAATGTAAATCAGTTCTGTTTTACACTTCAGGCTTTCAAGTGACAGAGCCCACCAGCAGGGTAACTGTCAAAGGTCAGTATGATCCAACCAGATATTCTCCTGGCAACACAATGTAATGGCAAAACAGGTTCTCAGTGTAATTTATGACAGCATTGGATGGGTACCACTATCATGTCTGTGTGGTAGGTGTGGAGTTTGGGTGAGGAGGTGGTTAGCCTGCCTTAGCATAAAGACTGGAAGCAGGGGGAAACAGGTAGCCTGGCTCAGTCTGAAGTGAAAAACCTTTTAAGATGCTAACACTCCAACCAACAACCAATTAATCTGTTCTGTCTTTCGTTTAATCTAAGCACTGCCTCCCTGTTGAGCTGAAATGTGTAAGCAACAATTAGTGGTTTTAGTTGCATTATATTATGGAACTATGGAACTATTTTTTTGGCGAGTTCAGCTGAGAGTGGTGACATCCTCAGGCGTTTTTGGTACTGAGAATGTGGCAGCTATAGAAATATTGTGCCTGTACAGGCTTATTCTAAAACCAGTACACAACTGCCATTACCTTACAACTTGCACAAAAACAAAGATGTTGCTCAGGAAAGCAGGTGGAAGGATATACCAAAAAAGGAGAGCGAAAGAGAAAACTAAAACCAGCAGACACAATGCATACAAAGACGTCTAAGGAAGTTATGTCATCTGTTATTATGAATATTATTGAAAATCAGGCAATCAGAAAAATGGTGGAACACACAGCTCTTTCATCAGTATTCAGTATCAGAGTTCAGGTTGAAGGAACTTAAAAAGTTAGACTTGATGAATGGCATTTCTTCTTAAGAATTAAATGATTTTCTTATCAGTGATAACTGTTCCTTGTAGTATTGTAGAGTTATAGCAGAGTGGCTAGCCAGCGGCCACAAGCCAGCAGCCAATAGCGAGTACTCCTTTCTTCATTCATTACCCTGCACTTTCTTTTTGTTTAGTTTAGTGTTTAGTTGTTTGTTTGTTTATTTGCCTTCTCAATGCTTTTCTGCCTTCCCTCTCTGGTGTCTTCCTGTCCTTTTTGCACCTCCTTGGAAAGAAAGTCACTGCAAGAAGGAAAATATTTACAGGATGAATTTACATGTCATATATGAGAACAGACATGCAGACATTTGAAATAAAAAATGGAAAATGATGATATATGGAATATCATTTGTATGTATCATAACAAACATGTTCTTTTGAATTGGCAGATAATAATTCAATAATAGTCATCAGAAGCCCTTCAGCTTAATGGACAAAGTCCTGAGAAGAGATTAGTCTATTTATTGATGTGAATTTGAAACAACCATTGGAAGAATGTCACAGTGGTTACCTCTCTCATCCTTCACAGGATAATAGAGACAGAATCTCAGTGTTTGTTTTGAACTATGCTGCTTCAGCTATTATTAGCATGACACACATGGCAAGTATGCACACAGCAACATGCCTGTGTATTTACAACTAAGGCATTTACACAGGAAGATGCAAGAGGCTCTGCAGTTTAGCACTATTGTTTAGTATAAGACAAACATCAAGACGGAGCAAACACTATTAGCGGTCTGCTCAAACAGCCATTTATTAGCCATCAGCAGCTTCAGTCATTTTCACACATGAGCCCAGTGGCTTTTGACATTTCACTAATATCGCACATATGGAAAAAATACATCTAGAAGAGGAGGTACAAGCAACTGCGGTGTGATGTCATTTTAATTCTTCTGGCCATTCGCTCTTTCATTACAGTAACAATGTACAGTGGGACAGTTAGACAGGCTGTAAACAGTCTCCCAGGTTAGTCACTGTTTGACTCATTTGTTTGGATAAGAAAACAGTTGTGGACTATCTAATTAATGCTAATGAATGACTTCATCTCTGACCTACTGCAATCACTGTAGTGCAATGCATATTAACACAGTGCCCTTCCATTTATTCTGCAAGTGAACAGTTATGACCTGTTTCCAGTTCATTAGGAACACCTAGCTGAAACCAATACACCCTCTTTCACCAAAGTACACTGTTCAGTTTCAGAGGGTGGATGAATCAACTGTGTGAACACTTTGGAGGCTGCTGTTCAAATGTGTGATTCTGACAGGTGTTTCTATTTGTTACACTACCCTCATTGATAAAAGTGGGCTGGGCATAATATTAGAAACCCCTCTCAGTTGGATGCAGTATATGGCAACAGCCTCCAAATTAACCATAACGTTAAACAAACATCTCTCTATGAAAACTGAACATTAGAACCTTCATTCAGGCAGGACTGTACTCGTGCCAGCTAGGTGTAGGCTATAGCCTAATAAGGTGAATAAAGATAATCTGTCCTAACTGTGTTTGTTTGCAACCTGACCTGTCTGACCGTTTAATAAGTTGTTTTCTGATATCACTTGTTTTCAGTGTTCTAACAACAGAGCTGTAGGCAGACCTAAGAAAACAAAACACAGTTATAGTAAACGGCAGTGCAAGTTTCCCTTGTCTCTGGCAGCACTGTGCTTTAGAGCATAAACCAGAAGAACCTTTTCTATGAATTCTGTAAAACAGTTGGAGCAGCAGGTGGACCTGAGGTTTTGGAGGCTGTTTCCTGCTGAGAGTAACATACATGCTGCTATAAAAACTTTTACATTTGTTACTTGCTCTCACCTAGTGTGACTTAGAATGAGCCAGCAGGTTTCCACTGTCCACTGGTTTCATGGTCCAGGAAACTCTTACACAAACAACAAGAATCAAATCAAGCAGAAAAAATAAACCTACATTTTTCACATCATGCTCATCAGCACATGCACTGGCAAGCACAATCCTTGCAGAAGTGTCTCTGAACAAGTTTCTGAATTCGACTTAAGTTAGGACACAAATGCATTGAGAAGAATGAGTGCTCTGGGTGAGCTGATGGAGGAGAGTGTGGGTCAACTTCAGTTCCTGCTTGTAGTCCTTGTGATGCAGCTGCTGTTTCTGTGGGGAGGGAGGTCTTTCCTGCTGAGATGCAATTTATCTGCCCTCGGCCAGCACTGGGGCCTCTGTCTCTTAATAACTGCCACAGTTATGAAGTGTTGACAACTAATATCAAGGCATAATTCAGCCAGCCTGCCCAGACCCCCCTCTGCTTTATTAAGAACCTGAATGCTTTCAATTTCCTCCAGCATGCAGGCTGATTGTGTTTTATTCTCTGTACCTTACTGGCCCCCTCAGTTTTTACTTCATCATTTTTACCTGTTTCTTACTCCATCTTGCTTGTTTCTTTCTTTTTGTACAGTTCTTCCCCTTTCAGGCTTCACCATTTCTGTTTTTGTTGGTAGTTTTTCACCTATATTCGCTCCAGTGTTCTCACTTGCCCTGTCTCAGCTTAATGTTAATCTTAATGTTTTCTCTGTCCTCAGCATCAGGAGGAGCTGAGAGTGGCAGCAGCGGGGAGAAGAGTCCAACTGGTGGGTCATCAGCATCATCGAAACGGGCTCGTACAGCATACACCAGTGCACAGCTGGTTGAGCTGGAGAAAGAGTTCCACTTCAACCGGTACCTGTGCCGGCCGCGACGTGTGGAGATGGCCAACCTGCTCAACCTGTCTGAACGCCAGATCAAGATCTGGTTCCAGAACCGACGTATGAAGTACAAGAAGGACCAGAAATCCAAGGGCCTGAGCTCCAGCTCTGGAGGGCCCTCACCCACCGGCTCCCCGCCCCTGCCCATGCAGTCCTCTGCCAGCTTCCTCAACTCAATACACCCCATGGGAGGGGGAGGGGGAGGTGGTGGGGCAGGCTATGATGCTCCCTCTCCACCATCCTTTGGCAAGCCCCACCAGGGAGTGTCTTACTCAATGTCCACTGCCTACTCCAATGTTCCGATGAAGGGCTGCCCCTCCCAGCAGAAGTATGGTGCCCCAGACCCAGACTATGGTGACCCCCATCCCCACCACAGCCTTGTGCAAGCCAACAGTGCTGGCTATGGGACTCCCACCAACATGCAGGCCAGTCCAGTCTATGTGGGTGGTGGTAGCTATGTGGAACCCATGCCTGGCTCAGGGTCCTCCATGTATGGGCTAAATCACCTTGGCCCCACGCCACCTCACCACCAAACCATGGACTACAATGGCACAGGGCCCATGTCTGCATCCAACCAGCACCACGTGGGTGGAGGGGGACCCCCAGGTCCCTGTGACCCACCCACACACCCGACATACACCGAGCTGTCGGCACACCACACCTCGACTCAGGGCAGAATCCAAGAAGCACCCAAGCTCACTCATCTGTAGCAGGTTTGGAACAAAATGACAACGTAGGAAATAGTGAAGATGACACAGAACCAGTAACACGACGTGACTCATTAACAAACTAACAAGTGGGGACTCTAGTGTCACAATGGGTCGGCAGGAGAGACAAGGCAGACAGGAGCCGTCCAGTTGGTTTGTCCCGTGCTGTGCAGCCAGAAAGGGAAACAGTCTGGCGTTGGCCAGCCCTACTCTGCTTCCCCTTCTTTCATAAAGAGCTCCATCAGGTCTGATTACAGCCAGAGCTTTCATTGTTACCTTGAAAGTGCAGTTCATTTAATTTCAACAAGACAGAGGTTGTTTCTCTTATATAATAACACTGATACACTGTTCAAGTTGCCAAAACAAATTGATTAAGTACAAATCCTGTAGTGTAAAACTACTGAAATCAGTGTAGCTGCCAACATTTTCTTTACACAGAAACACACTAGACTATTGTCAACCGCTTTAACATAAATGCTTCTGACACAAACATCTACATTTCTCTCTCTAATGTTTTCCATTTATATCATTCATCAAATAAAAAGTAATCGCACCATTACTACTTATTACAAGTTCTCCTTGGATTTCTAATGCCTTACTGGCTTTTCAAAGTCCAGTAAATTATGGGTATAGCCACTGGCATCAGTAGTTCAGCTAGCATATAGCAAAACAGCTTGTAATGGCGCTGTTGGATCTAGTATGTTGTTTAAAATTGTACTTTGATAATAAAATCTCCCCCTAAGACACACACACATACAAAGAGCTCTCCCGCCTGGTAAATGAAATAGTTGAGATTTTAATGGGCAGTTAACGAGGTGGTTAGATTTATGAGGCTGAGCTCTCTCCCCCTCCAGGCAACACATGTTGTTGTCAGCCAAGCTGAGCTATGTTGAGGGCTCTGCCTCTCCATCAGCTGCAGAGGGAGAGCAGAAATATATAGCTGAACTGGCAGTACTCAACCACTGGATGCTCCTCCCTTCACTGTCTCTTTTTTCCTCTTGTCACCGCTCCCTGTCCCTCCCGACTGAATCACTACTAACCCACTCTCTCCTTCTGTGGCAGCAGCACATGGCTTCTGAAAGAGGCAACATTTACCCACAATCCTCCACAGACATCCCACCCCTCACACATCCATCACACCACATGCACTCACCATCTCTCTAACAGGGTGAAGCTATTAACTCAAAGGCTAAACTAGCTTCCATAGACACATATCTGTGTCCTACTTTAGCTAATCACACACACACACACACACACACACACACACACACACACACACACACACACACACACACAGCAATGCTAAGCTAACTTCCTTCCATTGGAACACATCCACAGCCAGCTTAGGCCAGCTGTTGACACCTTCAAATAAACACATGAGAGTACATGGAAGAGACATTTTTAATGTTCTTATTTTAGCACATGATTGACACAGGGTAAATAATAAGAGTGGAGAACACTATTTATTTATGTTTGGGTAAGTCACTGCCCTCCTCTCCCTCTATCACTTTGGAAGGGTTCCCTTTCATTAGCGGACACCATTGCGTCCACATTTTATATTGTCTTGTTTTGTTCTCACATATCTTGACTTTTAACGTGGATACAGGGTATATATTTGAACAAAAATGCATGTCCCAGAAACCTGAGCTGGTGTATATCATGCATTTTTTAAAACAACTGGGGTTTAATTTGTGTGAACTGTCAGTGAGGACAGTTTGGGACAACCCACACTAAATCCCTGACAGACTGCTTCTCCCAGTGTTACAAACTGAAACCAAGCTGTGTGTGGTTGACCCTGATTGCACTCACAGATGTTCTGGAAGTAACCCTGTTGTACAGTTTTTAAAAGTGCAGATTTACACCAAGGTTTTTTACATCTGGGCATCATTGTTGCACTTAGAGTTTACATTTTGATGGTTAAGGGTAAAAAATACTAATAATAAAATCTTATTTTGAAGACGGAAGGCCCTCCAATCAAAGCGTCTTTCGCCAATATGTGTTCAAGTGAACATTCATATATAAATATTTATTTGTTATAGCCAGTTTAAAAAGACTTTCTGTTTTGTATTATTATTTATCCTTCATGTATTTATATTGGAAAAAAAATACTGTACTTTTTTAGTATTTACCTGTTCTGAAAGAAAAAAAACATTGTGTTTCTTCTTGTCCATTGTACTGAAGTTACATTTTTTTAGTTCTTGTATTTTAGAAGAAAATAAGTAGTTTTTATGTTCCTGTAACAACCCTTGTACATAAATGTCTTGGCTTGTACAGGGAAAAAGGCAAGGATGGGCATTGGAGACCCAGCCTTGAATAGTTCTAAAAATTTAGACAAACTATTAGCTGGAAAAAAGAAGATATCTTTTTGGAGAAAAAGATCTTCTTTCTTTGTCCTTTGTAGCTCCTTTTTCTTTTATTGTTGAGAGTTGTCTGTCGAACAATTCTTTAATAAAATGTTATGTTATTCAGAGCTATGGTCAGTTTTTTAAGACTCTCAGGCGTGAGGAACTTGACTTAGGGTATTTGATAATTGTTCTGTTTGTGAGGCAGGGACACTGTCAGGTGAAAACCTGCCTACACCGTTGATTGATTGTTATGGCGACATACAAGCAGCTTATTGCACTGCTGGGCTCCTTCTGGCTGCCAGCTGAGGCAAAAAGCATAAATATGAAAATATGCAAAGGATTTCACACCACAGTTAGAACTCGACAAAAAAGTCAAGACTAAAACATAACTGCTTTTTTAGTACTGCTTTTGCCTAGCTCTTTGAAATGACCAGCAAATCATGTGTAATTATTTTCTCTTTGAGACGTGTGTGCTGTGGACATGCCTCAACATCAGCTGTTATGGCTGAGGGAATAAAATCCTGCTGATGATATGTCAAATCATCATTGGTGTGACTTCCTTCACACAGCAGGTTTCTGCCAGTACTGAAGTCATCACAGTCAGAAATGTGAAGCCTACAGCCACGTGCAACGTGTCGGACATTTTAACCTTTAGGAAACCTTCACATCGGCTTCTTTCTCTGCAGGTTTACAGTCTAGACAGAATAAAGGTGATTATTGGGCAGCTTTTTCACCAGTGCAGCCCATTATGATATTATTTACCTACTATTTACCACAGCAATTACTAGCACCAAAGCTGCACCAGTGCTAAAGTCAACTTCTGAGTCACATTCTAAGGACTATTCCCATAGGACAACCTTATACCTAAAGCCACACAGCTGTTGCCACTGGATGTTTTCTTCCTTTTCACTCTAAGAGGGAAAGACTGACATCAGCTGTGTTTTTAACTCATCACTGATTTGACCATTGTGCTGTTTTCAGTAACAAACTAACACAGACGCAGTGTTAGGTTTTATTGTGTTGATGTCGGTGTAACAGCATTTTATCTGACAGATGTATTCAGAAGTAATAACAGTCACTGGTACTGGAGAACACATCAATTGAAGTGAATGAATGTCGGCTGCAGTGTAACCCATGCTGCTGGCTGAAGCTGAAACCTAGTCTGACCTCTAAACTTGTTTCACATGAGAAGAATCGGCATTAACATTCCTCACTTTATTCTGTGTATCCTGGTTATAAAGCGTTTAGGACCCAGCTCTCTGGAACATAAGCAGTAGTATCTCCTTATAGCTAGGTCTGTAGTCTGCAAATGGTGAGTGAGACCTGAGATGTAGCTGAAAGGGTGGGGGTTAGCCTGTTGTGATCCGATTATTGTCCCAAACCAGGGCAAGACCAGAGACCTGTGACCAGCAGATAGATGAAGTTACAATAGATTTCTTAGTCTCTTACATGTGCAAACACACAGCCCGTTGACGTGTTTGCTATTTTCATCTTTCACCATAAGAATTATTGTTTTTAACAAGTGGTGGTGAATTGTTAGCTCCCTGGATTGACTTACTTTACTTTCCATTACATTCCTTACCTGATGATGAAGTTAATTTTTAAACTTGAGACATTAAATATTTATGTCAGTGTGTGTGTGTGTGTATGTGGGTCTTAATGGGTCTGATGTTTATGACTTAAAAAAGCCGCGAGGCCTGCGCCTTGGCCTGCTCACGTGATTCTGACCCCCCCCCCCAGTCTCTCTCCGTGTCTCTGTAACACCGCCCTGAGAGCCTGAGAACAGCATGAAACTTGGGACATAAATCAGGCGCCCATAAATAATGGCCGTACTTCCCTTTACATCTCCATTGGACTAACAGACAATAAAAACACCAATAAGCAGAGATTGGATCTAATTTATTGCCTCATAAAAAGAGACGGAGAGCTCGGCTCGGCTTCAGCAACGAAGGCGCAGCTGAAAACAGTTCAGCTATTAGGCTACTGTACAACACGCTCCCTGACAGCTACACGGACTGCTCTGGAGGACTGCTCAAAAATTATAACTGCAATAACATTTCATAACAACACGATGTCGAGGTGCAGCTTAACAGAAAAATCTGTTCCAGAACTGGGTAGATCAAATATCTGAAGCATATAGTAGCTATTACTTTGACTTAGGCAACACTACTACTACTACTACTACTACTACTACTACTAATAATAATAATAATAATAATAATAATAATAATAATAATAATAATAATGATGATAGCTTTTTAGCAGCAGTCGACTAAATGTAATTCAAAAATCCGGAAAGGGTAGAGTGGACATAATGGTCTACAGCTTATAAATTATTATGTAACACTTGGAAACTGGCCTAATAATCTAATGAATGATTTGAACTAATTACAAAATAAATCAAATTAAATGTAACTGCTAAAACAAAAATGAAATTATGTGCTCTACAGTTGAGTAACCCAAAACAAAGCAGTGTTTGATAATTAAAACGAAATACAAATGATACAAAATAATTAAACCTACAACCAAATTAAATGATATATCAGCCATACATCAAAAGTCCTCAGCTTCAGCAGGCAATCCGTGGTCCCCGTGCGTGGCCCAAAAATTATAAATAAATAAACTGCTTCTGCTCTCCACCGGCACTCTCAATAAAGTTGCCGGAATTTTATTTTTGATCTGTTTGAAGGAAAAGTGGTCAAATTGCAAAAAGCAGCTAAAAAACAAACCAGAGCGCTGCAGCGTGTTGTGACGCTGGAGCTCGGTCAGCATCTTGTGTCTGTTGTGTTACAGATTGGATTTAGTGTGTATGCATGTGGATATGTGTGTGCGTCATGCTTCGGCCTACACACTGCGCGCGCTTTCTGCCGCGCTCAATGGCCCTCACTCCCACACACATTTCTGCTTTTTCTGGCTCTTTCTTGAAGCCGGTGGACGAAGCCAAATGGCATGGGAAAAAGAAGGAGAAGGGGGTGCGAGATAAATGGCTTACATCCTTCTGGCCCCTGCTAGTTCTTTTTAAACACATAAAACATGTCTGTGTGACGTTTCCAGATGCGCGGATGGGGAAGAAATAGAAACGATATAGCTAAGAATCGCAAGACGTGGCGAAATGTGGATTTAAGGGGGAGAAGCAGAGGGAAGGCTGAAGGTTTTCTTGTTATTTAGGGAGTGAGAGAAACGGCTGTCAGGGTCTTTGCAGGGAGGGAAAGATTGATCACCACACTGTTTTTTTTTTTACTCGGGGCTCTTCGGGCCCTCCAAAAATATCCCCTGCTAAATTCCCGAGTTCCTGATCTCTGTCAAAATCTACATGCGTGTCCTGTCGTGTCTGACGGCCACGGCGCCCTCACACACTGTAAGCAGTACTGCTACTGTATTATTAGTTTCGCCATTAGGAGAAACAAGAGACCCGCGGCGCGATCTGCTTCTTTTTCTAGTGTCATGGCGCGACCTCGCTGTGAACCCTCTTTCAGTGTTAACAGAGTTTTAACTCGTACTCACACATGACACTGCACAGACAGACAGAGAGGATTTCGCAGCCTGTCTGTGAAAGTGGTTATTTTAAGGTGAGATTATATTTAGACCATGTTTATGATTCTTTCTCCGAAAACGCGTGCCCAGGCGCCCCGACAACTGCCCTATTAAAAACATAATTCAATATATGACAAGGCTTATTAAATATAAAAATGTACACTTACACACTGCCTCTCTTCTCATCTCCTCACGGGTGAATCTAAGTTTGGGTCTCTGCTCTGTTCATCTTTCTCTCCTCCTGAGCTGCATCACCATCTAAATGCGTTTTCTAGGTCTAACTTTGGCGTTTTCAGCCTCTGTCACACTCTCTAAGATTAATGGGCTGTGTGTTGGAAACAGTATTATTATTATTATTATTATTATTATGAAGGGGCCATATTGCAAACGGCGCCGGCTAGCTCCGTTCACTTCATGTTAACAGTCATTACATCACCCAGAGGATCGAAAATGTCCAAGTGATGCTCTATTGTTTGTGCGTAACGCCGGGCCCGGGAAGTGGCCGCCCACACAGCGCACATGGCGACCGGCCGCCTCCAGCTTTCTTTCTCCCCACACTTTCTCCCCCCTTTACTACAAACAATAGCAGCTAACCAGTGATGGAGCCTGTCTTTGCCACAGTATTTGGTGGAAAAATAATAATGCTGCTTCCCATTGCCATCTCCACCGCCAGGCCCGGGCCCCCGATTGGCTGCTTTGGGTCACATGACCAGGAATTGGCTGCAATTTCGTCCCATAGTTCTTCAGTTTAGCCTACCCAGGTCCCCATACGCTAGTAATATCACCAATATACACAATTATTATATAGCCACCGCATTTACGCCATTGCAGTCAAGAGCCTACATGCTCGTGCGTTTTTCAGCTCGGTTTGTTTTTTTCTGAAGTCATATTGTGTTGTGTGCGTGTGCGTGTGCGTGTGTATGTGTTTTGTTTTTTTTTATTTAGGGGAAGGGATTGTTCGGGGGACTCGCCGTTTGAGGGTGAAACCGGTTTGCGGGAGCTATGAATTTTGAATTTGAGAGGGAGATCGGTTTTATAAACAGCCAGCCGTCCCTAGCAGAGTGCCTGACGTCCTTCCCCGCCGTCCTGGAGTCATTTCAAACTTCATCAATCAAGGAGCCGACAGTAATTCCGCCTCTCTTCGAGCACACCATCCCCAGCCTCAGCCCCTGCACAGCCAGCCAGCCGAGACCAGCTGCCAGGAGCCAGCAGAACCGGAGAACCTCCTCCACTAATGGCCTGCAGACGCACCACCGAGGCGCTCAGCAGCCCTGCCCGTCCGGTCAGGCCCCTGCCCCGGCTACGGCCACCTCGGCCGGTCCGCTGGCCCACGAGTTCCCCTGGATGAAGGAGAAGAAGTCATCCAAGAAGTGCCTCAAGGCTGGGGGGAGCTCCAGTGGTGGTGGATCCATCATTCCCCCCGCCTCGTCTACCCCATCGCCGACTGCCTCCGGGTACGGTTCGGCGGGCATCGAGTCACCCACAGGTCGGTATATGCTGGGATTATGGAGCCAGTAAGTGCATGTGTGATGGGAGTGTGAGGGGTATGCAGACTGTTCTTTAATTTTCTGTTTGATCTTTATTTCACGTCCACTCTAGAAATAGCCATTCCACAGCATGGTTTTGGTTGGATGACATTGTTCTTTTCTTCCTCTGTGTGTGTGAGTATGTGTGCGTGTGCGTATTGTGCACTGCTGTGATGCTATGTCAACAGGGAAGCCATACCTAGACCACCGCATTATGCTGCAGTGCTTTGCACAATCTCTCATCGTGCGTTTAAATGTGCGCCCATCTTACACACATTAGCCTATATCTGTCGTTTTCAAGGATCGATACTTAAAAATCAGCTTTGCACTGAGGCATAGCTTCCACTCCCTCATCCTGTTAGTCCCGTACAACGCACACACTATATTTCCACAATGCATTTTGTCCATATAACGTTATTTATGGAGCGTAAAGACGCACAGAGGGTTTTTTTTTCATCCATCCTGCAGGTGACTGCTGCTGCAGACTGGATCACTCTCTTCATTGGGTGGTGTGATTTCATATCAGCAGCAGCATCGCCTTATATTATATATTCATAACACTGGGATGGAAGCCATATTGGATGGAAGAATATAATGGCCAGGCAAAGCAAAGGGAGCAGACAGTTGGGATGAGGAGTGGGGGAGGGGTATCGCTACAGCCACACAGGATACAGGCGGCTTACAATCTGATTTTCTTGGGGTTTAGGACATTTCTTTTACACTGACCGCCACTGCAATCACACTTTTTCCTCTTAGTTGTTTCTCCACACACGCAAATCCCATTCATTTTTCATGGAAATTCTGGTTCTTTCGTCTTCCTTTCTTGCTCAACTTCCTGCCTTTTCCAATCTCCTTCACAAAGTCACTCAGGGTTTTAGTTATATTTCTGACATATACCGCTGCATTCGTTTAACCTCGACATCCCCACATTTCCCTGCACATTTCCTCCCTATCGCATGATTATTTTTATTTTCCTCTTTACGTTTCTCTGCTCACACCCTGCACTCCAGGTTTTGCAGAGGAGGGAAAGCCACCCTGACATTGCAATCATTTGTCTTTATCTGCGCTTTGTTTGGGTTTACTTTTTTCTTTTTTATCTTCCCATTTTTCCAGCACCAAATTGGTCCGCTCTTGCAGTTATGACTTTGGCTGCTGTAATTGGAAGGAAAAAATTTTATGAGACGTTTTGTTTTATTACTGTTTTATTACAGACAGGACAGCCGAGGGGATTTCTGCTCGGTGCTGGAACAGGCTTATTTCTCGGCTGGAAATCTTACACGCAATAAAATTGTAGAGACTTTATAGGGTTTTCATGAAGTAGATCACAATTTGAGGTTAAACGAATATAAAATTAAAATAAAAAACGAGGATAGCTTTAAAAGGTTTTTCACAATAAATTCTCCATATAATTTCTCTCTGCCTCCCTCCTTTATTTGTCTTTTTCTCCCTGCAGAGCCGAGCCAGGCGGTTCTAGATGGCGGAGCCGGGTCGCGCCGGCTGCGCACTGCCTACACCAACACGCAGCTGCTGGAGCTGGAGAAGGAGTTCCACTTCAACAAGTACCTGTGCCGGCCCAGGAGGGTGGAGATCGCTGCTCTTTTGGATCTGACTGAGCGACAGGTCAAAGTTTGGTTCCAGAACCGGCGGATGAAACACAAGCGTCAGACCACGCACCACCGGGACGGCGGTGGTGGAGGCCAGGAATCCAGCGACCCGGGCGGGTTTGAGCCGCTCGAAGGCGCCGATGCCTCATCTCCATATTCAAGCCAGCCGCTGGAGGCATCTGGCACTGGGGAGGCTATCTCGGAGAGCGAGGCGGGGAGCGGCAATCTATCTTCGGCCTCAGCTCCTCCCGCCTACGCCAATGACAGCGGGGACAATGCGCAACCTACGCCGGAGGAGGGAGGCCATCTGAGCTGTCCCGAATGCCCACCGCTGCTCGGGGCACATGGCTCCTCTGACGCTGCTGCGGCTCACCACTCCCCGCCGACGTTCACCACGACCAGCTCCGCGGACAACCGCGGCCTGTTGCCGCTGAGCGAGGCCGGGGCCGTAGCAGCAGCATCGGCGGGAGCAGCAGCGTCCGAACCTCCATTCTCTGAACAGGGGGACACCTCCATCACCTCCACTGCTTCTTCTGCTCCTCCTGCCGCCTCCTCCTCGTCCGCGCTCCCCGACCTGACGTTCTTCGCTGGGGACTCCTGCCTGTCGCCCAGCCTGCAGAGCTCCCTGGACAGCCCGGTGGATTTCTCCGAGGAGGACTTCGACCTGTTCACAAGCACACTGTGCACCATAGACCTGCAGCACCTCAACTTCTGAGGCCCGCGGCGACCTTAGAGATAAACGAACATTAAAACAAAATAAACGACGAGGAGTGGACGGAAGGGCCCGTCAGCGAGGACTCTGTTTCAAAAGAATTAAAGTTTCTCGGCAACATTCCTGAAACGTTTCTCTACGGTAATCATGCTCGTTTTCAAATATATATTTTTTCCTCCTGGTTTTATTTTGCGGCTATAATGTAGTTTGACAGTTTTTGCGGCTATAATGTAGTTTAACAGTTAATTTAATTTATTTATTATTTTTCTTATTTTAAACATCGAAAGGAAAGATTTATTTTTTCACGATCGAAACGTGGATTTTTCTTGTCGAATTTTTATTTTTCTCAAAATGATTAACCCTTATCGGTATGTGTGGATTTATTTCCTCTAGTCCATTCCGGTGCAGCTTCATGGATCCTTACTAACTTCTCAGGAACAGTTCACGGAGTCTCGGTGCAGATAGTTGGAATGAATTCATTCTCTCTGAGCGAGACAAGGAGAGCGAAGCCCTGCTGATGACCCGAGTTTTAGACGCTAGTTTATTTATTAAGATTCTTTAATAGTGAAAATCCAAAGTATTTATTGTACAAATATTTTCATAGTGGAATAATAATAATGATAATGATAATAAAACACAAACATTTACGATGTGGCCCTTGTTCTGTTTTTTAACCTATGATTGCTGAACATTATTATGTATTTCAGGACGGTAAACATTTTTATTTAGACCTATGTATTTTACCACCAACACTCCTGAGGAGTTAGTTTATAGTAAACCATAGTAAATATAGTCATTATTATCGTTCTATTATTTTAATTATTTAGAAAGACTGGGCAGTACTTTCTGTGTTGAATATCGCAGGTCTGTGTGTAATTGTTATACACCATATTTACCACAGGCCTCGTTTGTATTGTTAGTTGTTTTATATGACCTAACTCTTCACTGCTGAAATCAAAGGCCAACTTTTATTTTATTCTCTTCTTGCACTATATCTTGAAACTGTGGGTCATTTCAGATTAAAATGCCTGGCTCTGTCTACTTTTCCCACACTATGGAGCAAAAACACAAAGCCTGATATGGCCTGTTACGGCCCGGCATGGCTCAGGTCGCATATGCTTGCACAGAGATAACCCTTAGCATGGTTAGCAGCAGCTAATGGTTAGCAAGCTTTATGACAGGGCAGAGCTAACCACAGGACAGCCAGATGAGACTCACCTGTGTGAGCACGAGCTGAAGCTCGGCATTAGCATGGCAGCTAGTTAGCATGGCTAGCACCTGCCATTGGTGTGTGTGGCTGCCATGCTAACTAGCTGCCATGCTAACTAGCTGCTCCTCCTCCCACACAGTCAAAATGGCGCTGAGCACAAAGCAGGATGGGAACAATGAGCCCTGGCAGCCATTACAGGGTGGCTCACTGTGACAGGCACTGTGTGTGTGCGTGTGGGAGAGAGAGCAAGTCTAAAAGACTAACTTGTTATGTTGGAGAATAAAGATTTATAAGGCAGATTTATGTCTTTAATGATAATAATTATAATAAATAAATACATTTATAGTATGCTCAATCAAATCATAATAATAATAATGATAATAAAGGAACCTTGAGTTGGTCATTATTAACACTGATAAGGTCTAACTGACTAACACTGATTTGATCCTGACTCACAGTTTAATAAATGTAAATCAAAGGTGCCCTGTCAAGGGGAACACGTACATTCAAATTGTATCCAGTGCTGCCTTCAGTTAAGATTGGATTTCAGAAGCTGAAAATAGCAGGTCCTTTAGAGCAGGCTGAGCTCCCATCTCCTGTACGTTCTGAGTTTCTCTCATAAACAAGAGATCCTTCACTTTTTCAGCTCAACCTCATTTCACCAGTTTTGGAAATAATATGGGACCCCTGAACTGTTATGTTATTCACTGCATCTCCAAATGATGATTACATATGAATGTTACATCAGCATGATAAAGTCAACCTGTGGTAATGTCAGCAAAAGCAATAGTGCTCCCTTTCTGATGACAGACAAAACTGCATTGAGATAAACCCAAATTATATCCTTGCATGTGAGTGCCAGTTTTAAACTGCATAGCTGCAGCTCTAGATCCAACAGGAGCAACTTCTGACGCATAAAATCATCTTCTAGTATGGAAGCGTCTGTATATTTTGGGGCTTCCAGACTGCTTCTTCATCACTTTTGTCCAGCAGCAGTTTTGTATCATTTTATCTTAGTCCAAATCACATTCCAGTAAGCAGCAGGTGATTGCAGCTTATATGACCTACAACGAGGCATTACTGTCACATGACTTCCAATCATCTATGACATGAGCAAAAGACACACAACTTTTGATTCCTTTTTTTATGACGGTTCCACCATCTTGTTTGTTTATTATTGTAACTACAACAAAAATATCCTATAACCTTAATAATGACATAGGTCTTTTATGAAGGTTTCCTAGATCTGATTTGGTTCAGATACTGATCTCACATTTTTCAGCCATTGACTGTAAATGCAGCTACCTTTAGTTTTCAGTTATTTGGACCATGGATATGACCAGAAGTGCTTTAAAATGTATCGATGAAATCTTTTAGCTAGAGCACAGGTTCTACTGAAGTTTGAAGGTTTGGCTCAGACATCTGTACAATAAGATAAGATACACATGCAGTTTGCAGGCTCCTGCATCTTTCATAGTTTACTGAAAGGAATAATACATGTATTTTCATTGTCATGTAGGAGCTCAAACTGCTGGATACTACAATAACCAAAAGACACACATCCATCAACATAGAAATGTGTGGACATAGAACAGTATTGACCCCGATAGAGAACCATAGCTCAGCAGGTTTAACGGGTTTAAGTCAGTTGGTCACATCAAGATTAACCATGGTGTGTTTCCAGTTTTTATACTAAGATTTAAACAGCCACTGACTCCAGCAACAGATTTATTCTATAGACATAAGACCGGTATCAATCTTCCCAAAAAGCAAATTTCCCAAATGTAAAATTATTCCTAGAAAGGCTTTCAGTTTCAAATTAGCCATAAGTCAGGAAAGATACAGCATCACATGCATGCTGGAACTTAATTTAACAGAGAATTTTCTAATGATCTTGTTGAACAAATAGCTTCTTTTGTGAACAGAAATATACAGTACTGTGCAGATGTTTAAGATTCTTATCACACAACACCATCAGGTGTCTGATTGATCCCAGATTCACTGTGCACAACAACAAGTCCATAAAGTACCCACTACAGTTCTTGAAGAACTATTTTCAGAGACAAGAAGAACCAGCAGTCCTGCAGCAGATGGTCTGACCCCCCACAGCCCTGATCTGGGAAGTGTGGAGTCAGTCTGGGGTCATATGAGGAGACAGAAACACTGGGTCAGCCTAAATCTACAGAAGAACTGCAGCAGCTTCTCCAAGGTGCTGCAAAATACCAGGGGAAACTGGTAATTGCACTTTATACAAGGTTAATTATTTATGTAGTTGATATTAAAATCATCCCCTGTGTATTTTAGTTGCTAAAATGTTTACATAGTACTGTATATAGAAATCTGTGGTTTCTGTGAATATCATTCATGCCTGGTAAAATATGCATTAATAATAATCACAATAACGTCATGTCTATTTGGATGCACATAAAACGGAACCAGTGCTGCTGTACTGGCCAGCCTGCATGCAGTTTTGCACTGTGAATGAAACTCTGTCAGGTGTAAATGCTACCTGTAAGCTGCTATTTGACCTCATTCAAGAAAAAAACATCATCTACACAACAGATCTTACAGTTAAACCTAAAATATCTAAGTGTATCATTTGAGAGTAAAAGTGGCAAATATCAAAGTCAAAGCACATATTAAATATATATTTGGAGCTTTTAAATAGTGTTATAGCTCTAGGACTGGGTTTATCAGAATGAGAACTGAGACCTATGCATACAGTCAATGCTGCATTGACTGTATGCATACACACTGCCTCTCTCCTGTTGCCATTCATCTAAGTGTATCATGTAGACAACCAGATTATAGCAGAACACATCTCATGTTGGGAGACATATCTCACCTTCTGAGAGATTGTACGTGTGTGTGTGTTCCAATAATCTCTCTCTCCTGGCTGTCACTGCCTGTCAGCCAGGTGCCATGCTGTAATACACGTACTGCTCCTTTATCTCTTGCATCACTGTCACCATCACTGTTATGATTTCTGCTCGTGTGTTTGTGTGTGTGAAATTGTAAAACTCAGGCATGACAGATCACCCACTTAGCAGCAGTGGCGAAATATGTGAGTGGTGGATTTTTATCATCCTGGGCGTCAAGAGGAATCTTTATCCTCACACACACAGGCAGTGAGTCCTGCTGCACCTCTGCTGGACTAACTTTGCATAGTGTAAGGTGCTGAACTATTAAAATGCATATTCAAGGCAGATGACACAATAAGCGTTACCCCTGTAGAACACAGGGATGTCGGCAGCTGTGTAAAATGAACACAGGTGTGGCAGTTTTCCTAGCTTTTTTCAAAAGATGCTCAAAAGTGACACCTTCTCTGTAATCGCAGCTACTTTGATGCAGTCAACAATTTCATCCTGTCCTGTCATTTGGTCTAGAGGCTCTCAAAGCAGAGGAGGGAGATCAGGGTGCCCTGTCAGGTGCTTCAGTTTCCATTGCAGGTTTTAGGACCCCCTCAATGTAACTGGTCATCATAGCAACACCGCATGAAACTGCCATGATGCCATCTTCTGCGTGACACACAAGACCAGGGGGGGTATTAAGGAATGCTATTTTTGAATCTCTGTCTGTGGCAAGGAGACAAATTTAGTTCCAGAAGAGGCTGAAGGCAGAAAGAAATGGTGGGTTTATTGAGTAGGCTACATCCTGTGCCAGACAACGATGATGCTACAGCAGTCTGCAGTCTTAACTTTTGGTAGCTCCTCAGTTTGTGGGGAAGCTAGGTGGAGGTGTTGAGTTGGTATCAGGCAGTGGAAAAGGGCCATTAGAAATGTACCTTTCAAATGAGCTGTAGTACAGTTACATAACAGTCTGAATGACTTTATGAAAAACTTTCTTAGAAGCCAAATTTTACACTTTTACATAAACTCTTCCATAGAGATACCCATCTAACTGGATCAAAAGCTTTCTTGGCATCTAGCTCCCATTCCATTGCCTCATTGTGTTTTTAGTAGTGTTGCTATGTATATGTGAGGTTCTTCTTATGTTGAGTTTGTTATAGCTGAATAAACCCAGTCATCTTTAAATGTGTGAGTTCAGGTAAAAGTCTTTCTGGTCTATGAGCTAAAATTGAACATTTATTTAACATAAAATAAAGTATGAAGCAGTGTTGGTACAAGTGCCATTTTAATCCAAATGTACATTTTGTATTTCTCTGTATGTGCAGCAACCTTGTGCACAGACAAGTGAGTGAACAGAGTGTAATTCGGATCAACTCAGTCTGCTAAATACATCAGCACAGCAGCAACATAGGGTTTATATTCAACATGCGCTTCTGTGACTCTGTAATCTAAATGGACATGTGCTGTACTTGCATAGTACTACTGTCACTGATCAACTGTGCACCCCATACTCACATCTAGTTGTGTGCGTTCAAGCA
Organism: Mastacembelus armatus; assembly: GCF_900324485.2. Classification (NCBI taxonomy): domain Eukaryota; kingdom Metazoa; phylum Chordata; class Actinopteri; order Synbranchiformes; family Mastacembelidae; genus Mastacembelus; species Mastacembelus armatus. Next base: position 638,639 of record NC_046640.1, read on the forward strand.
AGTTCAACAACAAGAGAAACCATCCTAAAGCATGCACACTAAGACTACAGGGATGCTAGCCAGCATTTACTGAGTGAAATCTGGGGCGCACTTGGATGCTGCCACTCTCTGCTGCTTTTCACCCTGACTTTGACTGTGGAACTCTTGTAAACTCTAGTAGTTTTAGCTGCATTTCTGCCGACAACGTCTGGACATGAGTTTACCCTGCTGTTCCTACTACTGCTACTTCATCATGAGTATCCAGCATTGCATTATGGGTAGTTTATAGTACTTACTGTATGTTGCAAGGATAGCGGGGTTGTTCAGGTCTGTTTATGGTGGATTTTTTTAGAGTCAGTCAGCAGTGTTTAGGAAGCCTGGTTTAACAAATGAGAGTTTCTGACAGCTCACGTAGGGTGTTTTTATGGCTACAGAATTATTGCTGGCACAGTCAAAATTACAAGATAAAAAAACAAGAAAAACAAAAAAGAAGAAAAAATGTGAAAAATGTTAACTGGCTACTACCAAGAGCTCGATGATGGAGTGTCAGCATTGTAGCTGGACACAAGCAAGATTTACACAGAAGTATTTCAGGTTTCACTTTTAGATGAGAAAGAGTTCAAGGATGCTGACTCTGTTAGTATCACAGAGAAACTTTGACAGCACTTTTACCAACTCCCATTTCCCTCACTGTGTTTACTGAGCTATGTGAGTGCATAGTGTGTTCATTAGCATCAAGTAAGTTACCATCTGTTCTTTAAGTGAATCAAAGGCAGATCATCAGTGCTTCAGCACACACACACACACACACACCACTGTATATTGAGTTGTTAGGTGGGAGCCTTGAAAGATCCACACAAAATACAAATCACCCTGTGTGTGTGTGTGTGTCTGTTGATGCACACTGATCCCTCCTGGACTTGCGCTCTGTTAGGTCAATAAAGAGCCATTCCACAGAATTTACTGGTATTTACCAAGGGACCAACAGAGAAAATTGTCAGTCAATCCAACTGCGCCAATTAACAGTAAGTAAACAGACTGCTGAGTGGTCAGCTCAGACAGCCAACCACTCAATTTAATTCAATTCAATTTTATTTGTATAGTGCCAAATCACAATACAAATCATCTAAAGACACTTTACAAAAACTAAAACTAAAAACCCAACAAATCCCTTATGAGCAAGCACTTGGCAACAGTGGAGAGAAAAACTCCCTTTAACAGAAGAAAAAACCTCCAGCAGAACCAGGCTCAGTTTGGGCGGCCATCTGCCTCGACCGGTTGGGGTGAGTGGGTAAAGGAGAGAGAAAAGAACAGCAACAATAAACAACAAATAGACACTGCAGGTTGGTGGGGCCAGTAACTGCACATCAGCGATATACAGCTCCAGGACCAGGGACACCTGCAGAAGGTACAGAGAGAACAGAGAGAGAGGGAGAGAGCACAAACTAGGGGAGAGAGAGAGCACAAGGTTAGTGACATTCAATGGTGGAATATACATGTGAGGGGGGAGGAGAGGAAGAGAGGGGAAGGGAAGGGAACTGAAGAGGAGGGGTTAGGGTAGGGAGCTCAGTGCACCGATGATCCTCGGGCAGTCTAGGCCCATAGCAGCATAACTAAGGAATGGTTCAGGGTTGCCTGAAGCCAGCCCTAACTATACGCTTTGTCAGAGAGGAAGGTTTTAAGTCTAGCCTTAAAGGTACAGAGAGTGTCTGCCTCCTGAACCAGGACTGGGAGCTGGTTCCACAGGAGAGGAGCTAGATAGCTAAAGGCTCTGCCTCCCATTCTGCTTCTGGAAACTCTGGGAACCACAAGTAGACCTGCACTCTGAGAGCGAAGTGGTCTATTGGGATAATATGGTACTATGAGGTCTTTAAGGTATGAAGGAGCTTGAAAGGTACAACAATGCTGGGTGTACGAAACTGGAAGGGCAGGAGTCTGCCTCAGTGTGACAATCACCTGGTCATCAGTGAGCCTTGGACACCCATGACCCTGTCATCTGTTTGTCCTTTGTTAGACAACTTTTTATCAGTATTAACCACTGCAGACTGGAAACACCCAACAAGATCTGTAGTTTGGGAGATGCTCTGACCCAGTCATCCAGCCACCACACATTGGCCCCTGTCAGAGCCTCTCAGATCCTTTGAGGACTTAATGTTCACCTGCTGCTTAATATACCCAACAAGCTGGCAGGTGCCACAGTAAGAAGATAATCTGTGTTATTCTCTTTATCTGTCAGTGGTCATAATGTTATGGCTGATTGGTGTATGTACCACATCAACCCATGTACAAATCAGCTGACCACTGGTACTGACCAGTCAGTGACCTATTTATCACTGTGTATGATCTTTCAGTTTGCTCATAATCACTTACTTGTGCAGGGTATTAATAACAACAGAGAAGGTAAATGAAGATATAAGGTATGCAGAATATAACTAGCAGTCACCAGGATCCATGTGGTGCTGATGATGCTGGGGGACGTCCAATTAACTGTCCAATAAATCAGTTACCTTTCCATCTGTCATGTAGACAGCTCATTGTTTGTTTGTAAAAAGTCACATGAACCAGACTTAAATGTAGATAATGTCACTGGTCCAGGCAAACAGAGCTACAGGTATGAAAGTGCCCTAAAAACATGGGTTTGTAAAAACATTTTGGTTAGAATAAATGAAAAGGTCCACAATCATCTGCATGAAGGGTGTGCTCAATGCCAGTAACTGACACTAACATCCACACTTTTATTCTCTGCCTCAGTACATAAAGGACAAGGATTCAATGATTTACACTGAATAAGCATAGGAGAGCAAGACAGTTGCCCATGATGCTACCAGCTGGAGGGCTGCCAAAGAGGAATCCAATGTACCTTTAAAAGTTCACACTTCACATTGTTAAAAAGAAGTGCATTAAACACTTCACTAACCTCACTGTAGTGTCTTCAGTCTGCTGCTGATGATTATTTTGCAACTCTGGTATTTCATAAGAATTCCACATGGCTAACAGGTTTACTTATGTTTTATTTAAACATCAATACGTGATTCACACTGGGAATATTTGTCAAACATTGTGTGCAAGTAATCAACTCACATCATGTATTAATCAGTTAGTTTAACAGTGGTCCACACGCTGGAGTTAGTCATTAATGTCCTAAGCCAAAGATATCCATGCAAACACACCCCACTGTATGGTTTCAGTGACAGCAGAACAATTCAAGCAAGAGGTTATTGTGAGTGTGTTTTAGCGACATTTTGCAGGCACTTCCACACAAATGATTAGGTAATATCAGTCATACAAGAATATTAAAAAACAAGCAAATTAACTTGTGATTTCAAGATAACAGCTTAAAAAATTACTGCCAGCACAGCTGTTCTCAGCTTCTCAAGAAAAGCAATGTGGTTCTCCAAAATTAGGAAAACTCTCAGTACTGTTTTGATTAGATTTCAATGTATTGTGTAACTAAAATTCTCATCTGCAGGAAGATGCACTAAACTGCATAATGAACTGTAGGCAGTGATGAAGCAGAAGACAATTATGCTCTTACTAATGCATGATGGAACATGCCTAAGATAAGCAGTCCCATGGAAGCTACATATCAAGATTAAATTATGACCCCATAGAGGAGTGTCAGAACACACTGTCATACATCTGAAAACAAGCAACCTTAACCTGTCATACAATGAACATCCAATGGTTTCATACTGTAGCTACCACTACAATACATGGCCAAAACTGCAACCTATTGTCTCACCTTCTCAATAACAGTAGGGTTATTGCATACAGTGCTTTGTTGAGTTAAAACCACAACACCAAGAAGTCTCAACAGTGCGCTCAAGCATCCCACAACCACTCTGCTCTTTACCTGCAAGTACAACCCCAAAACACCTCAATCAAACCAATCAGCCAGGCCTGCTGTTGGCAGACACTCAACTAATCCACTCCTTAGCAGCATGCTGCCCTACTCACCAAATATCTGTCCAAACCTCATCTGCTGCCTTATTAAGCAACCAGTAACCATTCTGTCTCAAACAGTGTCTGACCTATCCAAACTAGTCAGCCCTGCTCTATAACCACCTCAGAACTAGTAAGCCTGAAGCCTGCATCATTCACCACACAGCCCAGTCCTCATGGTCAGATTTACTTCAGCTTAGCAAGATTAATGGCAAGATTATCTATGTAGCAAATATCAAACATAATATTAAATAATGCTAAACATGTAATATGCATATCTCCAGATCAGACTAGGCTGTAGGATAACTCAGCTTGTCACAACATAAAACAGATCATAGAGTAATACCAAACTGGTTGATGAGACCCACAGATACTATTATAATGAGATATACAGTATAAACAATAACATAAACAATGTCACTGCTAATAGACTCTGCAATAAAGCTGCAATGGGGGCAGAGAAAGCACTTGGCTTTTGTAGTGTCCAGTGTGTAGATCCAAATGGCTTCTCCCTGCTTAAGTCTCTACACTATCTGAAGCCCATTGGTTTAGTTAAACAAGGGGCGGGTAAATCCTTTAAAAGATCTCATAACTAATGTATTTTTAAAATGTGTGATATGCCTCCCAAAGCAACTTGTTGTGGTAGCTTTTATCATTTATGATTAAAACTGGAGGAAATAGTGCATTTGTAGGGGATTATTTTGAGTGGCGCATTAATCCACCTGCAGCAGGATGGTGTGTGTGGGACTGAGTCAAGCTAAACTACAATGTGTGTGTTGATGGTAATGAACCACCATGACACCCAGTAGAACAGTATGGAGCTATGGAGCACAGAGGAATAACCTGCATCAGGCTTTTCATAGAAAGACAATGGTAAAGTCTTTAACATTGATTTTTAACATTTTGAATTTCAACACTAAAATAATTTGCCCAGATGTCCATGCACAAACATGAAAGGCTCTCCTTTGCCTGGGAACAGTTGTTGTTCTTTGCGGCCCTTCTCCTCTGCAGCCTGGGTGTAAATGTGTTGTCTTGATAAGAGCAGCCAAGCTGACAGCGTCTTATCAGAGATGGCTGATAGTGGTGAACCAGCAAGAAAATCCCCTCAAGCTCCAACTTCACTCCTCTGCCCTCTACTGTTCTCCTTTTATTGTTCTGTGGAAGACCACAGGAAAATTAAAAAGCCACTGTAACCTCCAACCTTAGACCTTAGTTTACACTGTTAATAACTGTAGTTCCAAGCAGCAAGCACAATAGCTGTATGGTGATGCCAGTGTGGGAGGGTCTTGAGCTTTGAGTTCCTCTAATGGCCACTTGATGCTGTCATCAATAAATCTCTCACTGTTCTGAAATAAATGGAAATATGGCTTCACACAAAGATGTGTTTTAGTACCAACACAGTATTTTTAAACACTACTTGCATGATACATTTCATCTAGTAGCAGTCATTATTAAAACTGGAGATGTGATGCTTTCTAAGCTGGGACATGTTTGGTTAGTGCCGGTTTTATTTAACTTCCAAATAATTAACAAAAACATGGGATCAACTGTACATTACAGTTATTTTGATCAAATTCAGTAACTAAGGTGAGTAACAGAAGTTTTTTGTAAGCACATCCAATTTTATAGGCAATTGAAAAAGCAAAGGAAATATTTCTCCAAAAAACAATTTCTGGGAAAAAATGTAACAAACATGCAAACAGAGGAGGGATCATTCTTCCAGGATAGACAGGCACCCATGTCGTTTCTACAGCATGGTGTGCACTGGAGACTTATAATATTGAGAATAAGAACAAAATCATAGTGTGTCCTCCACTGTTGACAAAAGAATACTGTGAGTCATTTCTGAGCTCTAATAACAACTATACTATAGCAAAGTCCAGAAGAAACATGAACAATTAGACAGTCAGGCAGACCAGACAGACAGTGGACCTACATGCAGACAGGCAAGTTATAGAGAAACCTTAATAAATCAATGGAAGTATAGGGGAGAGACCAGGTGAACACAGAAAAAAATAAATCAACAGAAGGAGAACCCAAAAATGTCCAAACAGAGACTGTCCAGAAACACCAATAATTGGAGTGAGTGAACAGAAGTCATGGACATGTGGTAGCCGTCACAGATGAGATGGCTATTGGAGGAAGATAAGTGTTTGATATAACAAACCGAGATCCTGCCTCAGGTGGAGGAGTTTAAGTATCTCAGGGTCTTGTTAACGAGTGAGGGAAGGACGTAATGTGAGATTGACAAACGGATCGGGGCATCGGCAGCGGTGTACCGGTCCATTGTGGTGAAGAAGGAGCTAAGCCGGAAGGCGAAGCTCTCGATTTACCAGTCAATCTATGTTCCTACTCTCACCTATGGTCATGAGCTTTGTGTCATGACCGAAAGGACAAGATCGCAGATACAAGCAGCTGAAATGTGAGCTTCCTCTGCAGGGTGGACGGGCACTCCCTTAGAGGTAGGGTGAGGAGCTCGGTCACTTGGGAGGAGCTCGGAGTAGAGCCGCTGCTCCTCCACATTGAGAGGAGTCAGCTGAGGTGGCATCCGAAACAGATGCCTCCTGGGCGCCTCCCTGGGGAGGTGTTCCGGGCATGTCCCACCGGGAGGAGGCCCCGGGGAAGACCCAGGACACGCTGGAGGGACTATGTCTCCCGGCTGGCCTGGGAACGCCTCGGTGTCCCCCCAGAAGAGCTGGAGGAAGTGTCCAGGGAAAAGGAAGTCTGGGTATCCCTGATTAGGCTACTGCCCCCGTGACCCGGTCCAGGATAAGCCGAAGAAGATGGATGGATGGACTGAGGAAAAGCTATTGTGTAAATAACTGGAACTGATAGTGAGGTAGGTAAGGCTGAGGAACAGGGACTGACAGGAAGTCTGAAAATGAACCAAAATAAAAGTCCAGCACAGGAACTTTACTGGGATAGCTGTGTACACTCAGGTTTTTCATGTGCAATGAGTGATTATTAAAGCGATTACAGGTCTATTCACTTTCTGTTTAAACAACAAATGAAATAGAAGCCAACTTGGCTAATTTGCCATCTTGTTTACAACAATTTTTACAATGCCAACAGCATCCGTAATTTAGGAAAAATGTGAAAAGATTATAAGCCTCCTACCTTTTGACTACAGTGAAACTGAATCAAATTAAACAGATGTACATATTATAATACATACATTTAAAACACCATGAAAGAAAAATGAAAATAATGAGTTTCTGCTGTGCATACACACACACACTTTCACTCTTTATCTTTTCCATCACCTGTGTGTGTGTATGTGTGTGTAGATGCTTTTAATAACAGTTAATAAATATTGTTATGCGTCTGTATCAGTGGGTCAGATTTCAGAACATGCTGAATGCACAACTGCTCTTTCTTCCAATCTGTAAATGTCTCTATTGCCCTCTCACCTATATCATCTTTCATGATCTTGATATCATGATATCACACACACACACACACACACATCTCCACCCTTTTCCACGAACACTGGAACATAACTTCCTGGTTCTGGAGTAATTTGACTTGTCTGATAAGACTTTTAGAGGAGATGGACAGACAGAGTAAGCAGAAAGACAAGAAAATGAGTTGCCCAGTCATGTTAGTGCATTTCTATGAAGGAATGTGTAACTTACTGGACACAAGTTTAAACAGTGCTTACTAATAATTTTTCTTAGTAAATCCTGACCCAGGACCGTGATATATCCAGGGTGGACGTCACAAATATGCACTCCAACCAGTCAGCAGCAGGAGTCTACGTTGGTGTGGGTTAGCTGATCCTAGAATTCCACTCCTGACCTGAGATAAGACAGAAACCAGGCTGAACCATCTGGAGGTCATGAAGTTCAGTCTGTTAAGAAGCAGTGTCTCTGGAAAGAATGTATTACACATTTACACTGTATTAACCTAAAACATTTAGTTAAAACCAGCTATTGAAAGAGCTACAACTGGGAAACTAATGTCTATTTCAATTCAATTTCAATTTCAATTTGTTTGTATAGCACCAAAGACCACCAAGACCAGGCACTTAATGCAGAACCCAACAATTCCCTACCAATAACATGCCTTCTCTTAGCTTATCCATTACAGCTTGGTTGTAAAAGAAATGTTTAGTTTGATTGAGACTCCATAGCTTAGAGGAATCATGTCTTTTTGTGTTTGACTTATGTTCTATATCATATTGAATTTACTACAGACAAAAAATGTGATCTGCTAAGCTAGTAACCTTTGGCAGGACTTTAAACTGATTTAGCATTCTCAGGTGACATGACTGTAGTCCTTACTGAAGTACTGCACTGAAGAATAATACTTCAAACTTTACTAAGATGTACTTTTCCCTTTTTACTACTACTTTTTACTAATGCTAAACATACATACTTTTTACTAATGGTTAAACATCGCATGTTAACCAGTAGTCCTCACCAAGCTACTCTACTGCAGTGATAAAATCTTTCTTCTAGAATCACATCATCCCACAAGACCAGTATCAATGCAGGCTAATGACAACAGCTGTATTTTGCATCTGGCCTTGTTGGCTTTGAGAATGAACACTGAAAGTCAGAGGAAACTTTTCTGCCAAACACTCAAAGACCTACACAGGTTGCTTAAACACACAGAGCTACTGTGGACAGAGATGACAACAAATAACTGCATTACTACATGAACTTAATATGTACAGACATAAAGACATGTTTGAGTTCTGACCTTTTGACTTCTCTCTCTTTTACTCTCCTGTAGTCTGTCCACCACCCAGACTTGTCATGTCTCGGTCTGTTCCTGCAGACTTCCTGCCCACTTGCTCTCGCTCTTGCTCCTTTCAGCCTCTCACTGATCATTAACCTCACTTCTTGTTGCACGCCCACGCTGCTCATCCTGATTGCGTCCTGGCAGTGGGATGGCGGTGCGTCTGCTGTCAGGCCCTTCACACAGAGTCTGGAGGGGAGAAATGGATGACTGCTTCATTGGAAGTAGTTTTAATGAGGTAACAAATAAGGAGAAGGTGTCCACTCTCTGAAACACACACTTCATTAGCAAACAGTTGCGATAGATATGAAGACATTTTCTTCTTGTCTTTCTGCCCTACAGTTTCAGAGTACATCAACTAAATAAATGACAAACGTCAAACAAAAAAATAGAATGAAAAGCTTCTTCTCTAAAAAGTTTAGTCATGGGCACAGTTGCAGACTATTGTTGTGAACACACACACTCACAACAACTACATTGTGTTGTTGTCAAGGCAGGCCCTGCTTTCTGTCCTGCTCGACCGGCAGGGTTTGGCAGACCAGAAGGCCTCCTGTCTGCCTTAACCTCATTTCTGTAACAGATCATCTCATTCATTCAATTAGTAAACACACACACACACTTTCACATGCACATCCAGCCACCAAAATCTATGGCCTCCCAATCCAATTGTTGAAAAGTGAACTGATCCCCAAATGTCCCTTAGATCAGGTCTCTGCGATGCCGTACATGATCAATGGAAACCTTTTGATCCATGGAAAGATTGCCTTCATCTTGTTAGGAAAATGTGCAAAGAAGAGATAAAGTCAAATCAATAACCTTTAAAGTGAAGATCCGTGTTAGTCAATGAGGGAACAAGAAAAGTTCAGCGGTACAAAGCACAACCAGAAAAGCATCTTAAACAGAAACTGAAGATGAACGTAGGGCGTTTTATGTAAACATTCAATCAAGATTTAGGATTGTCAGCTAAGCAGCTGGCAACTCAGCACAGTGGTAGTGTTGGTTTGAATACTGTAAAGCTCTTCCCACTTGGATTTCCTAGAGCTGTTTTTAATGCTCCATTTCTGGGCCTCATGTTGGGGCCTTGTGCCAGGTTAGAATCTACAAATCACTTCATTACACCTGAATGCACGGCTTTAGTCCAGTGTGTTTTTATAGATTAAAAAAGTTGGAGCTAATGGGGGTGTGGAGTGGAGTTTAACTAGCCCTGGACTGAGATCCAAGTGGAAAAGCATGCTTAGTATAATAAAGAAGCCATTTAAAGAATAATAGCAGTTCACTATGACTTGGTGTGCATACATACTGGGCAGTTGTGGCCTAATGGCTAGGGAGTCAGACTTGTAACTTGAAAATTGAAGGTTTTAGTCTCAGGTCTGGCAGGAGTTGTTGGTGGTACAGGTTAAATAGCTAGTACCTGAGTATAGGTTGCTGTATAAATTGCTTTCATACTGTTTTCTTCAGTGATGCTTTCCTGTGGTCAACACAATGAATAACAGTAGCAATTTATATAGCCAGGTTATCTCGGAACACAAATATAACAGGCTGTGTTAAAATCCACTGTTTGTCTAATTGAATGTGTCATTTGAGGGATTTATACAATTCTGTGAGGACCCTGGATATACAAACATACAAAGATGGGATCTTCAGTGCTGAGGAAAAAGATGGAATAATATCTGATACAGTTTACAGCCTCTCACTCAGTCGGTTAAATGCTGAAGAATATGCAGCAGTTGTTTGTCACTTTAATTCTCAGTGTTCATGGTGCTTTTGTTTTTTCCCTCTCACACTCTGCTCTAGTGATGATTTAGTAGTGACTTTGGTGAGAACAGTGTCATGAAACAGATGACAGGCAGTAAGTAAGAGCCAAGTAGTAACCACACCAATATCAGCAGTAATAGGGAGAGCTGCAGGATTTTGGTGAAGAGGATGACTCAGCTGTTAGGAGAAGTGTGTACAGTAGTAGTGAGAAGTTGCAGGGATAAGAAGGACCATGCAGTCCTTCCTGGGAGCGTTTTGCAGGGGGGTCTAGCAGCAGGCAGCTCCCAGCTTCTCTTTTATTCCTTGCCTCTCTCTTTGCTCTGACACATCCGTGTTGATATCAGATTGATGGGCCGCTTTGATTGAAGTTTCTTTGTCGTGCTGATGTCACGGCGAGTGATGGATGAGGCGTGTGCGCCAATAAAGACGCACGCACGCACACTCCACTCCTGAACCGACAGCCCCCCACCCTCCCCTGCACACACACACACACACACACCAGTCCCAGTCCCTCCCGTGACCGGCTGAGAAACTTCTGGCCTCCGGTCACCCTAGGCGACGTGACGACGGACCACGTGACGCGCGGCAGCGGTAAGAAAAGAAGCGACACGTCAAAGATAGAGGAGAGAAACAGAAACAGGGTCTGGCGGAAGAGAAAACATGGAGGAAGAGACAGTGTGACCTGTGTGTAGGTGAAGAAGTGACTTGACGCTTTTCTGTCTTCTCGCGGTGTTCCCCGCTGTCACCGAGCCTTTGGAAACGCACGTTGAGTCGAGCTAATAACAGGCCTTCCGTTCACGCACACAAACACACACGCACAGCGACCAACACCACCGCAGACCGCATGATACTTGTGTGTTTGGGGCCTGGTAGCCTCCACACTTTTTGGTTGTACTATTCTGCATCCCGGATTCTCATTTTTTCACAAACCCCATATCACAGCTCACATCTTTTGGAACAGTCCTTTAATTTCCAGGATTTACCTCCAGGATTTCACACCATACTATTTACTCCGTGTTTACATTTTTCCTGTTGTGGATGGATTTTTCGATTGTTGATGTTTCGGTAGATTCCTGATCTTTGCTGATAGATTGAAATTCCCACCGTGCCTCGGGTCTGCGTGGACAACATGAACTCATTTGTGGAATACCCCATTTATAACCGAACGGCCACCGGCGCTTATTCTGCGCAAAAACCGGGATACCACCAGCATCCTCTGCATCACCATCCTCTGGACCAGCATCAGAGCTTCCCGGTGACCTCCTTCCACACCGGACCCTCCGGCTCCCCATCTCCCGTTAACGGGACCAGAACTGACCGCACGAGTTACACCGGGGATGGGCGGCTGTACGGGGCCACTGGAGCGGGCACGGGCGGTGGAGAAGTGCACGGGACCACGGGGGCCAGTCAGCATCATCAGCAACATTCACATCATCATCATGAGCTACAACAGCATGAACAGACACACAACAGCTATCACCATCACTCGCACCTTCACCAAGCCCAGAGCTTACAAAGCGGAATTTTGCAGCCATATAATAACGGCAATAACGGAAACTCTGGGGCCTATGCGGGCCAGGCGGAGTATATTATGGGTCCCTCCAACACCGTTCACTCCCAGTATTTCATGGAAGAATCTGTGGCCTCCACCTACTATCATCAATCATCCTTTTCCAGCTCGGCCCCCACCATCGGGCCCAGCTACGGGGCCCTTCCCGGGGCCTACTGTGGGCCTCAGGGCGCTCTGGCAGGTTCACAGTACCCGCAGCAGCTCGGCGCAGGTGTGGACGCAGGCTACCTGGGTGTTCCACACAGGGGAGGTTACGGGGAGCTGCCGCTCTCCCACGAACGAGAGCGGGGGGATGACGAAGGCCAGCAGGCCGTGCAGGGGCAGACCTTCGACTGGATGAAGGTGAAGAGAAACCCGCCCAAGACAGGTAGGAACTGGTTATTGATTTTTCATGGTAGTAAAATTACACACAAAACTACACATTTAATGACCTATATCCAGAAGCCAGAAGACGCGGGGTCGTGGCCTCTGCTGGATTCAGGTGTTCTAAAAACGCTCGATATTTAGTAAGAGGTGAGGACATTTGTAGTCAGCAACAGTGTGGAAACCCACTTTCCAGGTCAGGCTATAAATGCGTCTTAGTAGTTTTCGATATGGGGCCTACACGCGCTTTTAAAAACTCCTGTAAGAGCACGAGCTCAAGAGGTGCATTCTGGTAAATGACATTCACTCAGCATTGTAATTTTTAATTTGTTTTGCAGACCTCACTTTACATTATTTCTCTTTGTAAATTGTAGTTTCCTTCCGTTCCCTTTTTCATGTATTGCAAAAGTCTTAATTCCTTTTCCTATCATTTCATTTGGTTTGTATTATCAGTACTCATAGTACGCATAGTACCCATAGTGCCCATAGTGCGCACACACACCATTTTGCCCTAAAAAGATCATTAAAATGAAAAATATGATTCTATCAAAATACGTCCTAGTTGAAACCATAGGACACACATTTACAAATTAAGTTAATTAGACGGTATTGTTCATGTATCTTAGTTATTGCTGCTATGAAAACATTTTTTTCAGTATGACGTAAACTTAACTATTGCCCTTTTTTCTTTGAAAAGAAAGGAGTAGTTATATCAGCTATGCCCCCCTCCCCAGTCAGAGCCTCTTTTTTAATGGATATAGCAGACGGGCTTTTTCTCCCTGGGAACTCTGTTCAGTTCTGTTATCTTTCAAAGCAACCCCCCCACCGCCATTCCATCTTTTGGGTCTACAATTCGGCCTTTTCCCATTGTGAGGTGTGAGGTGGTGGTCTGGAGATAAGGTCAGTGCAGACACAATGCGCTGATTTACACCAGAGTGCAGCTAGAGGCCTATAAAACCTGCGTTCAAGTGGCCTAAGCATTAGAGCAGTGAACAATAGGAATAGTCTATTTCGCGATTCACGGTGAAGACAAGTTGGCTGTAGAATAACGCAAGATCATATTTGTTTATTTGGCTAAATACAGCGCTAATTTGTCTTTTCTGTAAACACAATGACGACATGATTTTCTCTTCTTCCATCCAGTCAAAGTGTCGGATTTCGGCCTCGAAGGCGCGCACAACAACGCCATCCGCACCAACTTCAGCACGCGGCAGCTGACGGAGTTGGAGAAGGAGTTCCACTTCAGCAAGTACCTGACGCGCGCGCGCCGAGTGGAGATCGCCGCCACGCTCGAGCTCAATGAGACGCAGGTGAAGATCTGGTTCCAGAATAGGCGCATGAAGCAGAAGAAGCGCGAGCGTGAGGGCGCGTCCGCTACGGTGCGCTCCTCCTCCGGCGCCGGCTACAGCAACAAAGAGCTGGAGGACACCGACAACTCCTCCGCGTCCACGTCTCCAGGTGCGTCCCCGAGCTCGGAGACGTAGTCAGCCATTAGTGGTCTACTATTTAATGCATTCATTCTCCTGAACTAAATCTTACAGTTTATTCCTCAAGAAATCGGCCTGCCCTATCTCTTTCAGTTTTCCCAGAAGTTTTTCCCAATACATCGCCTTCATCTGGACTTTTTCTGTCCCTTAGTTTTAGATGTGGCTAGAGAGAAGAAAAAAAGAAAAAAAACTCTTACACTATATGACCTCAAGAAAAAATCTGTTCTGGATCATTTGCTGCTTTTTGTGGCTTGTGAAATTATTAATCAGTTGTTTTTTAAGGAGGGTATATACAAATATGAATCTATGTGACCAATATTTACACTAAGGGCATGACCTTTGTTGTGAGGTTTGTGCTCACAGGCCAGAATGGTTGTCACCACAGTGCATGTTTGATGAACAGTTCATGAATAAGAACCTTCAGGGCTTGGACTGACATACCTCTTATTTTGGCAGCTACTTTTAACTGTAAAGATATTTCTACAGTATCCGGCATACAGGGTGATGATGGACTATTCCACGTGTGGCATCTTTAAATGATGTCTGAAGTTTAACTGGTAGTGGGCTTTTAAGGTGGATATCAAATTTCCTGCTTTCCTATTTTGGTGACGTTTTCCATTTCCCCTATCGTGCCTATTGTTCACTGAAATGTGAAACAGCCCTTAGCATAATGGGACACTAACACTCTCCACTGAAAGTCCTCATAGAGACAAAACTCTGGGTTATGGGACAATTTTCACATGAAGAATGAAAAAACAAAAAAAAGAAAACAACAAGCTCTGTCCATACCACTCTGAGCCCAGCCTAACTACATGAGCCTTATTATCAGGAATACAGGGAGCCTGTGCTGGCAAAAATCTTGTATCAGTGTTTGATTTCTGAATGTTTAAAGTGTTGTTCTTTGTTTGGTTCATCCTACACAGCTCTGTCCTTTGCACTAACATTTCAGACACAGAGCTGATGGTCTGGCTGTTCGATAAGACTCCCAAATTTGGATGCACAAGCTCAAAAACCTTAATATTCCGTTTCCTTCAGGCTGTTACACCACTATGTCTTAGTTAGACTCAGGGGTTAATTTGGGAAGTGTGTGTGTCACTGTGTTATTGATAACTATCGAAAAAAAAAGAAGTTTGTCAGGAACACATAACTTATTTTTGAGGTTAAAATGAGGGCAGTTTAGAGTTTACTGCCTGTCCCCTGTGAGAATAAATTATTGGGTGATTTTATGTTACTGACTGTAGATTATGAGAAACAGCATGTGAATAGAGGTTTTCCCTACGGACAGCATGTTACTACTGGAGGTCATGATGAAAATTATAATATGTAAATGGATTTTACACCTGAAAAAATCAGACTTCTGAATTTTCAACAAACAGTTAAGAAAATAAACACATTTGACATATATGTCTACTGGAACCCGACCACTGATCAATAAATTGTTTTACTTTCTCAAAATACATGTTGTTTACATGGACATTCAGGAGTAAATCTCTTTATATATGTAATATTTTCAGGTTAAATGTTGGCCTGTATTGTGAACTGTGGTGTTTTTACAATGTATGTTTTTAAATGAGAGCAGACTGGCTGAGTTTTATTAGTTCTGCTGCCTTAGAAACACTACCAATCATGTTCATGTCTGTCTTTTTCTACTTTAAGCTACCTCAATTAAAGTTTCTTCTGTCAATCCACCCAAGAGATGATAGTTTACTCTCTGAACTGGTCACAGACTGTTTAGTGTATGATAAAAATGTATTGATTCATGGGTTACATGCCACATGCCCCAGCATGACCTTATCTTTCTGCAATTTGACAGCTATTTCAGGGACAGGGTGCCAAAAAGTCTGTGAACGAGCTTATGTTTGGTGCAGTGAGGAAGGATTACTGGCAAAATGTGAAACAGACACCAAGCCAAAGGTTACAGCTTGGTTTACTGTCAATAGTTCATTATTTGAATCATTTAAAAGTAAGTATGTTTGATTAAACTAAATGATCTTATGATGGACCTTTTACATGGCACAGTGACCCTGCTGAGAGGAAGGGCCTTCGTTTTAAGACCCTCATTATTTCAAAATTGTGCTTAGAAGTGTCATAATCCCAAATTAATTTGGAAGTGCTTTACAGTAAACCTGGGCCCTCTTGCTGAAATACTGAACAAGGGTAATTTTTACCCTGGGCACCACTGGGAGAGGAGGAGAAGAAGCAAGGAGGTGGTAAAGATTTGGTAGTGGACTAGATTTACAGTATTGCTTTATTAAAGGAGTAATCTATGTATCTTTGTATTGTTAACAAATCACATGGAAAGATCCAAACCAACATTGCTCCTCTGTGCCATAACGCTTCAATAAACTATTAAAAACACATCAAAGAGTCACACTGGAGCACTGGGTGACATGGTCCTTTGTTGCCACAAACATGCACACTGTAGTTTGCTCTAGCAAACTCTATATTAAAAATGATGAAAGAAGGTTGACACATCATAATAGACAGGCTTACAAGAGGAGTGATGCTTACCTAAATAAAACATTTGATTACTCAGAAATGTGAACTACACTCCCTTAAGGGGGAGAAGGAGAAAAACGTGAAGTCAAAAAGAGGAAATGATTAAGTAGAATAACACAACATACAGAGAGCTTCATGCATTTCAATAGCAGTTAGGCCT
Source organism: Mastacembelus armatus (assembly GCF_900324485.2). Taxonomy (NCBI): domain Eukaryota; kingdom Metazoa; phylum Chordata; class Actinopteri; order Synbranchiformes; family Mastacembelidae; genus Mastacembelus; species Mastacembelus armatus. The sequence goes on from NC_046640.1 coordinate 655,137, forward strand.
CTCACATTCATACGTCTGCATGGCCTCCAGATGACCCAGAGGGACACAGGGGGCTACGGTGAGGAATGCAGCAGGGCTTTCCAGGTGGCTTGCCGACCTGCTGACCTTTAGAGAGCCTCTGGGAAATCCAAACATGTAAACACACTCCTCCTCCTCATTGCCATCTACTTCTCCTGTCTGCTAGTCCGAAAATGCCCATCCTGGAGCCTGGGTGGCAGGCTCAGTCATCACCTCATCTCCAACACACACACAGGACACAAACATCCCTCAGATCCTCTTCCACAGGCACAGTTTTAAAGACATTTACTACTTAGGGAGGGTCTAATGAAAGCTGCTTTTCATTGCATTGCATTATGGGAAAAGTAGAACCCAGATTTTTTTCAGCTAATATAGGAAGTAGTGTGTTCTTAGCAGGATGGAAGGATGTGGAGGTCAGGGTGATGGATGGGTGTGTGTAGCATGTCCAGCTTTTTAATGTGAGACTAGCATTTGTGGCCTGTGATAGAGTTTTTGCTCAGTTTTCAGATAATTTTCTCAGATGTACATAGCAGTCTTGCTGCGTGTCTGAGCCAGACATGCCATATAACGTTATCTTCAGAATCAACTAAATTGCTGTTTGCCTACTGGTTTTTAACAAATTAATCAATACACTAGAGTGTCAAGGATTCAGGGATACATAAAGCATGCTAATGGGACATTAAGCCTTGGTAATGGCTGAAAATGTATTGATAGTGCAAAAACATTGTACATTAGCGTAACTTTAAAAATATTTTGGACAATTTGCACCATAAAAAGTCGTGCTGAGCTAGTCATTGCTGACTGCGCTGTACACATGGATACAAAGAATAAAATCACTGGTTCACTTCATAGTTTTGCAGTTTCCAACCCTGGAGAACAATAGTTTTCTGTAATTTCTAAACACATTTTTGATTGATAATAAGCTCAAATTTAAAATATTTTGAAGTAGTTGAGATAATGATAATTTTGTAAAAGGTAAGTTAACTTTCATTTAACAATCTATTCTTTTCTCTCTGCTCTATCCACTCACCCCAACTGGTCGAGGCAGATGGCCGCCCAAACTGAGCCCGAGTTTTTCCTCTCCACTGTCACCAAGTGCTTGCTCATAAGGGATTTGTTGGGTTTTTAGTTTTAGTTTTTGTAAAGTGCCTTGAGATGATTTGTATTGTGATTTGGCGCTATACAAATAAAATTGAATTGAATTGAATTGAATTGAATTGAATTACAGTACCTGTGCAGTTAAAATACACATATAATCCAGGGTCAGACAATTTTAGGATTCTTTATGTTAGTACAAAATGTCATGTCACGCAGCTTCCTTATACTGAAATCATCTGCTGCAGAGAGGCCTTGAGAAAAAAATGGAGATTCTGTCAGACCTCATAGGACTGACCCTCAACTCCTGTTTTCCTTTCCATAACTCATCTCAAGTTCAACACAGGGCTGCTTGCCTGTGTGTGTGTGTGTGTGGTTGTGCACCCTTCACAATGAGCAGTGAAAGATAAAGTGGAGTGGGTACAGTTCAAGAGTTCAAAGTCTCAGTCATAAAGATTAGTGTGAATTTACAGCCATACTTGCACACACACACACACACACACACACACACACACACACACACACACACACACACACACACACACACACATTCAGACCTTGCAGCTATACTGGAGTGGTCAAGAAGACTTTGATTTTCTGATCCACGATCAATGTAACAATTTATTAAGCAGCAGGTAAAGACCTGTGTTGGCCTGTTGCTGATTATATTTTTATCTGACATTTCAGTTTATTAGAGAGTATTATTAGAGAGTATTTTAACTGCACTGGTACAATTTTCCAAATTTCTGAATTCAAATTATTATCAAACTTATCAAACTGTTTCGTGAAGCTCTAATAACCTATGACTGGTTTCATAATTTCTGCACTAAGTCTCAGTTCCACTCCATCCTGGCAATAAGGTGATGATTACAAGCTACCATAATGTCTATTAAAAGACAGCATAATGTTGTCAATTCTGATTTTGTGTTTATTGATGAGTCAAATTAACTTATGTTATTATGTCATATGTTAGTATAAGTGTGAAAAGTATTTATGCCTATTTGCCTATTATATCATTCATTTTTAGAAAACTTAAATTAATTTTGGCTTCTGTTTAATTTATTTGAACCTCCATTTCTTTTGTTTTACTTTGGTAAGGAAAAGCCTTCTGAGTATTGATTTGAAGCACAGATCATCTGCTGTATGCAAGTGATCTAATTTCACATCTTTTCTTTGCATTAATCAAAGTAGAAAAAAAAAACACAAAAATCATAAGAATACAGCTGTATTGATTTAGTTTTTCCATTTCAGCTTGTTTCTTAATATTTTATTTATCTATGTAAATGCATTATTAGATTAGAACTGACCATAAGAACTATTGTCTCACCTTCTCACACAATAAATGTTTTTTTAAAATTAAATCACAGTATTTTATACAGCATAATATGACGAGTATAGGTGATGTATGTGAAAGCCTTTTTTGTAAGATCTGAGTATGCATTTGAGTCATCGTATTATCACTTTAGAACTGCTCTCATTTTTTTAATAAGCCAAAATGTCTTTTCTTTATTTTTTTTTACTCCTAAACTGTCTCATCCTGATCACTCTCAAGCATAATTCCCAGAAGTTTTACAAATATGGTGAGAACCATCTTTACACTTAATGAGAGTTTGAAGTACACAATAGAAATATAGTATTAGGATGTTAATGACATGACATTTATGTGCAGTACATTTTAATAAAATCTGCTCTAAAGCTAATATTACATTGTATGTCTTTTAGCATTAGTCACAACATTAGAATTTGATTTAGAAAATAATAATAATAATATCAAATTCTATCACTTATCTAGTAATTATTGAGTTCATTATTGAGTTTGTGTGTTTTTATTTTATTTGAATACATTATTCCTGCTTGTAATAATTTTAACACTTGTATGTTATGACCGCTGAATGTATTTTTTAAAAATAAATTATTGCATTTTATTTAATTTTATCCAACATTATCTTTTTAAGAGTAATTTAGAATATATATAAACGTTTTGCTAAAACCTAACCCTTAAAATTTTAGGTCTAGTGGGTTAATTACATTCCGTTGCATTAGCTGCATAGTAAGATAATTTTTTAAAAGTCTTTACTAATTAGCAGTAACAGGGTATGTAGGGTATGCAGTTAATAACTGCTGAGTATAATATGAACACAATTATCAAATATGATAAAAGATAATAATAAAATGCCAGAGTTGCAATCTAAAACTGTTTTCTAAATTAGATTAATATGAATATAAAACAGGGATATAAAAAGAAAACACTTGAGTGTATTTCTTTGATGCGTTCAGATCAGTTGAGTGTGTGTGCTGGTTTTTGTCTGCTGGGGTCACCCAGAGTTCAGCAGCTCTCTTTCTTGGCTCTGCCCATAGAGGCGCTCTGCAGGCCTGCTGAGCATCCACCACGCCCCACTGACCCAGGCCTGCTGCTTTACACAAAACAAGTCTGCACCTTGTTTCCCGAAACCAGGTAAAGTTTAGAAGTGATCGGTTCCAAGTGTGACACATCTCTATTGCATGAATCCCAACTTTGTAAGTTATTAATATAAGGCACACAGTTAGCTCTGCATAAGAAGAGGAAAGACAAAATAACACGAAACAACAGTAAAACCACACAGTTATGATTTTTTTTGTGAAGTGTCTTTGTCAGCAGGCTGCACTGTTGAGGGTAGAGGCCAGGGGGAGAACAGGGAGCAGGAGGTTATCAGGACAGACATTCCTGTCCATCCAGCACTGAGAAAGACCAGGAGAAAAGAAGAAATAGACCGTTTTACTTTCATTAGTTTAATTAGACAGATTTCCAGGTGGTTTGTTTTTCAAAGTGTGTATGTGTTTATGTGATGGACAGGCCTGAGCACTTATAATTGTCTTAGAAAACTCTGTGTACTCTGTGACCCTGTGTCCTTAACATACACACGCACATACACACATATATAGCCTACATGAGCCTTATTATCTCATACTGTGTTAGCCTTGGATAAACAAGCTATTGTGCCATGTTCTTTCAGCACCTTCTGTCTGTATGTGTTTATGCCCATGCATGCGTTTAGGTGTGTGTGTGTGTGTGTATGATGGATGTGACCTTGCTTTTGCCCCAGTGTTGAGGATAGCCAGTGAACATTAGCTGTTCCTGTTTCCCTCCTTGTCTCTGTTTCACACACACACACACACACACACACACACACACACACACACACACACACACACACACACACACACACACACACACACACACACACACACGTGCACACCCTGATGCACAACATACAACACTAGAAAACGACAATGGGTCAAACAATATTTAATGAACAAACATATGTGACATGGAAGCAATCAGTAATTGGATAATAATTATCTTAGTCAAACTTTGCTGTTCACTAAGAACCTGACCATGTACACGCATGCACGCACACACATGCACACACACACACACACACACACACACACACACACACACACACTGCACCAGTGCTCATGGAAATCACACACCCTGATAGTAGCATGTAGAAGATACAGAACAGATATTTTCATGACCAAAGAACATAGTTTACACTGATAATCTTGTTTAGGCAAACAGAAGATCCTGGTTCAAGCCTGAGCCTAGAAAAAAACAGCTGCATTTACCTGACTGAGTGTGGCTGGCTGAGACGCCTATCAGTCTTTGATGAATCTTTTTAAAACGAAGAGGATAATATCCCTGTGAAAGAAATCTGAGGCAAAGTTGGGGTTTTCTTACTCACTACAGTGTTACACAACTTCAGCGTCTGTTAAAATACAAACGTTTTAATTAATTTTCTTTTGATCAGGCAAAATCCCCACACTCAGTTCTGACAGTGCAGAATGAGGTCCTTAAAATTTCTCTTCATTTATAATATAAGAACTTTTTGATGTGAATAAGCTTTTCCACATAAGTGAAAGAAATGGTTGTGTTCAAGTGATAAAGCCCTCTGCTGGCCAAAGTAATTATGACTCAGCTTCATTGGGAGCAAAGGAATAAACTGGTTGGAATCAGATATTATTATTATTATATCATTACTAGTAATTTGGGCTCCTTTTTTAGTTTCAAAGGGAGCATTATATAGTATTGTGAATCCTGGGATTGCTGACTCTTACACTACAAAGACATTTAATTTTCATTAAAAATTAATCAAATGGAAATCTCAAGGAAGACAAATCTGCCAGCAGAAATCAATGTTGATTTCTTGTTGTAATGACTTTAACAATATATAAATATATAGTGGTGTCCACCTGTGATTGGCTCAATCTGGTTACTTTCAGTGCTAAAACCTGTTTATCTCTGATCTGTCAAGTTTCCTGAAGGCCAGACAATGAAGTCATGACCGAAAGTTACCATCGATCAGCAACAGTTTGACTGCACAAACACCTCAGAGACCTGTTTGGGGAAGCACACACCACTCTCAGACCCGGGGTTGCAAGGTGAGAAGACTTTATCCTCCTTTTATGACTCTTGTGCAACCATCATCATTCCCCATGCCTGTTAGCCACCTTATTGTTGTTCAGTGAGTTGCAGGGGTGCCAGGTTTGGAGCTCTTTATTTCCCCTTTATGGCTCCAGATGACACATGGCTGTGGTCTTTTGCCATCTTTCTCTGTATCCTTAATACTGCCAAGTCAGTTTTATGGTTGGCAGCTTACAGTTCTTTTATCCACAGAGCTCCTCATTTTGTCTTCCTGCTCTGTTACTAGTTTGGACTCTTTAACCCCCCTATTTGTCGCCATACACGGTATGACCCATTTGTCTCTGCATAGATGGCGGGTCATTGGTTAATCACCCAGTTTAAAGTAGTCCATCCTTCTTTTATGGCTCCCTGTAACTGAGTTCTGTAATTAGTTTGTTTCTCTCCTCACTGTTATTACTGACATGGGTGAAGTTCACATCACAAGTATGGTTCAGGGAAACGAGAAGGGTCATGGTTGTTGATTTAGCATGATCTCCAGTTCCAAAGTGTGTCAGCGCCTTGAGAAGCAGAAATAACCTCGTACCATTCTGTCAGTATGTTTTGAACATGTTTTGAACCTGTAAGATGACCAGAGAAAAAAACATTTATGTTCTATATCGGTCTCTGTAAAACCCTCATGTTAGCATCTTCATCTACAATTGGCCAGTAAAGCTAAGCAATACCACCATAATGAGTAACAACTATGCACAGCTCATGGCTATGGTAGGGATAGCTGATAAGATCACAAGTTCAACAATGAATATATATTACCTTTGTAACTGTGGTATTTTGAGAAGTCCTATTCTCATACCTTTTACATTATGTACAAAAGGTTGAGTAGTTTATGCAGTATCTTACAGCTCAGGTGACCCAGAATATCTTACTTAGTGTACCTTTGCTACTTCAGGGTGCATGGCTAGAATTCAAACATGTACAACAACAGTTTTAGTGATATAGTATAACCACATGTGGCTTCTTTATGTTTCCACACTGCCAAAGCTACAGGCATATAATATTACTGTCACAGACTGATGGAAATGTAGGAGCATACAGTACTGTCCATCATGAACATGTAGTTATGGCGTTTGTATGTGCAAAATATTGGATAATGTGCTGTTGAAAACTTGTATAAACAATGACTAACTTCGCTAGATCCTATTTTCTTTATTGGAATGCAGTCAATCAGTGGTGACATCAGTCCCAGGGACTTAAACAGAGCACAACATATACATTACACAACTAATGTTCACAGGACACAGCTGAGGGACTAAGGTTTACAGCACAACTCACTGGAAGACTGTGATCAGTGGAACATTAGCTAGAAAGTAAGGGCTGGTTGGGATCAGGAGTACTAACTAGATCTGAAACATAGGGTGGAGCAGATGGACTAAAAGAGAAGAGATATTATTTGGCCAAAAAAAGATACTGTAGTGGTAAAACAGTGGTTAACAGTCCCATAGTCCCATAAAATTAATCTTTGAATATGTAAAATGGACAGCTGGGGAATAGAAAACAAACTGGAGAATAAGGAGTGAGAAGCTTAAAAGCTTAAAAGTGGTCAAACACCATCTCCGTTATTCATTTTTTTTTCAGTTTCTTTTCTTTTTTCACTTTTCTGTTTTCTTTATCTGCCCTCCACCCTCTGTTTTTTGGCTTCTGACAGTGACAGTCTGTCCTCTATCACAGGTTGGCCTGTCATCCTCTCCTGACAGTATCACCACCATCCTCCATCCGTGTGTGTGTATAAAAATAGCGTAACTCATAGGGGTCAGGCTTTGTTGACCTTTTTGAGGTCACTCTGAGGTTGATCCAAGAGATTCTTGACATTTCTCTTTACAACACCTCACCCAGTAAATAACCAGCAGTGTGTGTGTGTATTTGTTTTTCAGGTTATAAGTTCTCACCATGTTACAGAGTGCTGACAGGAGAGACAGTTTTATATGTATGACTATTAGAAAGGATGATAAACATACTCAAAATTCAATAAGTCTTTGTTAACTTATTGTAAATCTATCATTAAAGTACTACCAATTAAAAGGTTTGAAAATGTAAGTTAGTTACATAATCTTTTGTCAAATTCACATTGTGCTGTAATGATTTATTACATAAAGACTGAAATATAACATTCAAACTTGATGTTTTAGATTGTGTGGTCTTTACATGTACATTTCTTTCTTCGAGACTTACCCTAACACTAACCATAATCACTATTTGCCTAACTCTAACCTTAGCTTTAAACCAAGCTGTTTTATTTAAAAATCAATAATTCACATCGTTGGGTCTCGACTCTGGTCTCCATGAGGAAGCCGAGTCCCCACTTGCAACGGGTTGCAGTTCCCACAATGTGGGAAGCACACACAACCCTTGGACAAATCCTCTACCTGTGGAGTGAGTAGGAGTCTAACATGATGAGGTACAGAGCTGCATGGCTGTAATGTGTGTGTGTGAATGGATGTGATGTGTATATAGGGTCAGAGTGTCAGAGGTTGTAGGGAGGACACACAGAGGTGATGCTGCATCTTGTCTGCAGCACGGCATGGTGGGAAATCTGAGAACAGAGCAGAAGAAAGAAAGGGAGAGAGAGAGGTCAGATTGTTATCACCCACATGTGGGTTATCTGAGATGGTAGGAGGAGGTGGTGGTGGTGAAGTCTATGTGTATAATATAAATGACCTTCAGTCAAGACAGGCTGGTGTTGTTGTGTTTCATTCTAAAAATGTCATGAAAAGTGAACCAAAGTAAAAGTGTCCCTCTGTGAAATCACTACTATGGTTGTGGTTGTCAGCTCCAAGAAACTTGGTTCCCACCAATGAAGTAAAATTTGTCTTAGTCATTTCTTAAACGAGCAGGATGGTGAGTCAAAATAAACAGTCTTCACGATAATGAAGGAGCACATCACATTTAACACATTTTTTTACAGTAAAGTGGTTATAGTGTGTAGTTTTCAGATTCTTTGTTAGGAAATTGCAGTTGGCTGATGTAGTGCATTTACAGGCTAAGGTGCTAAAACCTGGGCGGGCCTGTTACATATGGTCACGTATTCAGACATGAATAGTTGAATAGCTGCCACAACAACTGCTAGACCAGAATAACACAGAGAAATATGAATCAACATTACCCTGCTGCTTTTCACAGTGCTCTGTTCAGCATGGCATGTTGGCTGCCCAAGGAAACATTAGCTCTCTGAAGCACCACAGCATCCATCCTTCTCGTTAAAGCTGAGCAGCCCTGGTGGCAAGACACAAACCTCATGCTGGAGTTCAGATTTGCCCAGAGGCAGGTGAGCCCCACGGTGCAGGTGAGACCCATGGTGCAGCTCATCCACAGGGCTCTGTTGCCTGGGCTTCATTCATCACCAGGCTGACACATTCCTGCTGTCTGCCTGAGGCTCACAGGCACAGCAGGCTGTTGTCCTCCCACACAGTGCCATGTGGTCAAGCTGACAACCCTGCTCACTCCAAACACTGAACACCATTCTGTTTGTTAGCCAGAGGTGAAGAACTCTAGGATTCAATGTCACTTGTTTTTCTGTAGATAGATAGTTTAACAATTATACAACTTTCCACAGTCACATCAATTAAATAATTAGCTCCATGATGAATCTTATACTGCATGTGACTCTGTTGTCTCAGTCTTTAAAACAACTGTTGAAATAAAGTTTTTGTCCTTTGAATGCATAAATAACTCAGCAACTGTAACATGCCACACATGACCCCAACAGTCCTGTGTTTTCTGATGCATTCATCCAGCCAAACCTCCTCTTATGAAAGACGTAGTTGCTCTATATGCCACATCACACAACTTTCATTTGCATTTCCTGGTAGGTATAAAACATTTTGCTTAATATTTATCCATTCATCCATGGAGAGACATTAATGGCATTGGTCTGATTATTATTATTAAATCTTCAATAATTGCACGATGGACAATTTAAAAACTATTTGCTCATTGTTCTGTATTTTACATATGATGCTTTATAGAGACTTGTTATTTCCACAGTATGCCAACATGTTAAACTACCATCACATTTTGTGTGCGAAAGATGCTGTTGCTTAGTCACACACAAAACAGTTGCGTGAAGACTGAAATAAATAAAAAGAGTGAGAGTTATTTAGGCTTTCCTCCATACAACTGCAATTAAATTTGAGTTGGCATTACTGTTAGACTGTTTATTTCAGTATCTGCTTTGGATATAGCCTCATTATACCACTGTCAAAAATGAGGTTTCACACAGCCATGTTATTCTTATATGCATACATATATACTTCATATTGCTTGATTAATGATCCACTTTGTTCGGGTAGCAGTTTGCATTGATTCCACTCTGCTGACCAATGAGCAGTGTGGAAACCGAGCTTTACTTCCTGGTTTCAGGTTATTGGCTTGTACACAAAGAGAAAGCCAGATGCTTTGGCACATGTTCTACCAGCAGCATGCCTGAAAGAACCTTGAATGGGTGTGTATGGGATTTGTGTGCATGAAAGAGCATTGTTTTGGTTAATGGCATCAGAGAGTGTGTGTATGTGAGCATGTAAGCAGTGTGGAAGACGGATGAGTGTGTGAATTCATCTGACTTCCTGTGTTCAAGTCAGCTGGAAGTCTTTGACTTGCTTAACGCTTTTGTGTGTGTGTGTGTGTGTGTGTGAACAACCCTCAGTATCACAATACTCATCTGTAAATGTAGTGTGTACCGTAGGTGTGTGTGTGAGTGTGTGTCTGTGACTTACTAACCAGATGCTGCTTGTTGTGGGAGACAGGACACTGCCAGAACCAACCATCACATCTAAATTTTCTTATCAAACTTACCTGAACGTACATGAAAGAAAGGAATTAGTTTGATAGTAAATATCACAGATATAATGTGTGACTTTCACACACTGTATGAGTTATGCATGATTATTTTGGTCTCAGTCTGTGTCATCAGCAACTGTCATGGTAAGAAACATGTCAGGTCGTGCAGTTATTACAAAACCTTGCCTTGGCCAGTGTATTCTGTGTCCTGATATAATCATTTCACATCATCTATTGACACATGGGCTTGCAAGTGCAGATAACTGGTCACCAACCTAGTGTTTGGGCACATTTGAAACCCTCAGCCCAACTTGTTTGAATAGTATGAGTGTGCCATGCTGTGCCCAGGCATGCCGAACCATGTACAGGCCCACCTCCTTATAAACAAGCCAGGGTGTGGTTCAGCTGGACTTGGGCATGAACACCAACAGTAGACGTTATGCCAGAGGGCTTCTTCAGCTGTAATATGACGTAAGCATGCTCAGTATGAGTGCAGACTAGCGGGGAACAGTGCTAGGGTATTGTACGAGGCTAGTGTGAGTGCACCCTGAGGTGATGAACATGAAAAAACAAACAGTCGAGGCACATATTCTGTTTGCATGCACAGGAACTGACTTTATTCATGAGTTAAAAAAAAGACATTCTCTGTCCATGTCATGATGTCATGGTGACTAAATTAGACCACATTGTGGTCACACAGTGAATAAGAACAAGAGTCCTTTTCAATTCAATTCAATTTTATTTGTATAGCGCCAAATCACAATACAAATCATCCCAAGGCACTTTACATAAAACTAAAACTAAAAACCCAACAATTCCCTTATGAGCAAGCACTTGGCGACAGTGGAGAGGAAAAACTCCCTTTAACGGAAGAAAAAACCTCCAGCAGAACCGGGCTCAGTTGGGGCGGCCATCTGCCTCGACCGGTTGGGGTGAGTGGATAGAGCAGAGAGAAAAGAACAGCAACAATAAACAACAAATAGACACTGCAGCTTGGTGGGACCAGTAACTGCACATCAGCAATATACAGCTCCAGGACCAGGGACACCTGCAGAAGGTACAGAGAGAACAGAGAGAGAGGGAGAGAGCACAAACTAGGGGCGAGAGAGCACAAGGTTAGTGACATTCAATGGTAGAATATACATGTGAGGGAGGAGGAGAGGAGGAGAGGGGAAGGGAAGGGAAGGGAGGGGAGGGTTATTGTAGGGGTGCTCAGTGCACTGATGGAGGGTCCTCAGGCAGTTTAGGCCTATAGCAGCATAACTAAGGGATGGTTCAGAGTTACCTGAAGCCAGCCCTAACTATACGCTTTGTCAAAGAGGAAGGTTTTAAGTCTTTAACAACTTTAAAAGTACAGAGAGTGTCTGTCTCCTGAACCCAGACTGGGAGCTGGTTCCACAGGAGAGGAGCTTGACAGGGCCAATGAAACCAAACGTCAAATGTAAGCAAATGTGGATTGAGAAGACCTGAAAGATCATGGCATTTCCAGCAACACTCATAGCTTGGCCAAATGTGTGTGTCTGCATCTGTGTGTGAGGTGTAAAGGAGAGCAGTCTCTCTATTGCTGTGCTGTCTCATCAATAACCTTCATTCTGACAGGTGAAGGGACATACACATACAGGCAGGGACACCCCCACAGTGTGATGACTCTCAGTGTTTGTGTGTGTATGTAGCAGTCTTTCTAAAGCCAATGAAGTTTTCAGGTTTAGGAAATGTCTCTGTGTGTCTTCAGCTCTGTCAGTGAGCAGGTGGTGAGTCCACTCTCATTTGCCTTACCCTATGTCACACACACACACACAAAGGCAGAGACAGAGAGCAAGTTAAGAGACAGTGACTACCTGACAGATGTTCCCTCAGTGTGTATGTATGATACCATTTCTATGCTATGCTATATTTGGCCTGATAAGGATATTTTTGCCTGTCCCCACACCTACAAAGTGCTGCTTGAGGGTTCAGGTCAAAACCAGGTCTAAGTCAGGGTGAGTGGTGTGGCTGGGCATTTAGCCTTTATCATTAAGAGTAGGGTAAGGGGTTAGGGACAGCATTATATCCATGAGTGTCCTCACAACTGCAGGAAGACAAACATACCTGTGTTTGTATGTGTGACAGTTTTAAGAGTGACTGAAGAAACAGAGAAGATCACTGTGGAGACTTGGACATTTATAGATAGTTTTATGTGTGTGTGTGTGTGTGTGTGTGTGTGTGTGTGTGTGTGTGTGTGTGTTTGGCTGTGGTTAATTAAATGCCAATAGGGGAGAGAATCTCATTTGCAGCAAGGGTCTTTATAGCAACGTTCCCATGTCAATCACACACACACACACACACACACACACACACACACACACACACACACACACACACAGGTGAACATGGGAATAAATGGAGGAGAAAGGAGGAAGAAGAAATGAGAAGCAAGGACAGGTGAAGATGGAAGCCAACAGAAGATTCTATTTGCACAGAGAAAGACAGCAGAGAGAAAAGGGTTTTCAGGTCTCAGACAGAGGAGAATTCAATTAAATTCAATTGAATTTTATTTTTATAGCGCCAAAACACAATACAAATCATCTCAACGCACTTTACAAAAACAAAAACTAAAAACCCAACAAATCCCTTATGAGCAAGCACTTGGCGACAGTGGAGAGGAAAAACTCCCTTTAACGGAAGAAAAAACCTCCAGCAGAACCGGGCTCAGTTTGGGCGGCCATCTGCCTCGACCGGTTGGGGTGAGTGGATAGAGCAGAGAGAAAAGAAGTTAGGGTAGGGGAGCTCAGTGCACCGATGGTCCTCGGGCAGTCTAGGCCTACAGCAGCATAACTAAGGGATGGTTCAGGGTTGCCTGAAGCCAGTCCTAACTATATGCTTTGTCAAAGAGGAAGGTTTTAAGTCTAGCCTTAAAAGTACAGAGAGTGTCTGCCTCCTGAACCCAGGCTGGGAGCTGGTTCCACAGGAGAGGAGCTTGATAACTAAAGGCTCTGCCTCCTATTCTGCTTTTGGAAACTCTGGGAACCACAAGTAGACCTGCACTCTGAGAGCGAAGTGCTCTATTGGGATAATATGGTACTATGAGGTCTTTAAGGTATGAAGGAGCTTGATTATGAAGGGATTTGTATGTGAGAAGAAGGATTTTAAATTCTATTCTATATTTTACAGGGAGCCAATGAAGAGAAGCCAATATAGGAGAAATATGATCTCTCTTGCTAGTTCCTGTCAAGACTCTGGCTGCGGCATTCTGGATTAATTGGAGGCTTTTTATTGAGATATTGGGACATCCAGATAGTAATGAGTTACAGTAATCTAGCCTTGAGGTAACAAATGCATGGACTAAGTTTTCTGCATCATTTTGAGACAGGATGTTCCTAATTTTGGAAATGTTGCGCAGGTGAAAGAATGCAGTTCTAGAAATTTGTTTTATGTGTGAGTTAAAGGATATGTCCTGGTCAAAAATAACTCCAAGGTTTTTTACAGTAGTGCTGGAGGCCAGGGTTATGCCATCTAGAGTAGCTATAATTTTAGAAAAGTTATTTCTGAGATTTTTTGGCCCAAATATAATGACTTCTGTTTTCTCCGACTTTAAAAGTAAAACGTTACTGGTCATCCAGGCCTTTATGTCAGTTAGACAGGCTTGAAGTCTGGTTAACTGGTTTGTGTTAACAGGTTTAATAGATAGATATAACTGAGTGTCATCTGCATAGCAGTGGTAATTAATAGAGTGCTTCCTAATGACATATCCTAAAGGAAGCATGTACAGGGTGAACAGAATTGGTCCTAGCACTGAACCTTGTGGAACTCCATAACTAACTTTTGTTCGTGTGGAAGGTTCATCATGGACATGAACAAACTGGAATCTGTCCGATAAATAGGATTGGAACCACTTTAACGCTGTTCCTCTGATACCAATCACATGCTCCAGTCTCTGTAATAAGATGTGGTCAATGGTGTCGAATGCTGCACTAAGGTCTAGCAGGACAAGTATCGAAACAAGTCCATTATCTGAGGCTAAGAGAAGATCGTTGGTAACTTTCAACAGTGCTGTTTCTGTACTATGATGTGCTCTAAATCCTGACTGAAAATCTTCAAATAGTTCATTCCTGTGTAAGTGGTCTGATAGCTGCTTAGCAACAGCTTTTTCTAGGATTTTAGAAATAAATGGCAGGTTGGATATTGGTCTATAATTAGCCAAGACTCCTGGATCAAGACTAGGCTTTTTGAGTAAAGGTTTGATTACTGCAGTCTTAAAGGCCTGTGGTACGTAGCCTGATACTAGAGATAAATTTACCAAGTCTAATAAAGATGAGTTCATTAATGGTGTCTTTAAGCAGTCTAGTCGGGATGGGGTCTAAGAGACACGTTGATGATTTCGATGAAGCAACTACTGATGTAAATTCAGAGAGATCTATGGGAGAGAAGCAGTCTAAACATAACTGAGGTCCTACAGATGATTCAAGAGCTACTGTAGTAGAAGATTCATTTATTGCAGGTATAGGAAGTATCTGCTGAATTTTATCTCTAATAGTTGTGATTTTATTTGTAAAGAAACTCATAAATTCATCACTGCTGAGAGCTAAGGGAACACTGGGCTCAACAGAGCTGTGACTTTTTGTCAGCCTGGCTACAGTGCTGAAAAGAAACCTGGGATTGTTCTTATTTTCCTCTATTAGTGATGAATAGTATGCAGTTCTGGCTTTACGGAGAGCTTTTTTATATGTTAGTAGACTGTTTTTCCAGGCTAGAAAAATTTCCTCTAAGTTTGTGGAACGCCTCTTCCTTTCCAGCCTTCGTGATGCCTGCTTTAAGGTACGAACATGTAAATTATACCATGGGACTAGTGTTCGCTGATTCACTAACTTCTTTTTCAGAGGGGCTACAGAATCAAGCGTTTCACGCAGTGAGGTTACAGCGCTGTCAACAACATGATCAATTTGGTAGGATTGAGGCAGCTGCCCTCCACTATGTTTAGACTTGGCATAGATGCAAATAAAGATGGAATCATTTTCTTAAATGTATTAACAGCATTGTCAGATAAACATCTGCTGTAGTGGAATTTTCTTCCAAACGCTGCATGATCCATCATTTTAAATTCAAAAGTTATTAAAGAATGATCTGAAAAAACAGGATTTGGGGGAAAAACTATTAGATGTTCAATTTCGATGCCATAGGTCAGAACAAGATCAAGGGTGTGATTGAAACAGTGGTTGGGTTTATTAACATTTTGAATGAAACCAATTGAATCTAATATAGAACTAAATGCAATTCTGAGGCTGTTATTTTCAACATCTACATGAATGTTAAAATCTCCCACTATAATAACTTTATCTGAACTAAGCACTAAGTCAGACAGAAAGTCAGGGAATTCAGTTAAAAACTCTGAGTAAGGAACAGGTGGACGGTACACAGTGACAAGTAGAACTGGTTTTTGTGTTTTCCAGTTTGGATGTGAGAGACTAAGAGTGAGGCTCAGAAATGAGTTAAAATTGTTCTGAGGATGAAAGTTTAATAATAAGTTTGTGTGGAAGATTGTAGCTACTCCTCCACCTCGACCTGTGCTTCGAGGAACATGATAAATTTTATGACTGAGGGGGGTTGATTCCTTCAGACTGTCATATTCATCCTGCTGTAACCAGGTTTCAGTAAGATAAAGTAGGTCAATTTGGTGATCAGTTATCAAATCATTTACTAACAGAGATTTAGAAGAAAGGGACCTAATAGTCCACATTTGACAGTTCTGTTTTTCTGTTCAATAAGAGGAGTGGTCTTAATTTTTATTAAGTTTTTATGAATAACTCCTCTTCTGTTAACTTCTGATTTAGTTGATCAAATCCTAGAAAAAGCTGTTGCTAAGCAGCTATCAGACCACTTACACAGGAATGAACTATTTGAAGATTTCCAATCAGGATTTAGAGCACATCATAGTACAGAAACAGCACTGTTGAAAGTTACCAACGATCTTCTCTTAGCCTCAGATAATGGACTTGTTTCGATACTTGTCCTCCTAGACCTTAGTGCAGCATTTGACACCATTGACCACAACAGCTTATTACAGAGACTGGAGCATGTGATTGGTATCAGAGGAACAGCGTTAAAGTGGTTCCAATCCTATTTATCGGACAGATTCCAGTTTGTTCATGTCCATGATGAACCTTCCACACGAACAAAAGTTAGTTATGGAGTTCCACAAGGTTCTGTGCTAGGACCGATTCTGTTCACCCTGTACATGCTTCCTTTAGGATATATCATTAGGAAGTACTCTATTAATTACCACTGCTATGCGGATGACACTCAGTTATATCTATCTATTAAACCTGTTAACACAAACCAGTTAACCAGATTTCAAGCCTGTCTAACTGACATAAAGGCCTGGATGACCAGTAACTTTTTACTTTTAAACTCGGAGAAAACAGAAGTCATTATATTTGGGCCTAAAAATCTCAGAAATAACTTTTCTAAAATTATAGCTACTCTAGATGGCATAGCCCTGGCCTCCAGCACTACTGTAAAAAACCTTGGAGTTATTTTTGACCAGGACATGTCCTTTAACTCACACATAAAACAAATTTCTAGAACTGCATTCTTTCACCTGCGCAACATTTCCAAAATTAGGAACATCCTGTCTCAAAATGATGCAGAAAAACTAGTCCATGCATTTGTTTCCTCAAGGCTAGATTACTGTAACTCATTACTATCTGGATGTCCTAATATCTTAATAAAAAGCCTCCAATTAATCCAGAATGCCGCAGCCAGAGTCCTGACAGGAACTAGCAAGAGAGATCATATTTCTCCTATATTGGCTTCTCTTCATTGGCTCCCTGTAAAATATAGAATAGAATTTAAAATCCTTCTTCTCACATACAAATCCCTTCATAATCAAGCTCCTTCATACCTTAAAGACCTCATAGTACCATATTATCCCAATAGACCACTTCGCTCTCAGAGTGCAGGCCTACTTGTGGTTGCCAGAGTTCTCAAAAGCAGAATGGGAGGCAGAGCCTTTAGCTATCAAGCTCCTCTCCTGTGGAACCAGCTCTCAGCCTGGGTTCGGGAGGCAGACACTCTCTGTACTTTTAAGGCTAGACTTAAAACCTTCCTCTTTGACAAAGCATATAGTTAGGGCTGGCTTCAGGCAACCCTGAACCATCCCTTAGTTAGTTATGCTGCTATAGGCCTAGACTGCCCGAGGACCATTGGTGCACTGAGCTCCCCTACCCTAACCCCCTTCTCTCCCACCTCATGTATATTCCACCATTGAATGTTACTAACCTTGTGCTCTCTCTGTCCCCTAGTTTGTGCTCTCTCCCTCCCTCTCTCTCTCTCTCTCTCTATACCTTCTGCAGGTGTCCCTGGTCCTGGAGCTGTTTATCGCTGATGTGCAGTTACTGGCCCCACCAACTTGCAGTGTCTATTTGTTGTTTATTGTTGCTGTTCTTTTCTCTCTGCTCTATCCACTCACCCCAACCGGTCGAGGCAGATGGCCGCCGAAACTGAGCCCGGTTCTGCTGGAGGTTTTTTTCTTCCGTTAAAGGGAGTTTTTTCCTCTCCACTGTCGCCAAGTGCTTGCTCATAAGGGAATTGTTGGGTTTTTAGTTTTAGTTTTTGTAAAGTGCCTTGAGATGATTTGTATTGTGATTTGGCGCTATACAAATAAAATTGAATTGAATTGAATTGAATTGATTTATATGTTCGAGGGGCAGACACAGTCTCTATGTGGTTTGAGGGGTGCGGCGGCTCTAAGGAAACTGCAGAGAGGCGTTTTAGACTGAGTCTCTGCCTCCCGGTCCCCACCCTGGATTGTCAGGCTTTAGGTTGGCTAATAAACTCGGCCAAATTTCTAGAGATGAGAGCCGCACCATCCAAAGTGGGATGGATACCGTCCCTCGCTACCAGACCAGGTTTTCCCCAGAAAGTGGCCCAATTGTCTATGAAGTCCACATCGTTTGCTGGACACCACCTAGACAGCCAGCGACGGAACGACGACATGCGGCTAAACATGCCATCGCTGGTCAGATTGGGGAGGGGTCCAGAGAAAACTACGGAGTCCGACATTAATTTAGCAAAGTTACACACCGACTCAACATTAATTTTAGTGACCTCCGATTGGCGTAATCGGGTGTCATTGCTGCCGACGTGAATAACAATTTTCCCATATTTACGATTAGCCTTAGCCAGCAGCTTCAGATTTGATTCGATGTCGCCCGCTCTGGCCCCAGGAAACATTTGACTATGGTCGCTGGCGTCTCTATTTTCACGTTCCTGACTATGGAATCGCCAATTATCATAGTCGGTTTCTCAGCGGGTGTGTCGCTGAGCGGGGAAAATCTATTAGAAACGTGAACAGGCAGGTGATGAGCCGTGGGCTTCTGCTTAGGAGTACGTTTCCGTCGGACCGTCGCCCAGGCTAATTCTCCGGGCTGCTCCGGAGCTGTCCTTGGACCGCTAACAGACCCTGAGCTCGGTGGCTCCACACCAGCTAACGGGGCTAGGCTAGCTGGCTTTTGTTCGAAGGTGCGGAGCCGCGCTTCCAAATCAGTGATCCTCGCCTCCAAGGCTAACAGAACCTTACACTTATTACAGGTATCATTATCGCTAAAGGAGGCAGAGGAATAACTAAACATGTGGCACACCGAGCAAGAAAGAGAGAGAGAGGGAGAGGCCATGTTAGCTAAGCTAACTAGCTAGCTAAGCTAACCGGTAGGCTAACAAGCACTAAGTCAGGAAATAGCAATAAATACCGGTCAAAATAGAAAGGTACTTGACTAGTACCGGAATGTAGCAGTTAATGAATTGTTTAGAGTTTAGTTAGTTTTTAGGTGTGTTAAACTGTAGCTAGTCTGTTGCTAGTCTGTAGACGAACTATGCAACACACACAACACGATACGCTTGCAAGACAAGTGATTCGCTTACCCGGAGGGCAACACCAACCCAGAGTATCAGAGTATCTCAGAGTATCAATTGAGAAAACAATGGTCGCAGAGGACTGACAGAAGGTTTTGGACGAAAATTAGAAACAAGAAGAACATCTTCTTTTCTTGGCGTTTGGGAAAGGTTAAAGAGGAGCAGGAAGAAGTGTGCAGCAGAGAATCCTGCTAAATAATCCAAAGTGACAGTTCATTTAACTGCTGCAGGCCTTGACTCTAATGTGACACAGCACAGTGAATACATTTTAAACCAAGGATAACCTTTATAATTATTAATACTAGACTTCTAACTATTCATACCTGTCACAGGTCTTTACCTGGTTGTTAGTGTTCACAGAAGAGCTAAACCATAGGATATGATAAAAAAAAAAGTTTACTTACACCTAAAAAATAAAAAAAATTCCCACAACAACTGATTGTGAACCAATTTTAACTCCACAGTCACTTATGGAGCTATCTCTCCATATCTGGGAATATTTTGTTGTCTGTAGCAGGCATTACACTGATGCAGTGGTTAGTGCTGTCATAGCAAGAAGGTTCTGGGTTTGGGCCCACTCTTTGTGACTGATTCAATTCTATGAAGTTTGCATGCTCTCCCTGTGTCTTTGGTTTCCAAACATATGCAGGTTAGGTTGATTGGTGAGTCTAAACCGCCCATACATGTGCATATATATGAGTGTGACTGGTTCTCAGTCCTTTGATAGACTGATGGTGTGTCTTCAGTTTAACCTACCGCTCACCCATTGTGTTCCAACTTGATTGCAAACAGACACAGTTTTCAAAAAACCCCTGAATAGACCTATGGACTATCAGACCCAATGCAAAAGCTGTAAGAGCCTCTGAACTGTAGCCTTTAAGGGCTCAGTATTAAGTTTATTTCAGATTGTTTATAGATGGAAATCCCCTGATCAATACATGGTCAAATTGTGGATTCTGCATGAAACAGTAAAACTGCATACTATTCATCACTAATAGAAGAAAATAAGAACAATCCCAGGTTCCTTTTCAGCACTGTAGCCAGGCTGACAAAAAGTCACAGCTCTGTTGAGCCCAGTGTTACCTTAGCTCTCAGCAGTGATGACTGTATGAATTTCTTTACAAATTAAAACACAACTATTAGAGATAAAATTCAGCAGATGCTTCCTATACCTGCAATAAATGAATCTTCTACTACAGTAGCTCTTGAATCATCTGTAGGATCTCAGTTATGTTTAGGCTGCTTCTCTCCCATAGATCTCTCTGAATTTACATCAGTAGTTGCTTCATCGAAATCATCAACGTGTCTCTTAGACCCCATCCCGACTAGACTGCTTAAAGACACCCTGCCATTAATGAACTCATCTTTATTAGACTCAGGCTACGTACCACAGGCCTTTAAGACTGCAGTAGTCAAACCCTTACTCAGAAAGCCTAGTCTTGATCCAGGAGTGTTGGCTAATTATAGACCAATATCCAACTATCATTTATTTCTAAAATCCTAGAAAAAGCTGTTGCTAAGCAGCTATCAGACCACTTACACAGGAATGAACTATTTGAAGATTTTCAATCAGGATTCAGAGCACATCATAGCACAGAAACAGCACTGTTAAAAGTCACCAACGATCTTCTCTTAGCCTCAGATAATGGACTCGTTTCTATACTTGTCCTGCTAGACCTTAGTGCTGCATTTGACACTACTGACCATAGCATCTTATTATGGAGACTAGAGCATGTGACTGGTATCAGAGGAACAGTGTTAAAATGGTTACAACCTTATATATTGGACAGATGCCAGTATGTTCATGTCAATGAAGAACCTTCCACACAATTAAAGTTAGTTATGGAGTTCCACAAGGTTCTGTTTCCTCTCCACTGTCACCAAGTGCTGCTCATAAGGGATTTGTTGGGTTTCTAGGTAAAGTGCCTCGAGATGATTTTTATTCAATTCAATTCAATTCAATTTTATGTGTATACCGCCAAATCACAATACAAATCATCTCAGGGCACTTTACAAAAACAAAAAAACCAACAAATCCCTTATGAGCAAGCACTTGGTGACAGTGGAGAGGAAACAGAACGTTGTGGAACTCCAGTGGAGAGGAAAAACTCCCTTTAATGGAAGAAAAAACCTCCAGCAGAACCGGCCTCAGTTTGGGCGGCCATCTGCCTTGACTGGTTGGAGTGAGTGGATAGAGCAGAGAGAAAAGAACAGCAACAATAAACAACAAATAGACACTGCAGGTTGGTGGGACCAGTAACTGCACATCAGCAATATACAGCTCCAGGACTGGGGACACCTGCAGAAGGTACAGAGAGAAAGAACAGAGAGAGAGGGAGAGAGCATAAACTAGGGGAGAGAGATAGCACAAGGTTAGTGACATTCAATGGTGGAATATACATGTGACAGGGGAGGAGAGGAAGAGAGGGGAAGGGAAGGGAAGGTTAGGGTAGGGGAGCTCAGTGCACCAACAGTCCTCGGACAGTCTAGGCCTATAGCAGCATAACTAAGGGATGGTTCAGAGTTACCTGAAGCCAGCCCTAACTTTACACTTTTTTAACCTACTAAGACCCAAGCTTTGGTTTGGCTTGCATTTTAGATTTCTTCTAGCTATTTGGGGTTAGATGTACCAAATAAATAATGTGCTTATGTTTTGTTATAGCTTTTGTTTTTGTTTTTTGTAATGCTCCAAAACTACTACTCCAAAATAGGAATGTCCTTTTTGTCTGTGGGAACACTTGGATCACACTTAACCTTTGTGAAAGACAGAAAATGACACAAAATTAAATTTTACAGTGCCGATAACAAAAAATATGATGTCCATGTATGTGGACGCCAGGTCATAGGAGGTTAAAGAGGAAGGTTTTAAGTCTAGCCTTAAAAGTACAGAGAGTGTCTGCCTCCTGAACCCAGACTGGGAGCTGGTTCCACAGGAGAGGAGCTTGATAGCTAAAGGCTCTGCCTCCCATTCTGCTTTTGGAAACTCTGGGAACCACAAGTAGACCTGCACTCTGAGAGCGAAGTGGTCTATTGGGATAATATGGTACTATGAGGTCTTTAAGGTATGAAGGAGCTTGATCATGAAGGGATTTGTATGTGAGAAGAAGGATTTTAAATTCTGTTCTGTATTTTACAGGGAGCCAATGAAGAGAAGCTAATATAGGAGAAATATGATCTCTCTTGCTAGTTCCTGTCAGGACTCTGGCTGCGGCATTCTGTATTATGTGCTATAAAGATAAATGGCTTTGAATTAAATGGATTTAAATTGAGTTTTTGGAGTTTCTAACTTCCTTCTTCTATCTTCAAGCGACATCCCTCTCCCATTTCTGTTAACACACAGAGAAGTCAGACCACAGCACAGTATCAGGTCATGGTATGTATGACATCTGACAACTATAGTTCGCCTCCAACATAAACACTCATGCCCTATGATCTTGCCATTTGCTGTCAGGAGAGTTTTGGCCTTTGTGACATACCTCCTGCAGCTCCCTCTGAAGAAAGTGGGCCAAGTTCACTGTCTGCTAAGTCTTTGTCTAAGGCCAAACAGACACAGTCATACTACAACCTGTACCATACTTAGGTTAAGGCTTTCTCTACACTAGTATGTGACGTGGTATATTGTAATATGACAGATTATGTCAAAATAGCTTTATTACTTACATGCACTTAAGTAATGAAGTTACACTCTTCTTTTATAAGCAGACATCACAAATGTCATATAAATGAGAAACCTGCATTTGTAGCCAGGGGCTTAGAAAAGGAAGATTTCTGCTGGAGAATGGCACTAGTCAGTGTCAGTGGCTTTCTGGCTGATTCCAAATGTTGCAATGGTGGTGGATCCCATTGGTGAGAGAGACCTCTTTGGCTGGCTGATGGTCAGGGTTAGGGTTTAGGTATATCAAACCTTTGTCAACCTTTTTGTTCATCACTGGTTACTCTGAGGTTTTAATAAAACTGAAACATTATTTGTGTTTTAAACATTACAGTAAAACAAGTTCAGAGTTGAAACTACAAGCAAGTGTGCAGTACCTAAGGTGACATGTCGACTGTCTTTTTCTTTCTTTGTGGGAAAACAATTACTTGGAGGAAAAGTTTATCTTTGAACTATTACAGATGAGGAAAAGGATAGTTTCCAGGTGGTATGGGGTCACCAGGGGGGTTTGTTTTAACACACAAACACCCCATCTCTTTCTCTTTCTCTGTCTCTCTGAAGTGAGAGGTTGAGGTAGGTGATAGAGGGAGAAAATTGGGAGAGATGATCTAATGCTAATACATTCACACAATTAACACTGAGCCTGAGTGTGTGTGTGAGGGGTGGCGGCTGTGGATTGATGTGTGGTGAAATGAAAGAAGAAGGATGGTGAATCGCGCTTGAGTGGAGCTTAATTTACATGCTAATGGATGTGTGTGTGTGTGTGTGTATGCTGATTATTTCAGTCTGTATAAATGGTGAGATGAGCTGACAGTGCCGCAGAGTTGACAGGGTGGGGAAAAGTAAGACAGTTTGTGCCAAATATCCCATGTGAGGTTGACCAGTGATTCAACCACAATGTCCAAACGCTTCAAAAATACACCTTTCTTACACTCCAGCTCTCATTATAATATCCTTTAAAAAATGTCCTTTACATTTTCACTTGTCAAAACAGCAAAAGCACAGGCGTAATTAAAGATGGCTACATTCCGTTTTAGCTATCTTGCATTGTGCATATATGTATGGCATGGTTTACTGGAAGAACCAACATAAACTTTTAGTGACATCTGTGCTTCCCCTGCTTTAACAAATATCTCACTTTCATACTACATAACCTACTAATGCTAAACAGGGTTCCCTCTGTAAAATGTATGTAGCTTACTGAAAATAGGCTGCATTATCCTTCCCAAAGATTGAGTAGTCTGACTCCAGAACACATAGACTAGATTCTGTTTCTACAAAACAGAGAGCTTGCACATTTAAATGCAATGCAAATGTAAGGCTGAGTGATGCTATCAAGTAACTTGGGTGGGAATAATATTCAAAAATATTTTAAAGATGCACTGGGTCAGAGAATTTTCTGATATAATTACTAAGAGGAAAAGTGGAGATAGATAAGCAGCATAATGATTGTACTGATTGGGCCATGACCTTCAGATGAAACTGGCTATCAAGCCACTGCGGCCAGGCATGGTAGCTTATTCCAAGTAGGAACAATGTAGATAATGCTGGGTTGCCTCCCACAGATAGGCTAAATAGTGCATGTAAAATAAAAGCTAGCTTCAGCTTGCAAAGATTGCAAGTAGATGTGTAGGGTAGTTTTTCTTCAGCAGCTCCTGTTCATCCATGTTGTATTCATTCATATAGAAATTAGGGGATATAGCCCTCATGAACTGCTTGTCTTTCATGGGTTCATTTGTAGTGAAAGTAAACAACCAAACTGACAAAACTCACAGCACTCTTATTGTGTTTTCAGTTCAACTTAAATCCAAATGAAACACTGAGTTATTTCAGCCAGAGCACTCAGCTGGTATCAGCTGTCTGTAATAAAATATACAATTAGAGCCTCTGTCACATCTGTGTGGCTAGTAGCTGCTGCAGCTACCTCCACCATCCTCCTCATTATGTGCTACATCTTACTGTATGTTGATTTGACCAAGATCTAACATTTATGGATGTGTTTGTTGAAGAGGATTCACCCTCTTAGGCTGGCTACACACTAGACAATTTTAAATTGTCTGAATTGCCCCCTCTAGTGATAATCCTTGTGTGTAGTGTCAATATGATTATTTTACGTGCCTACAATGAAAAAGCTGGAGTCACAACATCACATTTGATCACGCACGTTCCTGTAAAATCTTGTGCCTGTGGACTCTCCAAGATGAAATCATTAATGCAAACAGCATGTGTGTGGTGTCGTAGTCTGGTTCAATCATCTATCATGTGCGTTCGGGGGATTATATTAAAATTGCCAGAAAATTTACATCTGTGGTTTCCAGTGTTCTTAAAATCAGGGAAAATTCAAAAATTGTGTAGCGTGTGTCCAGCCCTAGGAGAATTGCCCCTTGAAGCAAATTTTTGATACTGGGTTTTACAAATGTAATTTGACTTGAATTTCACTTGACATACAGTAGAGGCTGCCTCTCATTTAGCTCTTACTCAATCGAGTAATCAGTCCATCTGTTTCCACTGTTTGTGTTGGTAGAGTCTGGATTTTAACATGGTAGCATCAAACGTCTACGGAGGTTAACTATTGAAACCTTTAATACAACAGATATATTGTCTGTGAATCTGTGTTCTCTGTGTCAACAGGGGAACACATCAGAAATGTTGAGCAGTCCGGGATTCAAAGCAGCAATCGCCCTACTTCCTCCCTTCTTCAAATATCGACAGGTGGAAGAACAAAAGAGGAGATGGAGATTTAATACATAGAGACAGTGAAGAGGGATAGCACTGAATCCACTGTTACCATAGCAACCAAGGACCCATCACTCACTCCATAAACTATACCTCTCATCACTGCGCACTTACAGTTGGATGGCAACCAGACAGGTACAACAATGGAGAGAGGCAAATCACCAGTAGCTCAATAAACTGAGACTTTTCTGATATACTCAGCACTCTCGTCTCCACTCCTCACTTCTCATCGGCTCATGTTTCTTCTACTTTTTACTCTTTTCCTGTCCTCCTTTCACCTCTCCTCTTCCAGCACCTTTCCATATTTTGTTCCTCTTGTTTCAGGGGATGCTTCTCCTTCCAGTTCCTAACTCCCGGCAGTATAAGCACAGTCAGATAGTTTTAACTTGTTTGCTCATTTGTATGTGCATTTGAATGTCATGAAGTGATTAATTTTTTATTCCAGCTTGACCTTCTGCCATCACTTTTCCCCAGGATTTGTGCAGATTTGACAGTGGAATTGTATTGCCTGTTGGGAGACACTGCCCTAACAAATAAAGTCTCCTATTTGTTGTAATTACCACAGATTACTGTGTATGAAATTGCCTGTATTTGCAAGATATGCACTAATAAGCATCCATAGGTACTTATAGGTCAGCATAATATAAACTGTATCTCTGCATATAGGCACCACCACGTCTCTGCTTTGATTCCTTTTGAAAGCGTCTGATATTGCTGAGGAAGCAGAAGGAAAAGACTGCTGACAACTATGTCTCCTAGGTATTATGTTTATTCACAACTAAGCTGCAATAGCTAATATGCTTTTTGAGAAAGATATTCCCTGGGATTATGTTCAGTGCCCAATTTCAGTGCCACATTTATTAATGGCTGCAGGGTTGCAAGGTGTGTGGATGTACACACCTCATAACTGTCACACTAGAGACCAAGGTGGTATCCAGAGTCCCATCTCACTGTTGACCTTTTCTGTATTAAAGTTCTGTGAGTGCCTAATCAAAACCACAAAAACATTTATCAGTGCTGTAGTCACTACAAGTGGATCTTGTACTGCAAGTTGCAAATACTTTGTGAACATTTTGCTTCTATGTTTAATATCAACATATGTGCGACTACATAGACAGGGAACCAGATATCCAACACAAATAAGGATCATAAATTACTGTAATTAATAGAATAACATCCCAAGGAACACTTTTAATCATTTCTGAGAACATCATTTCTAAGGCTTGAGCTATCTCTGAGAGTTACCATGTCACACTGCTAGTAGTAGTGGCAGGGGTGTGGTAGAATTCCTAACAATATGCCCTAGGGTTTTGCCCTAACTCTTTCTAGTGACAACATTTTATGTACAATACCATAATTTTTAATATTTTTGCTTTCTACAATATACATGCACCCTGGATAAAGGAAAGGAAAATCTCATATAATATAGACACATGTACATTTACCTCGAAATACTTACTTCCACATAGATAAGAGACACATTATTTCCTGTATGGTCACTGAATGTTGACACTGGATGTAAATCACCCACTGTGAACAAAATTGCCAGGATACTGGGCTGCAATAATATAATATAATAATACAGTATCAGTAGCTGAAACAACATCAGTGAAAAAAATGGTAATTGGGGTATTTTATATTGATGTTTCATTTAAGTTATTTTCATGTAATGTTGGGTTTTTGTTTTTATAAAGTGCCTTGAGATGATTGTATTGTGATTTGGTGCTATACAAATAAATTGAATTCAGTTTATTTCAAATTGAATTACTTTGGTTTAGTTAGTTTATTTTACTGGCACAACTAACAATTAATTAATTTTTCTTAACTTAATGTAAAGATTTGAACTGTGATGACCATGAAACCCACACCCTTACCTTTTGTTTCTCATCATCATGAATGTGATATCAGGCCTTTGGACCAATGCTACAGTAAGTCTTAGATATAGGACCCTGTCTGCCAGAGTACCTGAGTTAAAATCAGTTGTCATGGCCATGGGTGATACTCCCTTTTTTTAAAGATTGGTGACTCTCGCCTGAAATCAGCTTTCAGTCATTTGATCCTTTCAGACATAGTGCCCTGTGAGGACCCTGGTTAAACTGGTAAACAGGCTGTCTTGTTTTCCACTTGACAAACTTTGGTCCTTACTTAGTTGTCTTTTCTCATTTCTCTAAAAAAATTTTGGAAAGAAATATCCAGGCATCTCCAGTTGTTCCAAAATTGTCTTCTAATAAATTTCTTGTCCTTGTGGGCAGCCTAAAGACAGAAAGATAGTTAAGTATTAGAAAGGTACATGGTTATTGCACATTTTGCTGAGGCCTGTGTTTTATTTACAGCTGCTGCTTGACCTCAGTGTCAGAGGGTATAGGTAATGAGTGGAGATCAATGTAGGTGACATGGCAATGCATAATCACCAGCTTGTATAAATAAGTTTTTAAAATTTTGTAAACATTCATAGGACTGCTCTGTTTACCAACATTGTACTAACATTGTATTTTCTTTTACAGCAGATTACAAACCTTGGATTGACCTTGAGGTAACTGCTTTTATTAGTAACACCTGTCTCAGTTTATGTAAATTGTAGTCAGATGAGTGTTGTTTTATCATGTACAAGGACAGAAGCAATTTGCAGATATGTCAATCTTTCTAAACTGAATTAAACATATCAGAGTTATGAGTGTGTATTTTTCACTGTTTTATGTATCCTAGAGCCAGCATCTCTGCTGTTTTTCTCTTTTAAAGATAACTGACTTATTTTCCAGCTGGGACTGAAGAACACTAATATCAATGACAGTAATATAACACACATGCAGGTCCTGTCTCCAAATCAGGCACAGTAGAGGTTGCCCCCTAGTGTTATTTCTCATGTACTGCAAGAGGGGACTGGCTGCAGGGCTGTGACCAGGACAGTGAGGTGTTAAGCCTCCTACTCAGTGACAGCACTCAGAAAAGTCAAGAGGCTATCTCCCTTTGTCACACACTCACTCACACACACATACACACACATGTTTGTCTTGCTATAGTCGTAAGGACACTTATTGACACAATGCATTCCCTAAGACCGTACCCTAATCTTAACTATGAAAACTTTATGCTTAACTTTAATTCTCTACCCTAAACCTACCCTAACCAACAAACACCCCATTAAAGGTGTGAGGGACAACCAAAAAGTCCTCACAATGATGGCATCAACCTAAAATTTTTCTACACAACCACAGAAAAACATGCATGCACTGCCTAACCCTTAGTTCTTATCACTTACACACTCACTGCAGATATCAATGGACAGCTCAATGCGGGATAAAAACACTGATGTCTGTACTGGTAGGTTGTGATTTCTCTGGATGTTTAATGCAAAAACATGTTTTTAATATGTGTGTCATCTATGGGTGTCTGATGAGGTGATGTGGTTGAAAATCCAAATTTATCAGCTTTCTTAAATAATTCTTAGACATGACATTAGTAGCCTATAAAAACCAGAATAATTATTTTCACCTATTATCAACATATCATGAACAGAGAGGTGTGTCATTTGAGAAGGGAAGAAAAAAAAGGATAGGTGGAAAAAAGAAAGAAAGAAGGAAGTAGTTCAGGATTATCGACCGCATTTTCCAATGCTGTACACAACTTCACTGCACAGCTATACCCTAGGGCCCACTGCTATGGCAACACAGTGATGGAGAGTGTGCAGGGCTGATGTCAGGGTCACCTAGAGTGTGAAGAGAGGGAGGAGGAGTGTTTGTGTGTGTGTGTGTGTAGGCTACGAATAGGGGAGGTTTTGCTGAACAGATCTGTCAGTACCTCTTTGGAGTCTTGCCAAACACACATTGCTCACTATCCCATTTGTGTGTTTGTGTGTGTGTGTGTGTGGTGCACCAGTCACTGTTAGCCCATGCCATCAGTTTTCAATCAGTGGGTTAGTCAAACTGAGCTAACCTCCACTTCCCCCCATAAAGTACATCACACGAGCATTATTCCATCAGCTATTCAATATTACTGCTGCGGTGCTGTAACATTTTTGTTATACCTATATATTATGTATGGCTTTTGAGAAAGTATGTTAGCAGCATTGTTGCCTCACAGCAAGAAGGTTCCTGGTTTTAAACCTATCAAGGGCCTTTCTGTGTGGAGTCTGCATGTTCTCCCTCTGCTTGTGTGGGTTTTCTCCAGGTACTCCAGTTTCCTCCCCCAGTCCAAAAACATGTACGTCAGGTTGATTGGTGACTCTAAATTGCCCATAGGTGAGTGTGAGGTTGTTTGTCTCTATGTGGCCCTGTGATGGACTGGTGACCTGTCCAGGATGTACCTCTGCCTTTCACCCAAAGAGAACTGGGATAGGCTACAGCAGATCCCTGGGACCCTGGATAGGAATAAGTGGGTATAGATGATGGATGGATGTATGGATGTTAACGTTAACCAAGCTTTATGAACAGCAGTTTGTCCCAGATGTTGTGTTGCTTTTTTGTCTGATTTTCAGTGGGATTAGATGAGACTAGACTTTCATCACTCTCAGTATAACAGGTAATGCTAAATCAACATCTGAAGAACAGTTTTGGGATACTGTAGGTTTGAGCAATGGAATAAACTATTTTATCATTTTACTTCAGTGACCCTGTGATTTTTTACACATGCAGATCATTGTGCAAGACTGTTATATTTCATTTTTCATTCTCCAATTTTATCCAAGCTTTTTATTTACATACACTTTGACATACAGATTATTTACATACAGATTAAACATATAACATAATAAATGACTCTGAACACTTTCTGTATACACTGTTCTGTATGTCTGTATCTATACATCATATATATACAGCAGGTCAAATAAAGAACTGTTCACTTTCACCAAAAAAGATTTTTGTAATGACTGAGTAGAGGACGTTAAGTCAGATGGGAAGGACTTGTAGTCATTGAAAGGTCCTAGAGCATGTACTGTGGGCAGAAGTCAATTTTCAAGCCTAGGCTTAGTTTCTTGAGGATTACATCCATATTGGTCAATATTGCAAGTCAAATGTGAAGCAAGGCAGAAATAGTTTGCCTGACTAACCATACCTTAAGCATAGCTTATTTACCATGACTGGTGAGTGAACTATTAAGTCATTGGTGCTGGACATGCTGTGCATGAGGAAGGAAATGTACTTAATATGTTAGTTAGACCCAGAGAATGTGGTACATGCAGTGCATTTTGGTGAGTGACACAAAATTCACTAGAAAAGATAAATCTGACCAAGCCAGTAAAGAATGGTAGGAAAAACAGCCTTCCAAACACACACACACACACAGACACACACACACGCACGCACGCACGCACACACACACACACACACACACACACTGTAGACATACATTAACTAGAAAAAGACATGAAAAGGCATGAAAAGGCAAAGACAGAGAGCAAGATTATATTGTCTTGTCCTTAGTTTGGATTTGAGGATGATTATTAGTATGCACACACACATATACATACACTCAGTTATAGAGTATAGAGTATATAAATAGAAGCCTTTCGAATGGAAAAGCAAATTTTCTGTCTTTCATTCTCCTCTCTCTCTGACAGCTTTTTATTCTCTCTCTGCCTCTCTCTTACTCCCTATGTCTATCATCAGGGCAATAACGAGCTTATAAGAGCTCATTAACCCCACACACACACCACAGCTCAACCCGAAACCACAAAGGCTGCATGTGTGTCTTTTTCTCTCTCTCATTCTGTCATCACCTGATTTGAAAATACTTCAGATGAAGTAATATTTGGCTCCAACCATTTGTGTGTGTTTGTGTAAGAGCAAGCAAGGGAAATGATTCCTCATTAGTATTTATCTTTGAGACTTACGGACCCTGTGTGTGTGTATGTCTGTGTGTGTTCTGTGTATGTGTGTTAACCCTAGCGAGTGTTGCCAACCAGGTGTAAAATGTGGCTTCCTTAGCAACAGTGTAACCAGGAAAAGGCAAACACTAAGGACAGCCAATCACCAGCGGCTGTATTATATCCAGGGTGATACAGGGATATCACATGCTCTGTGGGATATCACATGCTCTGCTCCTCTGACCTGTCATCCATTTGAAATCATGTTACCTTTTGGCATACATGCTAACCTTGTCAAGAGCTCTTCAACGATGCCAGGCAGCTGTTTTCTGTGAAAAGGTTCAGATAAATTGTACACTACATGCCAAGAACCAAACAACAGACAGAACATTTAGTCATTTTTCACACCGCTAGAGTCATACTGTAGCTCCAAATAATCTTGTCGGCTGAATGTCTAATCAAAAGCTTTCTACAAATAATACATCTTTTATTAAGTCTTTTAGTAGCCAGTGGCAAACATTGGTATAAGTAGTGCTACTTCTGTGTTACTCTCTGACTAACCAATTACCAAAATACATGCTAAATATCTCCTACAAATCTCAGAGGCTTCATGTGTCCAACTCACAAAGGCCTGATTAAAAACAAAATTACTTGCTCCTTTTGTAGCTCCTATTGAGCTAAACTAAACCTTAGCTCCTTCAAAGACCTCAATCTTTCCACTGACTATAGTGTCACAGTTCCAACATTTGCTGCTTCACACCTTTTTGCTGCATGGACACACCCTTTTCTGTTAGCTGTCTAGCATCCAAGTCCTTTTTGATTACTGTAGCACGAGAGTGAACTTTCTGTAATTGCTTCATAGACATTTACCAAGGGTGGCAATGTTAATCAGTTGCAATATGGGAAATGTAGGGCACAGTCTTTATACACTGAGCCACACAGTGCAGGCTAAATCTCAGAGAAGGATATCTAAAAATCTGTCAAAATAAAATCAAGACTCCATATAACAATGTAAAACACTTTCTGAGGCCGTTCACATAAGTGAGGTAAATTTACAAGACATGTCTGTCAGTGTGAGTGCCAGCTACTGTTGCACTAATCCAAATTATAAATCAACCCCTTTCAGGGCTCATGAAACCTTAAAGTCAAGTGCTGCCTAAGTGCAACCCTGTACAGGCTGCATGTGTATCCGGACTGAGTTTATTTGTTGAATAGTTATGGTTATTATCTATTTGATTAAATGCACAGTCCTACAGGTTGGAAACTACACATTATGTCATGAGAAAAATATTAGGAAGACAAAAAGCTCTGCTGTGGTTATTCTTTTGTAAAGTAGAAACACCATTCTTTCCTGTTCCATGTATCATCTTATAACTGCCAGAGGATTCCTCATCCACAGGTTGAGATGGACAAAGAAAACACGTACACACACACATACTGAACCACTACCATGAAGTCACACTGTACTGCCCTCCACAGTTCAACTATAGGAACTGAAACGTACCACAACCTGTTCTCAGTGGCTCCTATTGGATTAGTCACTTTGCTAACACTTCACACTGAACTCCTCATGACCCAGCCATGACCCCTCAGTGACCCCACCATGACCTCATCATTTTCCCAACTTTACAATCTTTCAGAATTAGTTTAAAAGATGTGCTGTGTGACCACATTAGAATTGTGTTTGTAGCTGTTCCAAACTGCACTGCATTGAAAAGCTGGGTGTAATAGAAAGGGTGAGATACATGGCACCATATAAGAATGGAGATAATGGTGCATAATTTGAGACTCTCCAGGAAGACATTCATAGTGGTGTACTAGGTTGATTACACTTACTTAAGTGCCACAAATACATGTGCAACAAATGAAAAAAAGAGATGTAGAGAGAATTGCAACGCCTGGGTCCCAGGCCATCCAATGTGCAGTTTGGACAGAGTATAAATCCTGCTTAGCACTCCCCCGGGACGCATGAGGAGGAGAATCTTAGCTAATCAACCTGCTTGTATTCTGTGGTTCCACATGAAGCAGAATAGGGCAGAACAGAATAAAACAGAATATGAAAAGAACCATGATTTCATCCTCATCTTTTCCTCTCTCTGATCGCCAATATGAAACCTGGGAAGTAAACTGACCTTTGACCTCAAAATATTGTTAGCTTAAAGTTGGTCTGAGTGACTAAAAATGAGTAAATTACATGTTCTTGTAATAATTGATCAAATGTATTTAGTTATTTCTAAGAGACTATAAATATTACTGCATTGTTTTAATCAAACAACATTATATTTGGATTGAGTAGTACTCTTATGACATGCTATGTGTATCCTTGGGGTCTAACAAACAAAAATTCATTTTCTTCCTCATAAAATATTTGCATAGTCAAATATTTAAGTAGACCTGTCAGGTGGGATTGTCTCTCTCCTGCTGCCCAAAATACTCACTAGATCATCAAATGTAGATGAATCCACTGCTGATAATAATCCTCAACAAATGTATTATTTCCTCCTTTTTGTTAACTAATCCTCAGTTTTTAGATAAACTTAAACATGGGCATTCACTGTATAACATATACAGTGAATGCCCAAGTTTAAGTTTTTAAAAAGTGTAAAGCATTCACTGTATATGTTATACAGTGAATGCCCAAGTTTAAGTTTTTAAAAAGTGTAAAGCATTCACTGTATATGTTATACAGTGAATGCTTTACACTTTTTAAGTTTTAATAAAAATACAACCACACACATTTGCACACACCTCTTTCTTGCATCAAATTAAGCGTCTATGTCTAAAGTTTTTCTAAAAATAATGATCCGACATTCACACATATTTGCCACTGTCATTATCCGGCTGTGGGGAGGCAATAAAGAATGTAAACTTCTAACTCTTGCTGCCTTTTTCATATGTTAGAAAACAATTTAAATAACTTTTCAAGTGAGCAACAGAGTGCCACTTTATGAATACCTTCCACAAAAACCTGTGAAAATGTGACAGAATCCAGAGTCTGAAATACTGTGGAGACGAATATTCGTGGAATTCTAGGTATTATTTGACCATAGAAAGTAAATGACAAGACTTGATTCCCAAAAGATTTCTGCATCCCCATGACCCTGCAGTGACTCCACTGTGAGATCACCATGTCCCTCTTGTGACACACATAACCTCCTGATGACATCACGGTGAGATGAAAACCCTTCATCAAATGCTTGTGTCTGTCAGAGCCAGGCCTTTCCCATTATGACCCACAGTCAAATCAAGAGGACGGTTTATCCCCCTGAGGGCGGAGTCTTCAAAGAGCAGCATGATCTGCTCATGTGAGCGGACAAGCTTTGATCCTGAGCCCGCATCCTCTCTGAGTTTCCTCCATGGTCGCTGTGGGAACATTCTCCT
The DNA here is from genome assembly GCF_900324485.2 of Mastacembelus armatus. Lineage (NCBI taxonomy): Eukaryota > Metazoa > Chordata > Actinopteri > Synbranchiformes > Mastacembelidae > Mastacembelus > Mastacembelus armatus. The sequence continues at coordinate 689,943 of NC_046640.1, forward strand.
TTGACCTATGACCTTATCCACACCTGGCCAGTGAGCTCACAGCTTCCTCAGAGCTTTGATCACATTGTGATGAGTCACGTAGCCACACCCTCGCCTCGGGGGGAGGGAAGCTAGACAGCCAGGTGTCCAGTCGATAGATATATACATACCTTGATGTATAAGTGTGTGTGTGTGCGTGTGTGTGTGTTTGTTGGGTGGGTCAGTGAGAAAATACAATTCTTGACCTTTTACACCACGATCAGTGTGGCTCAAGTTGTTGCCACAGTGATGATGCAGAGCAAAGTTAGTGTTGTTTCTTTTGATGTGCTAGGAACTGGGACAAAACCAGCCAGTTACTGGTGATCCACAAACACAGTCACAAATTAACAGTACATGTACACTGATGAATAGGCTCCATACATCAGGAAAACCACATTTACATGTACGCACATACAAGTGCACAATATACTCAAAAATATACACACAAAGCACAAAGTCTGTATTTCAGTCTGCATGGTGAGTTTATTTGCATAGCTATAGGCCTATTTACATCAGTGTCACATGAATGTGCCTGTGCATTAGTCAACAGGGTGGTATCTGTTACGACAGTATTAGGTGTCGCCAAGCCATTGCTTGTATATGTATATGTGCATGTTATGACGACATCATTACACAGTGCCTCTCAACTTGTCGCCATGTTTTTTTTCATCTGATTTACGTCATTCTGTAGAGAAGGAGGGGCAAGAATTGTGCACCCCCACTCTGCTGTATCCCCCAGCATCCTCTAGCTCGTCCCAACACTGCCCCCTGGTGACACCTGCTTTATTCTCCATCTCTTCCTCCTCTGCTCTGCTTGGCTTTTTTTTTTTCATTTTCTCTGCTGTTCTCCACCCTCTGAGTAAATAAGGTTGTCATTACTTGTTTCCTCCAGACCACACTTGTCTCCCTATTTTGCCTCCTTTTCTTCACTCCTTTCTTTCCTTGTTTTTCTCTCTATGTCTTTAGCTAATTATCTGCTTGACTCTTATCTCCTCTCCTTTCTTTTCCTCTCTCTTCGTTCACCCTTTTCCCCTTTTCTTCTCTTTGTCTCTGATCCATTGCCTTTTCCTCTCCTCTCCTCTCCCTTCAAAGGTCATGGGGAGGTCAGAGTTCAGAGGGAGTTCACTGTCTCTTCTTCAGCCAAAGACGGATGACTTCCTTTTTAGACCACAGAGACAAAGTGAATGGCATGCGCACTAATGTGTGCGTGAGAGTGTTTGCATGGGTGTGTTGGCCCAAGCAGGTGGGTGCATGTGTGTGTGAGAAGAGAAGAAGCTGGACAATGAAAAAAATAGGAATTGAGTCAAAGATTCAAGATTCTCATTTACTTGTGATTCCACAACAAACCTAGCTGATAAACATGGGCAAACATGCCACAAATGGTTAAATGTTTATTTCTGTATAAGACAAACTGATTTAATGCAGCAATAATGACAGCTGATGAAAAAGAAATATTTATTCACAAAATCAACAGATTTTACAAAAGGAAAACACTGGAAAACACACTATTTAAAATCAATCTCATGTAGGTATTTTTCACATTTAATGTACACTTCCCTCCCACTATTTTTTTAGTAAATTTTTTTAAACGCACCACTAAAAGACTAAAAGACGATCCAAAGATGGTGAGCTGTAAATAGTCCCATCATTATTTGTATAAATAGGTGATGAATGTACACTTGTCTTCAGAAATAATGCTGTATAAAATTTTCACTCTTGGGACAGTCAGAGTGTTTTAATAATGACACAGGGTTACATAAGGAGATGCACATAACAATACAAGATCTCATGTTGTGGAGGTGTATATCGAATTTGTGTGTGTGTGTAAGATCTCTGCTGCCCTCTTGATGACCCAATTGCTGGTTCAAGTTCAGTTCAGGAGTTCACAGCATGTGCACTGTGCACATGTGTGTTCATCACCACAAAAAGGAAGAAACAATCCTTTGCTGCTGACTTGCCAAAGAGCTCTGCACACACACACACACACACACAAACACTTATCAGATGCAGAGGGATAAGCAATGCAGTGGAATGCAATGTCAAAATGATGCTGCAGCACTGCGGCAGGCAGTTTCATCAGCAAGAAAAAAAATGTCTGCATATATACTGTACAGTCTGTGTATATTAGAAGGATTTCAGAGAAAAGGAGCAACATATTGTGTTCAGCAAAATATTCTGAGATGGGAACAAAATGGTAACCTTTTTAACATTTGTTTTTATTTTTATTTAAGGTCAGAAATTCAAAAAAGAACTAATGTTAAAATTGAGCTGAATAACGTGACTAAAACAAAAACTACTCTGTGAATGATGGGACTGCATAGGGTAGAGTGTGACAAAACTAACAAAGTTATTTGATAATAACAAGAAATGCAGAATAGCGATGGAAAGGTGAAAATTTACTGAAGAGTATTTAAAATTATAGGAGATGGAATTATACAATGCCTTAACCTCAATTATTTCATTTTAATTTTGATCCTATCTAAACTACATGTATCTAATCAAATAATTTCCTATTGTACAGTTAATTATCAATTTTCTAGACATACATTTTTGTGTATTTAAAATGTATTCATGGTTTTTAAAAAATTCAAATTTAAGATTTTTAAATTTGTTATTATTCATTTCTTAAATGTGTATATGCTAATATTATTGTTATGAGAATGACAAGCAGTAGTAAAATTATGGGGGAAAAAGTGAATGTTTTATCTTGTTCTATTAGTGGGAATTACATATGTAGGTTTTATATATTAGATATATTAAACAATCATCTTTAAAATTTCATATTACACTCCTTGATAATAATGTAATTGATGTATGTACAACAAGTAAGTAAGTATGCTTAGTTTATTCTTATTATTGTTTTACAGTATGTGTATGATTTAATATGTTTCTACTTTATATATATATATATATATATATATATATTTGAAGTATTATCTTCATTTGTTTATTATATTAACATTTAACAACATTTAATATGTCAATGCATATAATGTTTCCTTTAAATTATTTTTTGAATATGAAATATCAGTTTTATATGATATAATTTTAAGTGATGTTAAATAAGCATGACTTTTTTATTACACACAGTTTTTGTGATTGGAAAACTAATTAAAATTCTCTAACATTATTCTTGTCCAACAAAATATTTAATATGCATACAATATTGTTTTTATTACACAATGACAGTCATAAATCTATATGTACATGTGTATTGTCTACACACACACACACACACACACACACACACACACACACACACACACACGCACACACAGTGTATCCACTAAATGCAGTTCTGTTCCCAAAGCACCTAAAACCAGTTTACCTCCTGCTGAGACAGAGAGCGACAGCGAGGAAAAGAGACAGATGAAAACAAATGGAAGTGTCTGAAACAGGAAGAGTGAGAGAGGAAGGAGGAAAGGAACAATAAAGACCAGATGAAGGATAGACAGAACAACAAAGAGAGGGAGAGAGAGCGGGTTAAACACAGTTCAAGGGTTCAATTTCTGTTCACACACATGCACACTTGGTACCTCGCTAGTCTGTTATCAGGTATTTAACTGATGGGAAACAATCTGTGTGCCATCTTTGTCCTTGTGTGTGTGTGTGTGTGTGTGTGTACAGTATGCTTAAGTGTGTACACATGCATGCAGAGGCCTTGGCAGAGATTGGGTATGATGCATGTCTGTTTGTGTGTGTGTGTGTGTGTGTGTGTGTGTGTATATGCGTGTGCACGCACATGTGTTTATACACAATTTAACCCCAGGAGGTTGCCAGTCTCAGGGCTTAGTGTACTTGGTGTAATGAGTCCGTACATGCGTGTGTGTGTGTGTGTGGTTGTGTGTGTGCTGCCACAATAGGAGCTCCATCTGTTGGTGTCACTTGGTTACAAATTTGGTGTCACCCGCACCAGTAGAGACAAGACACACACACGTGCACACGCACACACGCTAAGCTGTATGGTAATGTGAACTTAGTTTCACCCGAAAACGTAGCATTTGACCTGATCACATTCTCCTCCCCCTTCTCCTGTCTTCTCCTCCTCTCCATTCTTTCTGCTTCTCCTCCTCCTGTTCTTTCATCCTGCATGCCATGAAAACATTGTTCTGATGACAACAAAATAGTTTCTCTGATTCCCTGTTACGATAACAAAGAATAGAAAGAACGATACGATTCTTAATGTACAAAACTGACAACAGAGAAAGAACGAAACAGCCCAAACACAAAGAAAGAAACAAAGCTAGAGTCTCTGTGGAAGGTCAAGTTTACCTACTGTCTCCATGGTGACAGGACCAGGTCAGAGGTCAGACAGGTCATTGTTATCATAGCAGTTCCTCTAGTGCATTCATCAAGTTTGCAGTCTCTCTGAATCCATTTTGTTCTTTCTCTTGGTTTAACGTGACCTCTAGAAGCAGAGTTTGATGGTCAATCTGTTATTAACAGCCTTGGTTTAGATCAGTAAAAACATGAAAGCTGAACTATTTTTTGATGACTGGCAATCAGTGGCGAAGTGGTGATCCCGAGGCCTGGGAGAAAGCCTGGTGGTCTGCACCATTCTGGACTGATTACTATAGCTTTATTCAGGTGCAGACAAAGCTTATGAAGTCCTATTTTGCTTTTGTTAAAAGACAAATAAATTAATGGCAGCAGTTTTATCAGTACAATACTGATTACATAAAATGGATTTATGCTTGACACAAGCAGTTAATGAGAATCCTGTTGTAGATACATAGGTGTAGGTGTAGGCTTTACTTTAGAGTTTAGCATTCACCACAAGACAGATGGATGTCATCAGACCATCTCTGCCCACAGTGACAGTGGGTTACATATTACATAACTGGAATTAGATCTTTGTAATTTCTATTTTGCCTTGTCTCATTACTGAATAAAAGACTACTCCCATGTAATCGCAGTGTTTACCACTATTCATTCATAGTGATACTGAGCAGTAAACCACTGCAGAAGGTCTGAAGTATGAATGACTTTGTTGGATATTTGCTGCTTAAATGGAAAAGTCTTTCTTTGACTTCTTTAATACTGTCTTCACTCTCAGCTATCACAAAACTTTTCTAAACATCATCAACTTTTAGTACAAAACACAAGCAACTCAAACAGAGTGCCAGGTTGGCCTATGCTATATATATATATATATATATATATATATATATGTTTGTATACATTTGTGGAATATGCATACTATGTATGAGATTGTATTCCATAAGCAGAACAAAATGATCCCCTGAATGTCCTGTGCACACTCTACAACTGCACTAGCAGGGTGTGCTAATGCATCACATGTTGTCTGTCTGCTTAATGTCATACAAAGTGGACAATAGGTGGCAGATGCAAATGTGGTGCTTGCTGATTTGTACTTTTAAGGCTAGACTTAAAACCTTCCTCTTTGACAAAGCATATAGAAGAAGAAGAAGAAGAAGAAGTACTTTATTAAACCCCAAGGGGAAATTCAGTTGTTACAGCAGTTATTAAATTTGAGATTATTTAAATTATATTGATTAATAGTAATTCATAAAGTAATTAATAAAGTAATAAAGTAATTAACTATTTATTTGGGGGGGTTGTGTGTGTGTGTATGTGTGTGTGCGTACATGCATGTGTGTGTGTGTGTGTGTGTGTATGTGTGTGGTTGTGTGTGTGTGCGTTATTGTTTATATTGAGGAATTATAGAGTCTTATGGCTGTGGACACAAAACACTTCCTGAATCTTTCAGTCTTGGCTTTAGGAGGAATTAGTCTGTGGCTCAATGAACTTCCCATTCGCCACAGTTCCTCATGAAGTGGGTGGGCAGGATTGTCCAATATGGAGTTTATTTTGTCCACCCTCCTCCTCTCTGCCACAGCCTCCAGACTCTCCAGCTCCAGTCCAACAACAGATTTCGCCTTCCTGATTAACTTATTTAGTCTGTTGGCCTCACCAGCCTTGATGCCACCTCCCCAGCACACAACTGCAAAGAACAGTGCACTCGCTACTACAGACTGATAGAATATCTTCAGTAGCTTGTTGCACACACCAAAAGAACAGAGTCTCCTGAGGAAGAACAGTCTGCCCTGTCCTTTCTTGAAGAGTACATCTGTATTGTTTGACCAGTCCAGTTTGTTGTTAATGTGGACTCCAAGGTATTTGTAGGAGTCCACAATCTCTAATTTGTCTCCAAGGATGGAGACAGGGACTGGGGTCTTCCTGTTCCTCCTAAAGTCCACCACCAGTTCTCTGGTTTTCTTGATATTGAGCTTTAGACAGTTGTTGTTACACCAATCAACAAAGCTTTTTATCAAGTGTCTGTATTCCTCATCGTTATTATTATTGATGCATCCAATGATTGAAGAGTCATCAGAGAACTTTTGGAGGTGACAGGTTCCTGAGTTGTAGCGGAAGTCTGAGGTGTAGAGTGTAAACAGGAATGGTGCTAGTACAGTTCCTTGAGGTGCACCGGTGCTGCTCATCACCACATCAGATATGCAGCCATCTAAGCGAACAAACTGTGGCCGCCCAGTGAGGTAATCTTTGATCCACTCCTTCCATATCCTGCGTCTTTGCACTTAGCAGGTGGGGCTAAATAGTGTTGAAAGCACTTGAAAAGTCAAAAAACATGACTCTCACAGTGTTGCCCTGCCTCTCCAGATGGGAGTATGCTCTGTGCATTAAGAAGATGATGGCATCTTCCATTCCGATGTGTTCTTGATATGCAAACTGCAGGGGGTCCAGAAATTCAGACACTTGGGACCTCAGGTGTTGCAGGACCAGTCTCTCAAACACTTTCATGACATGTGATGTTAGTGCTACTGGTCTGAAGTCACTAAGGGTACTGGGACGGGTTCTTTTTGGTAATGGGACAATACAGGAAGTTTTCCATAACTTAGGCACCTTTTTGAGCCTCAGAGAGAGGTTTGAAGAGTTTCTGAAAAACCTCTGCAAGCTGTCCAGCACACACCTTAAGTACTCTGGGACTGATCTCATCTGGTCCTTTTGCTTTGTTGGCCTTTAGTTTAGCTAGTTCCTTCCTCAACTGTTCTGTGGCAAAGGCTGAGCCTGTGTATTGTGTTGATGAGGAGTCAGATGATGAGGGCAGGGGAGGAGTTATTGGAGGTGCGGTGTACTTCAATGTTCTATGGCTGCTGATAGAGGAGATGGTATCAGTGGGCAATGGGGAGGCAGCATTGGGAGAGATATTGGGTGGGGTGATGTGAAGAGACCCCAAGGTACCTGCTAAGGTGGTGTAGGGAGGAGGGATGGTGTGTGAGGACAATGGATCAGAGTAAGAAGCAGAGGTGGTGTCAAATCTATTAAAGAACAGGTTAAGTTCATTAGCAAACTTTGAGTCCTTCCACACTCCACTCCTTCCACAGCAGTGTGCGACTTCTTATAGCCAGTCATTATTTTCATCCCATTCCACACCTCTTTGATATTGTTCTGTCTCAACTTGTGCTCTACTCTGTCTATATAGAGCTGCTTTGCCTCCCTCAGCTTCCTCTTGAGTTCCTTCTGTGCGGCTCGGAGTTCCTCCTTGTCTCTTGCCATGAACACCCTCTTCTTCTTATTGAGGAGGCCTTTAATGTCCTTATTTATCCATGGCTTATTATTGGGGAAACAACAAACTTTTTTGGATGGAACAATATTGTCCTCACAGAAGTGGATGTAATCTGTGATGCAGTGAGAGATGCCTTCGATGTCCTCACCATGAGCGTCCATGAAAAGATCCCAGTTTGTAACCCTGAAGCACTCCTGCAGGGCCTCCTCAGCATCCTTTGAGCAAACTTTCACATACCTCTTGGTAGTAGACTGCTGTCTTACTACAGGCTTGTATGTTGGTACTTAATATATTAAGTTGTGGTCTGATCCACCAAGTGGGGGTAGGGCTGAAGAGCTGTATGCCTCCTTCACATTGGCATAAAGGAGATCAAGAATCTTATTTTCTCGTGTTGCACAGTCCACATACTGTTTGAAGTTGGTCAGAGTACTGACATGGTTAAAATCCTCATTAATTAGTATAAGGGCATGGGGTGTTTTGTTTGGAGACCAGCGACAACTGTGTGGATGATGTCACATGCACTCTGTGCTGCAGCTGATGGAGGAATGTAAACAGTCACAACAATGACGTGTGAAAACTCATGGGGCAGGTAGTATGGCCTCAGTCCAACCACCAACAGCTCAATGTATGGAGTACAGATAAAGTCTTTCACTGTTACATGTCCAGGGTTGCACCATTTAGAGTTAACAAAAACTGCGAGACCACCTCCTCTTTTCTTGCCGCTCTGTTTGCCTCTGTCCGCTCGCACTAGTGAGAACCCAGGCAGTTCAAGTGAACTGTCCAGTATATTTTTATTCAGCCAGGTCTCGGTGAGGCAAAGCAAGCTACACTCTCTGTACTCTCGCTGGCTGCTAGCTAAAGCTGTAAGTTCATCCACTTTGTTGCAGAGTGACCTCACATTCCCAGTAATAATTTTTGGGAGAAATGGTTTAAATCTCCTACGTTTTTCTCGATGCTTCACTCCTGCTCTGCAGCCCCTCCTGCACCTCCTCAGGTCTTTCAATTCAATTCAATTTTTTCAATTCAATTTTATTTGTATAGCGCCAAATCACAATACAAATCATCTCAGGGCACTTTACAAAAACTAAAACTAAAAACCCAACAATTCCCTTATGAGCAAGCACTTGGCGACAGTGGAGAGGAAAAACTCCCTTTAACGGAAGAAAAAACCTCAGCAGAACCGGGCTCAGTTTGGGCGGCCATCTGCCTCGACCGGTTGGGGTGAGTGGATAGAGCAGAGAAAAAAGAACAGCAACAATAAACAACAAATAGACACTGCAGGTTGGTGGGACCAATAACTGCACATCAGCGATATACAGCTCCAGGACCAGGGACACCTGCAGAAGGTGCAGAGAGAACAGAGAGAGAGGGAAAGAGAACAAACTAGGGGAGAGAGAGAGCACAAGGTTAGTGACATTCAATGGTGGAATATACATGAGGTGGGAGGAGAGGAAGAGAAGGGAGGGGAAGGGAAAGGGGGGGGTTAGGGTAGGAGAGCTCAGTGCACTGATGGTCCTCGGGCAGTCTGGGCCTATAGCAGCATAAAGGATGGTTCAGGGTTGCCTGAAGCCAGCCCTAACTATATGCTTTGTCAAAGAGGAAGGTTTTAAGTCTAGCTTTAAAAGTACAGAGAGTGTCTGCCTCCTGAACCCAGGCTGGGAGCTGGTTCCACAGGAGAGGAGCTTGATAACTAAAGGCTCTGCCTCCCAGTCTGCTTTTGGAAACTCTGGGAACCACAAGTAGACCTGCACTCTGAGAGCGAAGTGGTCTATTGGGATAATATGGTACTATGAGGTCTTTAAGGTATGAAGGAGCTTGATCATGAACGGATTTGTATGTGAGAAGAAGGATTTTAAATTCTATTCTATATTTTACAGGGAGCCAATGAAGAGAAGCCAATATAGGAGAAATATGATCTCTCTTGCTAGTTCCTGTCAGGACTCTGGCTGCGGCATTCTGGATTAATTGGAGGCTTTTTATGGAGATACTGGGACATCCAGATAGTAATGAGTTACAGTAATCTAGCCTTGTGGTAACAAATGCATGGACTAGTTTTTAGGCATCATTTTGAGACAGGATGTTCCCAATTTTGGAAATGTTGGGCAGGTGAAAAAATGGAGTTCTAGAGATTTGTTTTATGTGTGAGTTAAAGGACATGTCCTGGTCAAAAATAACTCCAAGGTTTTTTTACAGTAGTGCTGGAGGCCAGGGTTATGCCATCTAGAGTAGCTATAATTTTAGAAAAGTTATTTCTGAGATTTTTTGGCCCAAATATAATTCAATTCAATTCAATTCAATTCAATTCAATTCAATTTTATTTGTATAGCGCCAAATCACAATACAAATCATCTCAAGGCACTTTACAAAAACTAAAACTAAAAACCCAACAATTCCCTTATGAGCAAGCACTTGGCGACAGTGGAGAGGAAAAAACTCCCTTTAACGGAAGAAAAAAACCTCCAGCAGAACCGGGCTCAGTTTGGGCGGCCATCTGCCTCGACCGGTTGGGGTGAGTGGATAGAGCAGAGAGAAAAGAACAGCAACAATAAACAACAAATAGACACTGCAAGTTGGTGGGGCCAGTAACTGCACATCAGCGATAAACAGCTCCAGGACCAGGGACACCTGCAGAAGGTACAGAGAGAGAGAGAGAGAGAGGGAGGGAGAGAGCACAAACTAGGGGAGAGAGAGAGCACAAGGTTAGTAACATTCAATGGTGGAATATACATGAGGTGGGAGAGGGGGGGGGGGGGGGGTAGGGTTGGGGAGCTCAGTGCACCAATGGTCCTCGGGCAGTCTAGGCCTATAGCAGCATAACTAACTAAGGGATGGTTCAGGGTTGCCTGAAGCCAGCCCTAACTATATGCTTTGTCAAAGAGGAAGGTTTTAAGTCTAGCCTTAAAAGTACAGAGAGTGTCTGCCTCCTGAACCCAGGCTGAGAGCTGGTTCCACAGGAGAGGAGCTTGATAGCTAAAGGCTCTGCCTCCCATTCTGCTTTTGAGAACTCTGGGAACCACAAGTAGACCTGCACTCTGAGAGCGAAGTGGTCTATTGGGATAATATGGTACTATGAGGTCTTTAAGGTATGAAGGAGCTTGATTATGAAGGGATTTGTATGTGAGAAGAAGGATTTTAAATTCTATTCTATATTTTACAGGGAGCCAATGAAGAGAAGCCAATATAGGAGAAATATGATCTCTCTTGCTAGTTCCTGTCAGGACTCTGGCTGCGGCATTCTGGATTAATTGGAGGCTTTTTATTAAGATATTAGGACATCCAGATAGTAATGAGTTACAGTAATCTAGCCTTGAGGAAACAAACGCATGGACTAGTTTTTCTGCATCATTTTGAGACAGGATGTTCCTAATTTTGGAAATGTTGCGCAGGTGAAAGAATGCAGTTCTAGAAATTTGTTTTATGTGTGAGTTAAAGGACATGTCCTGGTCAAAAATAACTCCAAGGTTTTTTACAGTAGTGCTGGAGGCCAGGGCTATGCCATCTAGAGTAGCTATAATTTTAGAAAAGTTATTTCTGAGATTTTTAGGCCCAAATATAATGACTTCTGTTTTCTCCGAGTTTAAAAGTAAAAAGTTACTGGTCATCCAAGCCTTTATGTCAGTTAGACAGGCTTGAAGTCTGGTTAACTGGTTTGTGTTAACAGGTTTAATAGATAGATATAACTGAGTGTCATCTGCATAGCAGTGGTAATTAATAGAGTGCTTCCTAATGATATATCCTAAAGGAAGCATGTACAGGGTGAACAGAATCGGTCCTAGCACAGAACCTTGTGGAACTCCATAACTAACTTTTGTTCGTGTGGAAGGTTCATCATGGACATGAACAAACTGGAATCTGTCCGATAAATAGGATTGGAACCACTTTAACGCTGTTCCTCTGATACCAATCACATGCTCCAGTCTCTGTAATAAGCTGTTGTGGTCAATGGTGTCGAATGCTGCACTAAGGTCTAGGAGGACAAGTATCGAAACAAGTCCATTATCTGAGGCTAAGAGAAGATCGTTGGTAACTTTCAACAGTGCTGTTTCTGTACTATGATGTGCTCTAAATCCTGATTGGAAATCTTCAAATAGTTCATTCCTGTGTAAGTGGTCTGATAGCTGCTTAGCAACAGCTTTTTCTAGGATTTTAATGACTTCTGTTTTCTCCGAATTTAAAAGTAAAACGTTACTGGTCATCCAGGCCTTTATGTCAGTTAGACAGGCTTGAAGTCTGGTTAACTGGTTTGTGTTAACAGGTTTAATAGATAGATATAACTGAGTGTCATCTGCATAGCAGTGGTAATTAATAGAGTGTTTCCTAATGACATATCCTAAAGGAAGCATGTACAGGGTGAACAGAATCGGTCCTAGCACAGAGCCTTGTGGAACTCCATAACTAACTTTTGTTCGTGTGGAAGGTTCATCATGGACATGAACAAACTGGAATATGTCCGATAAATTGAATTGGAACCATTTTAACTATGTTCCTCTGATACCAGTCACATGCTCCAGTCTCTGTAATAAGATGTTGTGGTTAATGGTGTTGAATATTGTGTTGAATAAACTAAGGTCTAGGAGGACAAGTATAGAAACAAGTCCATTATCTGAGGCTAAGAGAAGATCGTTGGTAACTTTTAACAGTGCTGTTTCTGTACTATGATGTGCTCTAAATCCTGATTGAAAATCTTCAAATAGTTCAGTCCTGTGTAAGTGGTCTGATAGCTGCTTAGCAACAGCTTTTTCTAGGATTTTAGAAATAAATTATAGGTTGGATATTGGTCTATAATTAGCCAAGACTCCTGGATCAAGACTAGGCTTTTTGAGGTTTGATTACTGCAGTCTTAAAGGCCTGTGGTACGTAGCCTGATACTAGAGATAAATTTACCAAGTCTAATAAAGATGAGTTCATTAATGGCACGGTGTCTTTAAGCAGTCTAGTCGGGATGGGGTCTAAGAGACACGTTGATGATTTCGATGAAGCAACTACTGATGTAAATTCAGAGAGATCTATGGGAGAGAAGCAGTCTAAACATAACTGAGGTCCTACAGATGATTCAAGAGCTACTGTAGTAGAAGATTCATTTATTGCAGGTATAGGAAGTATCTGCTGAATTTTATCTCTAATAGTTGTGATTTTATTTGTAAAGAAACTCATAAATTCATCACTGCTGAGAGCTAAGGGAACACTGGGCTCAACAGAGCTGTGACTTTTTGTCAGCCTGGCTACAGTGCTGAAAAGAAACCTGGGATTGTTCTTATTTTCCTCTATTAGTGATGAATAGTATGCAGTTCTGGCTTTATGGAGAGCTTTTTTATATGTTAGTAGACTGTTTTTCCAGGCTAGAAAAATTTCCTCTAAGTTTGTGGAACGCCTCTTCCTTTCCAGCCTTCGTGATGCCTGCTTTAAGGTACGAACATGTAAATTATACCATGGGACTAGTCTTCTCTGATTCACTAACTTCTTTTTCAGAGGGGCTACAGAATCAAGCGTTTCACGCAGTGAGGTTACAGCGCTGTCAACAATATGATCAATTTGGTAGGGAGTGGGATTGAAGCAGTTGCCCTCCACTATGTTTATACTTGGCATAGATGTAAATAAAGATGGAATCATTTACTTAAATTTATTAACAGCATTGTTGGATAAACATCTGCTGTAGTGGAATTTTCTTCCAAACGCTGCATGATCCATCATTTTAAATTCAAAAGTTATTAAAGAATGATCTGAAAAAACAGGATTTGGGGGAAAAACTATTAAATGTTCAATTTCGATGCCATTGGTCAGAACAAGATCAAGGGTGTGATTGAAACAGTGGGTGGTTTTATTAACGTTTTGAATGAAACCAATTGAATCTAATATAGAATTAAATGCAATGCTGAGGCTGTTATTTTCAACATCTACATGAATGTTAAAATCTCCCACTATAATGACTTTATCTGATCTAAGCACTAAATCAGACAGGAAGTCAGGGAATTCAGTTAAAAACTCTGAGTAAGGGACAGGTGGACGGTACACAATGACAAGTAGAACTGGTTTTTGTGTTTTCCAGTTTGGATGTGAGAGACTAAGAGTGAGGCTCTCAAATGAGTTATAACTGTTCTGAGGATGACAGTTTAATAATAAGTTTGTGTGGAAGATTGCAGCTACTCCTCCACCTCGACCTGTGCTTCGAGGAACATGATAGGTTTTATCAGGTTTTATACCAAGAAGCAGACTTGTTCCCTTGAGAGCTAACAGTTGCTCCCTTGTATAGATGCCATTGCCACAGAAACGTACATTTTCTGATGCAGTTTCCATAATCTCCATATGTCTTTCCACAGGAATTCGAAAAACCCAACTCATCCACTTTCATCCGTTATCAGAGAGAAAGCATAGATCTTGATTTGACTTGGATTAACAGATGATAATTCAGTAAAAAACTTGCAAAAATCAAAAAACAAACAGAGGAGCTGCTGTAACAGGCCCTGTAACACCTAACAGGCGCCATTCTAGAATCAGTTATAGTTAGGGCTGGCTTCAGGCAACCCTGAACCATCCCTTAGTCCCACACCCCCCAGTTACTGGCCCCACCAACCTGCAGTGTCTATTTGTTATTTATTGTTGCTGTTCTTTTCTCTCTGCTCTATCCACTCACCCCAACCGGTCGAGGCAGATGGCCGCCCAAACTGAGCCCGGTTCTGCTGGAGGTTTTTTCTTTTTTCTTCCGTTAAAGGGTTTTTTTCCTCTCCACTGTCGCCAAGTTCTTGCTCATAAGGGAATTGTTGGGTTTTTAGTTTTAGTTTTTGTAAAGTGCCTTGAGATGATTTGCATTGTGATGTGGCGCTATACAAATAAAATCGAATTGAATTGAATTGAATTGAATTGATTTGACTCTTCACTCATTTGAATGGAAACGAGTTGTCCTTGACTTCTTGTGCAGCTGCTGGCTACACTCTCACAAAAACAGTCCCTCTCTGCTTGAGGTTCTGGGTGACCAATTGTAGCAACATGAGGTGCTGATGTGTGTGATGAGTGTTACAGGTGAAGAAAAGGAACAAAGTCTGTCATTTTTAATACATTGGTCAAACCAGAGGGAGGTAGACTACACAGAATGCTCATTCACATTCATACATTTCAACACATTCCATGCATTTTCCAAATGGCCTCTCCACGGCAACTCCACTACAGCAGCTGCAGACGGTTAAAAAAAACCACATGCCTGACCATGTGTTGTTGTGATAATCAGAGAAAGCCCTGAAAGTTTGCTAAAATTAGAAGCTGCATATTTCTCATTTCTTAGAAACTAGAATAGATACACACTTTGATTTTGTTATAGTGCTCAAGAGCAGGGTGTCCTCCCAGCTTACTTAAAGCAATGAAGCTCAACTATGAAGTGTGAACACTTAACTGCAATGCACGTTAGGTGCAATCCATTTTGCACCTGTGATGTCAGAACTCTTTGTTCTGACATCTGTTTATCACAGCTACTATTACAGTTTTTAGTACTTTGTGCTACTGTAGCTCTTCTGTGGGACCAGATGGGAGAGACTCTGCTTCCTGGGCACCACCATCTCTCACAACCTGAAGTGGTGCCTGTACATCGACTCCAATGTGAAAAAGGCCCAGCAGAGGTTGTACTTCCTGCGCCAGCTGAAGAAGTTCAACCTTCCACAGATGCTGCTGACCCAGTTCTACTCAGCGGTCATCGAGTCTGTCCTGTGCTCCTCCATCATTATCTGGTTTAGCTCCGCCTCTAAATCAGACATCCGAAGACTCCAGAGGACAGTTCGGACCGCTGAGAAGGTCATCGGTGTTCCCCTACCCACCCTCCAAGACCTGTTCACCTCCAGAGTGAAAAATGGAGCTCAGAAAATCACTCTGGATGCCACCCACCCGAGCCACCACCTCTTCCAGCTCTTACCCTCTGGCCGGCGCTTCAGAGCTCCAAACATCAAGACAGCCCGGCACAAAAGAAGCTTCTTCCCTCAGGCCATCCAACTCTTAAACTCGTAGCTATCCACCATTCCCTTCCACCACCTGCACTATGACACTGGCACCTTTTTGCTCTTTGCACACCAATTAGTTCCCCTTTCATCCTGTTTTTCAGGTTATCTGTGCATTTTTATTTTAGTTTTTTTCTAGCATTTCTGTAGCATTTGTGTTTACTTTTTCACGCCTTTGTAGCATTTGTATTTATGTCTGTTTGCACTGGAAACAAATTACTAACCTCCACACACACTTGGCAATAAAGCTCATTCTGATTCTGATTCTGATTCTGATTCTGTAGGTGTGAATGTGAGTGTTTGTGTGTCAGCTCTGTGATACACTGGCAATCATGTTGTTAGTACAGTGGTTATTTGGGACTAATAAATACTCCAGTCCAGTCCAGTGGTCAAACTTATGCAAATGGCATGAGGAGATCATTTATTTTACTTTCAATTTGTGCAGATCATATCCTACATCAGACACGTTTTCATCTTGTTACTTAGAGGTCTATTGTCCTACGAACAGTGGTTTCTGAGGTTTTAAAGATCACTGGGGGTCACTGGTGTGCTTTGCTTGGTGGTTGATGGTCACCAAGTGCTGCTCATATCAGGTTTTTGGTTTTTTTTGTGCAGTGCCTTGAGATAACTGTATTGTTATATGGTGCTATACAAATACACTGAATTGGTTAAAATGTGGCAGCATGGAGGCTGAGTGGTTAGCACTGTAGCACTGTAGTACGGTTGCCTCACAGCAAGAAGGTCGTGGGTTCGCAACACGGCCTTTCTGTGTGGAGTTTGCATGTTCTCCCCGTGCTTGCGTGGGTTTACTCCGGGTACTCCGGTTTCCTCCCCCAGTCCATGTTAGTTTGATTGGTGACTATAAATTGCCCATAGGAGTAAGTGTGAGTGTGTGGGGTTGTTTGTCTTTGTGTGTCTATATGTGGCCCTGTGATGGACTGGTGACCTGTCTAGGGCGTACCCCTGCCTTCCACCCAAAAGAGAGCTGGGATAGGCTCCAGCAGATCCCTGTGACCCTGGTTAAGGAATGAGGGGGTATAGAAAATGAATGGATGGTTAAAATGTAATGACAATGAGAGTGGGGCATAAACATCATTGATGCTGAGAACAAAATATTGTGCCTCATCACCACCAGCAGAATGCTGAAAGCAATTCAACACCAACACTCTACTTTTTCACATACTGAACCATCTATATTCCACAACAGAAGCTCGTTCAGTTGACAGAAAGAATGAGCAAGCTCTCAGTGATGTCAGGATGAACTCTGACCACTTGACTGGGTCAGTAAGTATGAAGGCATGTGAGAGAAAGGATGTTACTACAGACTAAGTAAAAGGGTTACTGAATCAGAGAGGGACAGAAAAAAGAGAGAGAGAGGAAGAGAGAGATCAGACTGCTGACCTATGGCTGACCTCTGTCCGACTGACCCTCTTGGTCACCAGGGCGACAGTCACTGGGGTTGTTTGGTTGTGTATCCACACATAAGTTTCCTCACACTTTTATTGTCTAAATATCTGCAGATGACTGGTAGATACACTGCACTTTGGCACAGAGTGTATGTGTGTATTTTCAGCGTGTACTGAAAATAAACTGCAGGCTGACAGCAGAGACAGACTACACACAGTTTGCCTCAATGCCTCTAGCTCTCAGATTGATAAAAAGTAATCACTCAAAAATATTAGGGCTGTAATCTATAGCTTTGTACAGTCCTGAGACATGTAGAAAACATGTGCATTGTGTGCAGTCTGTACCATAGCTCAACCTACTGTACTATTAATCCATTATAATCTCATAATCCCAGCCTATTAAATTTATAACAAATACAGCAAAAGAAACTTAAATGTCATTTTTTATCAGTATTGCTATCAGATCATGAAATCTTGCTTGATATAAATGGGTCAGAGTAAAAGTAACTGAGAGTAGCCCTCAGAGTAAAAAAATGCTAAATAACAAACTGAAAACCAACAAGACCTAAAACCTAAAACCATCAAAGCAGTTTACAATTTCACATCCTCACACAAGCAGGAAACGATTAATTTAGCCAGTACAAATGAAAAGCCCCCAGTTTCAAAACAAATGATTTTCACTAACACATAATGACAAAGAAAACAACAATCTTGAGACTCCAGTGCACCGTCAGTGACCACGCATTCATTATTAATGACTGGGTATTTATTGTCATTCAGTGGCAGTAAACGCAGCATTTTATCTCAACATGGACAGTTAGTGGGGGAGATGCTGGCAGCTTACATCACAAGGCGCTGGCAAGCATGGCCAGGTAGTGTATGAATGTGGAGATGATTTCCATATAATCTAATAAATCAGCCATCTCTGCCATGCTCTACTGAGTAAAATCAGGTTGTTCAGAAGGGTGCTGGTCAATCTATCAATCAATCAAGTTCATTTATATAACACATTTAAAAAAAACCCAGCTGACCAAAGTGCTGTAAAATAAATAGAATGATAAAATTAATAAAATCAAATTTGTAGTCACATTAGCAATAGATACAGGCTAAGATGAAAGAATAATAAGTGTGTCTTCAGTCTGGTTTTAAACTGCTCTAATGAGTGAGCTGATCGCATATTAAAAGGTAGGCTGTTCCACATTTTCAGGGCCATCACTGAAAAGGCTCTATCTCAAGACCAGAAGGAGCTGGTCTGCAGACCTTAGAGTTCTGGTAGGAGTATAAGACTGCAGCAGCTCTGTCACGTACGGTGTGGACAAAGAATTTAAACATTTAAAAACAATCAATAAAATATAGCTGGGTTTCAATATTCTGGACACCCGACAAGCGACGGAGAGAGCCCTGGTCCATCCCTATGTAAAGTGAGTTGCAATAGTCCACTCATGATGTGATAAAGGCATGAACTGCTTACTCAAAGTCCCTTTGTTGAAGATAGGTTTTCACTTTTGCAAGAAGCATTAGCTGAAAGTAGCTTGTTTTTATGACAGAGCTGATCTGTTGGTCAAGTTTAAACGCTGAATCAAAAATCATGCCAAGGTTCTTAGCATAAGGGCTGTAGTAAGATAGCACTGTCAATATTTTGTGAAGGGCTAGTGTTAACAAATACAACTATTTCGGTTTTATTTTTTTTTAATGTCAGAAAATTTACATTCATACATGAGTGAAGACTTGCAGTTGTTAACAGTTGCAGGCAGGTGTATTTGAATATCATCTGCAGAGCAGTGAAAGGAAACACTGTGTTTATTAAAAATGGAACCCTAGGGAAGTATATATAATGAGAAAGGGATTGGGTCCAAAATAGAGCTTTGAGGGACCGCACAGCTAAAAGGAGACACAGCAGACAAGTACTGGCCTAAGTGTACAGAGAATCTCCTGTCTGCCTAGTATGAGCAAAACTACTGAAGGGCTGTTCCTTTAATGCCCACACACATTTCACAGCTTGATTAAAGAATGTCATGTTCAACTGTATCAAAAGCTGCTGCTAAGTCTAAAAGCACCAAGGAATTCAGATTTACTGGAATCAACAGCAGGTGAATAAAAACTTTTAAAAGGGCATGTCAGTACTATTTAAAACCAGACTGAAATTTCTCTCCAATGCGATTTACATGGTCATTGATTACCTGAGATGCATTTTGAGCTTATTTGTTGTAGAAAATAGTCCTCTGCTATTCTACCTTCATTTAAACTAAATGCACTTCATGTAAATGAAACTCAGTAGCTGGCACTTTTTTTTTTTCTTTTTTATTTCATTCCAAAATCACAATATTTCAAAATGTCTGCTCCTCAATGCAGTTAACAACTGCAAGTATAGAGTACACACAATGTGCCAAAGTACTAAAGAGCAGCATCTTCTGTCTTTTAACTGGTCAAATCAGCTGTTCCTAACTAATATTAATTCAATGTGATATGATTTTTTTTCTGTTATTTAACATATGATATTTCTACTGCAATGTATATGATCATTTTTTCAGTATAGGATATACATAGTCAAAAAACATTCTGAAGTCTAATCTCATCACACTTTTGGTAACGGCTTAGTGTGCACTGGGCATCATTTAAATAAGTATCCAGCTGGGTTTAGTAATGCTCATCATTAAGGATTCAGATCTGAGCTGAAAAAGCTTGACCATCATAACAACACTTGGGTATGGATGCTGACCAAAGCTGAAACTGACAGGTGAGGAAACGTGTATGTCCAGTACTTTATCTTTTAATAAAACTCCAGATTCAGTCAACCTGAAGAAGGAGTCCTACCGAGCTTGGTTGGCTTGTGGGACTCCCGAAGCAGCTGACGAGCCAAGCATGCTGCAGCCCAAGTGGTGACAAAACAGCAAAACTCGGGTATGGGAGGGGGGAACAGTGCTCTACCAACACTGTTTACAGTGGAAGTGGGGAGCTGCTGACCTCGACTGGGGATATTGTCGGACGGTGGAAGGAATACTTCGAGGATCTCCTCAATCCCATCAACACGTCTTCCATAAGGGAAGCAGGGGCTGGGGATTCGGAGGCTGATCCATCCATCACCCAAGCCGAAGTCACTGAGGTAGTTCAGCAGCTCCTCGGTGGCAAAGCACCAAGTATCTGGATGTTGTTGGGCTGTCATAGCTGACACACCTGTGCAACATCGCGTGGCGTTCGGGGACAGTACCCCTGGATTGGCAGACCGGGGTGGTGGTTCCTCTTTTTAAGAAAGGGGACCGTTCCAACTACAGAGGGATCACACACGCCGGTGGTCAAACCTCGGATCCAGGAGGAACAATGCGGTTTACGTCCCGGTCGTGGAACACTGGACCAGCTCTATACCCTCTCGAGTGTGCTCGAGGGCTCATGGGAGTTTGCCCCAACCAGTTCACATGTGCTTTGTGGATTTGGAGAAGGCATTCAACCGGGTCACTTGCAACATCCTGTGGGAGGTGCTCCAGGAGTATGGGGTCCGGGGCCCTTTGCTGAGGGACTCAGGCAGGGCTGCCCTTTGTCACCGGTTCTGTTCATTACTTTTATGGACAGAATTTCTAGGTGCAGCCAGGGGCCGGAGGGAGTCCAGTTCGGGGACCACTGCTTTTTGCAGATAATGTTGTCCTGTTGGCTCCATCGAGCCAGGATCTCCAGCGTGCGCTGGGGCGGTTTGCAACTGAGTGTGAAGCTGCTGGGATGAGAAAAAGGTGGCTTGCCATCTCCAGGCCAGGGGAGAGATCCTGCCTCAGGTGGAGGAGTTTAAGTTTCTCAGGGTCTTGTTCACGAGTGAGGGAAGAACGGAACATGAGATGGATAGCCGGATCGGGGCATCGGCAGCAGTAATGCGGTCGGTGTACCAGTCCGTTGTGGTGAAGAAGGAGTTAAGCCGGAAGGAGAAGGTCTCGATTTACCGGTCAATCTACGTTCCTACTCACCTATGGTCATGAGCTTTGGGTCATGACCGAAAGGACAAGATCGCGGATACAAGCAGCTGAAATGAGCTTCCTCCGCAGGGTGGCTGGGCGCTCCCTTAGAGATAGGGTGAGGAGCTCGGTCACCCGGGAGGAGCTCGGAGTAGAGTCAGTCAGTTGAGGTGGGTTGGGCATCTGTTTCGGATGCCTCCTGGGTGCCTTCCAGGGGAGGTGTTCCAAGCATGTCCCACTGGGAGGAGGCCCCGGGGAAGACCCAGGATACACTGAAGGGATTATGTCTCCCGGGTAGCCTGGGAACGCCTCAGTGTCCCCCCGGAATAGCTGGAGTAAGTGTCCAGGGAGAAGGAAGTCTGGGTATCCCTGATTAGGCTACTGCCCCCGTGACCTGGTCCTAGATAAGCGGAAGAAGATGGATGGATGGATTCAGTCTTAACGCCACAGTCCATGCCTTCACCTAGAACTTCCATGATGTCATTATTGCTTTGCTACCCACTGTGGGGCTTGTCACATGTACACAACACTATTACCGCCATAAAAATCAATTAGTCCTCTTAAATGACAGTGAGGAACACCCTGCTGAAAACCCACATACACACACAAACACAGTTATTACAATCCAGTGCACTTCACCAGGCTTTTGGATAATGGCTTCACAATACAGAGACACACACACACACACACAAACACGCACACACACACACCCTTTCTCTCTCTCTCTCATGAAAAGGAATGTGTAAATATCGGCAGAACAACCCCCAGTGCTAACTCCATCAATACACTGTAACACACTGAGTCTGAGTATGTGTGCAAGAAATGAAATGACTTTGAGGGAGACCATGAATATCAATAGTTGTAATATTTAATGTGTTTCACTCTGTCATTTTAATAATTTTGAGCTAGACACTGTGTGTGTGTGTGTGTGTGTGTTCATGCGTGTTTGTTCATTTTTGTGTTTGGAGTTCGTGGGTCGGTAGTGGGGCTTAAGACCAAATGAAAGAAATAAATACAGTGAAGCACAGAAAGGAGAAAGTTGATATTTATTTGCTCTCTCAGGATCTTTTCAATAATTTAGATGCCAAACACACTTTTATTTTTATGGCATAGGTAATTATATTATTGTGTGTATGTTATGTGTGTGTGTGTGTGTGTGTGTGTGTGTGTGTGTGTGTGTGAACAGACTAAATAGCCTACTGCTTATAAAAACACAAAGTAAAATGTGAGTTACACATAATACAACACAAATATTAGAAAACACTAAACTAAACTCATTTATAAAAATCATATGGAAACATAGTGTGGGGTTGGTTATTAGTTTCTATAAATTACAAGACAGTCACAATATTAAACACATACAATGTTGAAGTTACATGAAACTTGTTTTATATTATACAGCTGTAATATTTCCATATAGGAAACTGTAAAGTGGAATAGGAAAATAATTAGTGAAGCAAAACACACTCACTCAGCGTAGGTTGTAAATTATAAAACCCTATGCACAGATGGTGTGTCTGTGTGTACGTGTGTGTGCGTTGCTGATTTACAGCCTCTGACATGTCAGAGTAGAAAGAAATTGAAGTCTAAGACCAGAACACACACAAACACATACACACACATGCAGCAGCTGTTGCTCTAATTAGCTCTGCCATGCTGAACACACTAATCACCATTACCTCGCTCTGTCTGCTAATTCAAAGATCAATTTAATTTTATGGATTCTTTATTCGAATTATAATTCACAGAATATCCTGCCTCTCTGCCCTGATTGACAGATTTAGCCACCTGTTAGTGGTTTGTAAATTTCTGTGGAGTTAATCATAGAGTTGTCAGTTATGGTTTGTCAGTTATTTGTGACAGGGAACTATTACTGTTTGATCAAATTTCACATTGCCAATGTCAAATTTGTGAAGTTGGCATTTGTAAATTTTGGAATTTAAAGATTTTCACAACAGAATTTGTTCAAGTCAGCTGAAGTTTGATAACTCAATGAGAAAATCAACTTTAAGCCTTTAAACATGCTAAATTTTACAGTACGTCAAACATAAAAAGTTTTGCCAACAGCTGAGCAGACTGGTTAGATAATACGTGTGTTAACACAAACCTGTCAAATGATGTTTTGTACCCGGGAGGGTGAGGGAGGGGCACTCTGCAAACTGGGCTTCAAAGGGGTCAGATAAGTGTGGCTATCAGTCCTACTTCACCATGAGCTTCAGCATGTGGGATGCAGCATCTCTTATGTTGTTTGGCTTTTTGAGACAATGTATTGTCCAGGCCTTACTTTCAGCACATTGTACTTGAGTCTTATAATCAGTCTGCAGACATACACAAACAATTTTGAAATATTTTATATTTTAGTTCTCAAAACATCTACTGTATGTTTGTTGTGGTTGTGTTACTGGCAACCTTTCAGTGGCGTGACTCCCAGAGCAAATCACCAGCCTACTGTCACCAGTAGCTTCTGCTTCAATGACTGAATCAGTTTTAAAGTGTGACCGGCCCACCTAGATTAGCCTGTTCTCTAATGTCATATCTTTCCAGTGGATGAAAACTGCAGACAGTTCTGCTGCAAATTCCATAGGGCTCCAAATATGTGGGCTTGATGGCTAACATAAGCATGACAATACTCCATACCTCAATTGTATTGAAAACACATTGGTCCATTAGAGCTATGATTAACTTTAGTTACAAATGCCTCTAATGATAAGCAGTAATGATTTGAAGCTTTGTTGAAAACATCTGGTGCTTAAGTACTTTTCCAGTGCTGGTGTCACCTATGATCACCGCTATAGAAAACGAGGCATTGAAGCATTTGTACTACATAATATTGGTAAGAGGATGAAATACAGTCCACTTTAAAATCTTATCAAAGTAATATTGCTTCTAGAGAGAAACTGTTTTTAGCCATGCATGTCATGTACACCTAATAGAAGAGACTTGTTCTCATCTTAATTAATGCAGCTGTTTACACAGGCTATATATATATATATATATATATATACATATAACTTGCATCTCATATGCTGTGGGTTCCAGCTGGAGTCATGCTTTTATGCTTGAGTGTTAACAACTCTGAACAACAAAAATACTAATGTTTTGAGTTTAAATATGAAAAAAATGCAATTATATATGATGACTGAGTTTATTATTGGGTCACAAGGTAAAATAAGTGTAGCTTAATACGATCTGGTGTTTGGGAACTACGGTTTTGGTTATACAGTAACCAAAAAGGTATTATGTTATGGGTGATGGTTGTAGAATCAATATTGATATAGAATAGCAAATTGTAGACAAGATAAGATTTCAGGTCTGCTGCATGACCCTCCACAGTGTTGTTTCCTGCATCACTGCATTAAGGCCGTACTGCTTCTTGGAATGTTTGCTTTCAGTGTAGAGCAAAATTGTCCAATATGCACATAATTCCAAAGCATAGTGGACTTCTTCTGACTTCAGTGACCAATAAAGATGGTGTGTAGGAAAACCAATCTGCAGGCTTCAGGAACTTGCAAGTGACACTACATGCACCGAGAGCATCTCTTCAGTGTCGACTGTATCTACATACATTCTGCATTTGAACAGGGCCAACACAGAGAAAGTGAGAGAGGAGAAAAGTGAGAGAGTTGAAAAGTTCATCTTGCTCCCTGCGGGCAAAAAACGACTGGTACTGACGCAATATACTTATCAAATATTTGTCTACGTTTTTTTTTTGTTCTGAGTTGTCCTCAATTAGTCTTACACTAAAATTCTCTTTATTTGTGTCTTATATCTTTTTTGTCTTTCTTTCTGTCTTTATTTTGTTGTGGTACACACATATTCCCAGTGTTTATTCCATCTGTGCAGAAGGCAGCACATTAAAAGGAATGCGATCCCGTTAAATACACATCCCCTTCACACTGCACTGTATATGTGTCATTTTCATACATACTCTATATTTTATAGCACGTACACATCCACATTTGTATGTCTGTGTGTATGTGTGTGTGTGCCGCAGAGGGATGATGGGGTAGCAATCAGAGGTTGGTTCATCAGGAGGTCACACACACACACACACACACACACACACACACACACACACACACACACACACACACGCACACAATGAGTGGCTGCAGAGTGAGATGGATGGCAGTCTGATGCTCCCTGCTGCTTTGGTAGGGAAATATATGGGGCTAAGGTAGCCATGGTAACATACAGAAATACACATCAACATATACACACGTGCACACAATTGCTGCTTTTCATAACAGGTCTAATGATTCATTTAAAATGGTTAAAGACTGTGTATAAACACTCACACCATTCCACTGAAACATTCACTCAAATGATTTTCCTTGAACAGAAATTTTTTGACATTCACATTGTTAAATTGTATAAATATTAAATTGCACTCAGTCTGCCTATGTCTATATTTCTCTGATATTATAATTTAAAATTCTATTTGAATATTACGAAAGACATCTTTTGCTTTCTGTTTGACAGAAACCAGCTATAGTTTCTGTTTAGCCATGTGCGGCAGAGACATTTATGTTACTGTAAATCAGTCTTGAAATTATAACAGCTTGGGAGCTTTAGACGGTTGTTAAACAATCTTTTATATCAGACCCTAACAAAAATGACTACAAAAAAAACTATGACTAACTATATGCCCCATGTGAAGTGAGTTTGTTACCTGATGAAGCCAGGAGAAGCTGGGAGTGTCAACAGATGCTGAAACCACTAATAAACAAATATTAGTTCATTATCTGTTCATTCACTGAAGCAAAACAAATCTCCAAAGTTTAAAAATGCATTGAGTCAGAAACAGTTTTGTGTGTAGGATATATAGGATACATAGATCATGTGTGTGTGTTATTTAATGAACAAATGGGGTTGTTCTAAGTCAATTTTATTCCATTTTTATTTTATGTCTAATATTACATTTGTATTTTATTTTAAACCATTCTAAGTAAGTTCACAGTAGGGAAAAGACAGGAAATAGAGGCAGAGAGAGAGATGTTTGAATGACATGCATTAGTGATCCCCAACTATCTAGGATCACTGTATTTCCATTACAAACTGTAAAATAGACAACATTTATCTGATTACCACTAATGTACATAGATAATTCCTCAGACAGGAATTATCAGGGTGAATTTGGTGAATGCCTAAAGAATTTTTCAGTTTATTACACACACACACACACTCACAGACACACACAGACACACACACACACACACATACATATGCGATCAAAGAGCACCTTTTCTTTGCTTATGAACATTCACCCTAAAAAGAAAAAACCTCTTAAGGTACAGCCATACACAGTATCAGGTATCACCCTGGAAACAGTATCAGGTACCACCGTGGAAACAGTTCTGGGTATCACCATGGAAACAGTATCAGGTCTCACCCAGGAGACAGTATCGAATGTCACCCTGGAAACAGAATCAGGTGGGCTGAGATTCCAGACAGATTTAGGATCATAATAGACACTTCTAACTGAAATGGCACCGACAGAGGCATACCAATGGGACTCATTTATATTACTCGGCTGTCAGAACATCTGGCCAGAGTTTTCCAGTCACAAGGAGTCCAGATCTTATACCACAAACATCAACTGGGGGACATTGTCAGGCCTAAAGTAATGGGTAGCCCATGTTACACAAGAAAGATGCTAAATATAAGAAAACACAGAGAGAATGAACAAAATTTTACATTTTGTCACTGGGGTCACTAACATCATGTCACTAGTCATAGTTTTGGGAATGTGGGGATTTTGAAGACATGAAGGGGGAGTTAACATTCTCTCAATTTACACATTGGCTTTTCTGATTGTGATTTTATTTATTTATTTGTTTCATTTTGTAAGCACAAATCTACTCTACAGTGTAAAAAGGCTTTGAAACAACATTTAGGAAAATAGAATGTTTAAAAAAATAAAACCTCTTAGTAAAATGCTTAAAAGTATTTTATTTTGTGATTACTTATAATTACCCAGAAAGTTATTGAGTTATTGAGTTTGGTTAGTAACTGTTCAACTATTTCTAAAGTTCACCATACAGATACATACTATACACAGACAGACACCATACATCATATTTTCTTTGGTTAGTCCATCCAGAAATGTTCAGGTTGCAGTTTTACAGGGATTGCATGTGACATGTGTGACTCGATGCTGGGTGCCTTTAAACAAGGCCAGATTTCCCCAGATTCGACTCTTAAAGCTAAGTTAAGCTGCTGGTTGTAGACTTATGTTTGCCTGACAGATGAAAGTGGTTTTGATTTTTTGATGTAAGTGTTACCAAGAAAATAGGCATACTACCAAAAATCCATATCCCTATTCTTCATAGACAGTCCCTTTCTGAAAATCGCCACTTTAACTTGGAAGGGGTTTGTGTGGGAGCTGTGTTGGCAATAGGATGGCCCAGGAGTGTGGAGCCCCAAACTGTTCAAAATTAAATAAATAAATAGGACATTATGTAACAACTAATAATTTCAATACATATTGTGGGGACAGACATTCAAATCCTCTGTTCCGTGCGTTCGTTTAATTTATGACACTGGAGAAGATATTCTTGGTCCAATTGATTATATTTATTAAACATTCACTGAATAAAGCATTACAGAGCTCTGGGTCATACTGTCCCTATCACCAACAGTATTCTTTGTCAGTTCACGAAGTCTGACGCCTGACTCTCTCTGACCCAATATTATATACTTTGAGAAAGGAATGCAGGGTCCCAAGTTTCTTCTTTACGCTGATTGGTCCATTCTGAGGAATTCCCAACTGCTGTCGTGTCTCTGCCTGCGACCCCCACTCCTTGGGCCAGTAACCCCCATTGCTTGGGCGTTGTTCCTATCTGAGACACACACACTCATACAACACAAACCAAATCCTATGCATCTACAACTGCTACTCTATATTATTCTACTTCTCTAAATCCCCTTTGACCTTTTACACTCACTTTAATCATCATACTATAACCTAAACTGATTCATTTATATTGCAACTAATTAATTTGTGTTGTAATCATCACACAGGCCTTTCTTAAATTCCAACAACATACACATTATTTATAGAAATATACACAATTTGTTAGGCCCAGAGTCTTTTTTCCTGTCTGTCCCTTATTTTGGTCAGTTTCCTGTGTTCTGCCTCTGTTTATGTTAGTCCCAGGTAGCTTTGTGTTTCCGTTGTTGATTAGTTTAGATTACGTTCACCTGAGTGTCTATATATGTTCCTGGTTTTCCTTTGTTCCCCGTCGAAACATTAGTGACGTTCATTCATGTTTGCCGAAAAGAGCCTTTCTGTTTCCCTGTCTGCCTGCCTGCCTGCCTGCCGAACGGCAGAGAATCTTGGGTTTGCCTGAGCCCTGGACGATCCAGGGGAATAAACCTGCATGTTTTGTGCTGCATTTGGGTCCTCACTCTCTCCCTTCACCACCGACACCACGATAGCCTAACACAATTTTACAATATAACCATGAAACTGTAAAATAATGCAATGTATCTTTGCAGTTGAGTTCATTATTAAATTGTTTTCATTGTTTTGCAAATGTGCTCATTATTATGAAATATTATTTCATTATGCTTTTTTCCACAAAAACAAAGTTAATTGCATGACATCTTTTTTAGGTTAAGGTTACATTTCATAATGTTGTTATTCCATTGTTGGCTTTTATTTCATAATGCTGTTTCTCCAATATTCTTTTTATTTCATCATTTCATAATTTCAGCAGAATGACTTTATCTGTCAATCAAAACCAGAAGGACAGGGCCAGTTTCTGTTGTTACCTGCTTCTTTTGGCCCTTACTGCTACATGCTAACTAGGTAACGAGTGAGTAATGAGTGATGGTCTTTGTGATGTCCTGCTTATTTTATCAGATTGAATACAATGGGACAGTTTACAGGAGATACTGTTATGAACCACCTGGACAATATTTTTAAAATGCTTGGTATGATAGTTGCTCATCAGTATGTTAGCACTGGCAATACAATAAAAGTCTACATTTTTAAAAAGTAATTGAGCACAATGTCTGTGTTGAATCTCCCTTGGAGCAGCTTTTAATTTTAGCCGTCCAGCTCTTAAAATTGCTGTTGAAGCTCTCAAAACCTTTGCCCTTTCTGGTATAATGATCCAAGATATAATGGTTAGCTAACATGTTTGCTATATCAAATAAAACTGGTCCCACCCTCCTGGCCTTGATTGGCAGTCTTTAAATTATAAAATAAAAAGTACACTGGGGAAAACAGCACTGTGAAATAAAAGGAAAAAAACTGCTGGAATTATTATTATGGAAATAATATTTCATAATAATAAGGACATATTTAAAAACATAAAAACAATTTCATAATAATGAGGTGAGATCCATAGATGTGTTGCATTAAGGTCATATTATAAAATTGCCTATAACTATTAAAATGTGTGTATTTATTTAAAGAATTATTCATTTCATCATTTTGAACACCAGACAGGAGATGAGCCAGTAAATGCTGAATGGAACGGCAACATTGGAACTAGCCTTGCTTAGAACAGAGAGAAACAGGGAGCCTGACCTGAGAGGAGAGCTCACTGGCAAATGTCTAGTTGCAAGGACCTTACCCCACATATAGGGATATTGTGCTTTGCAGACCAGGCCCAGGACCTAGGCATGATGACCCCAAGATGAGAGTCACTGGGTGGGGTGGCTACTCA
This sequence comes from Mastacembelus armatus, assembly GCF_900324485.2. Taxonomy (NCBI): domain Eukaryota; kingdom Metazoa; phylum Chordata; class Actinopteri; order Synbranchiformes; family Mastacembelidae; genus Mastacembelus; species Mastacembelus armatus. Next base: position 719,511 of record NC_046640.1, read on the forward strand.
TATGCCCTGGTTGAGCATCATTGTGTTGGAGTTCTCCCCAGGGATCGAGAAGGTTACCTCAGTTAATTGCTCTGACTGTATGAACCAACCACCATGACCCAACCTTGAATACAATGAAGGTAGAAATGGATGGATGGAGTTAATCTCTCTTCAAAGGCATTCATGATGTTGCACTGGTGTGCACGTGTAGAGTGGTAAAAGTAGTTGTGAAAACAGGAATTCCCACATACTTTCATACCTCAGCTTTCAAGGCCAATTGCTCAAAAAAGTGGTAGGAAAACTGTAGGACACAGTCCCTCCAAATTGGACATTAGCAAGCTGCAGGGGATCACTGTGCATACCAGAAAGTGTTAGATCCAACAGGCACTCTAATGACAGGAGTTGTTCTGGAGAGGAAGACTAGAGTGGTGTGTGACATTGCATGCAATGCAATACATGTGAGGAACATTACATAAAACATCATGGCACCAGCTTGGTTGTGCTTATAGGTGTCCATTGATTTCTACTGTAATGTGGTTAAATAAAGGCCGACTGAACTCTACTGATCTGACCATGTTTCATGTGTCAGATGTCTTTGTGTCCCTGAACACAGCTCATTTCCTGTCCAACATCTGCACCACATAAACACCCTGACGTGTGTGTGTGTGTGTGTGTGTGTGTGTGTGTGTGTGTCTGTTTTCAAGCCTTTGATTGTGTGAGTGTGTATGCACAGGTCTTAGTGTGGAATACTCCCCATATATCATCCTGTGTAAGTGTGTGTCTATGTGTGTTTCTCTTCCTTTAATAAGTGACTAAGACACATTTGGCTTTCTACATTCATCATTTATAACCTCACACAAACACACAGAGGGTGACAACTACTCTTCTACTGTTTTTTAAAATATTTATGTATTTTAAAATCCTGTCTCACAATTGATTCTACCAAATGTGTGTCTGTCTCTTTATCTCAGTACATGGTATTTCTCCTTTGTGTGTATGTGTGTGTATAACCCAGTCATTCACTCATCCTTTCCTTCAACATTCCTGCTGAGCAGAGCAGAGGTCACTGTCGGGACAACTTGTGGTGTGTGTGTGTGTGTGCGCAGGGCCTCCTGTGTCCAGGATGAAGGATGGAGGTAGGGAGGTGAAGGAGAGGTGAGAGGGTAACAGGGAGAAGGTCATCCCGCGGTCAAATACAAAAGCCTTCTCCCTACACCAGCTCCTCCTCACCCTGATTCTATTTCATTTCTTTTTCCTCCTTCACTCCTTCTCCTCCTTTTTCCTCCTTTGCTTTTTCTGCTCCTCACATCCGTTTGGCTGTGCTGCTCCTTGTCCTGCTTCTCTTCTGACATATCTATCTTTCCCTCTTCTTCCTGTTTATTTTCCTTATTTGTTTACAAATCTCCTTCACACACACATACAAAAATCCCACAGTGTAAATGTTCCCACAATGTGAGCAATACCACACACATACTTGTATTTCTATAGTTGTGAGGGCACTCATAGACAACATGCTTTCCCTAGACCCTCAAAAACCATCAAAACTAAATGCCTGACCCTAACTCTAACCCTAAAACCAAGTCTTAACCCTCAAACAGGAGTCTGAAAAAAATGAGGACCAGGAAAATGTCCTCACTTTGATAGAAATATTCTAAGAATGGTACTTGCAAAGATAGCTATATAAGTACACACACACACACACACACACACACACACACACACACACACACACAGCTGTGACCCAGAATGTGACCCTGAGCAGTAATGGACAAAAAATGAGAGTGAACTTTGATCCCCTCCTTATCTCTGTCCTTCCTCCCTTCCCTTCTTTTTCAGCATGTCCTCTTATAGTATATTTACTCATCCTCTCTTTCCATGTGTCCTCCCATCTTTTGCCTCTTTTTTTTCCACTTGCCTATTTTTTTTTTAAGAACAGTCCAGTAGTCAGAATATCTCTCTTCCTTTCCTTCCTCTGTATTGTCACCCCTCCTGGCAGCAGTTTTGATGGTATTTCTTTGGACTGACGTGTGTCAGTCTGTATTGTTTATATTATTACTTAGAGAGCATTTTTACTGTATGGTTTATGGGACAAGACAAAAATCTCTTACTATAAGTGACAATTTTAAATGATTTCAATCCTATATATATACCTTTTGGCTGGATAAACAGTTGTAATATACATGGACAGTTTAATACCAGTGTTCACTTTCATTACATACACTTAGAAACAGATTTCTCTCCAAAAAGCTACTTGTTTCAATATAGTGTTTTCAATTTTGTGCAAATTTTGAGATTTAGCAATGTGTGTTTTACCGTTTAATGCTCCCTTTACTACTTCTGGTTTTCTCCTACAATTCTTTTGCACCAAAACCTTAAATTTTGTTTTATACTAAATACAATATAACCTTCTATAAATAAATAAATGAACAGACTCAATGCAGATAGGTTTGTGGGTTATGAATTTACATAGTCTCAAACTGTAATAATTCATTAAATCATTAGACTATATATACTGTATTACGTAATGCTTTCATGTGATGATTTAAAATCTCTAACATGGGCTCTTTGTCCACAATTAATGCCCTTCTCTGACATTATGCACAATAAATAAAAAAATAAAACATAAAATTACAATACAGTTATTTTGAAGATACATCTGTTTCAATGATCTTTTGCCAAATTTGTATATCATTAACCAAATTCTTCTTTTCAGTTATTTCTGAAAATATCCAAAGAATGCATGAATTCATGAATCCACACCATGAATATATTAAAATGCTATCACTTATTGTTTTATTTAATTCAGTTTTTGTTTTGTTTTGATTTCATTTAGGTTAGGTGGTGTTTTCATTCAAAATTTGCCCATGTGGACGCCATTTTGTTAAAATCTAAAAAACAGATAATTACTGAGGAAGACAAAGGTATTTTTTAAAATTGAAACATTTTGTAAAACATTTTATAGAATGATAAAACAGAATTATAATAACATAAAGCTAAGATTACTTTACAAAATGTTTGGGTTATACTTAGTTTATAAATGCAAGGCTGGGCTGATTTGAACATGAACATGAAAAGAGAATGTTATTTTAGCATTTGGATTTTAAATTGAGTGTTACTGAGAAACAACACCTTTAAATAAAGTGATGCCTGAATTATGTCCTGGTTTATGTTTTTTTCTGTTTTTACTTATATTTAGTCTTTAATTAGTCTGTCTCTGGCACACACATTCACTTTTCAATCTGTGATATCCAACCTCTGAGGCTCGCCGGACTTCTTGCTTTGTGCCACCTGCTGGTAAAAAACAGTAAAAAATATCTTTCCTTGTGTTTCAGATGGCATTTAAGTATGGGAGGTCACAGATCAGAGAGGACAGAGGAGCTGGAGCTAGGTCTACTTTATTCTGGAAGGAGCACACAACTTGTAGCCTGAGGAGGATGGTTTAGAGGAGAAACAGGTATCACAGGTGGGCGCCAAGTAGGTTGAGATCCACTTTTATTAAACAGATCTCTGATATTCATTTTCCAGAAATGTCTCTCAGGCAAAGGTCAATTTTCAATCAAATATGGGAGTAAATAATCAAATAATCAGGCCCCACAGGACATTACTCTTACTTTTCATTATTATTTTAACTTAATTTGTTTGATTTACAAGACCTTTTAATAATAATAACAGCTTTTCAACATGTATTGCAAAGTGTTTTGAAATATTGAAAGAAATACTGAAACAAATGTAATATGTGAAACAAATAATTTAAAATAAAGTGTTAATCACTTTCATTTACAGGATTTTCTGCTTTTCATTATAATTATTTTTTCTTTTTCCTACATCGTAGTAAACAACATGTAACTGGTCTTTGCATTGCTGAGACAAACAAAAGGCATTTGAAGACAACCCCTACTGGCCACTGTATTGGGTCAATATTCTGTCAGCTGTCAAATACCAAAATGTTGAGTGTTGAGAAAATCATCAGCCAATTAATCAACTATAAAAAGATTTCTTAGCTGCAGCCCTAGTTATATATATTATTATTTGATTTCAATTACTGATGCATTAAAATATAAGCAACATTTAATGATTGAGACTGAGCTCACTTGAAATACCTTTAGTTTAATCTACAATAAACCATCATATTTCACAAGCTCATCATAGGTAATGTGTGTGTAAAATCTGCATCTGCTAGGAAATACTCTAATGCAAATACCATAAAATGGTTGAAATTCACTTCAACAGATAAGTAAATTTACAGTAATTATTTTCATTCCAGTATTGACTGAGGGGAGTTTCATTAAAAACGTACACATGGTCAGTGTTTCATTGCCTAATCTGATTCCAGTATTTTTAGCAGATATTACTATTTAAAAGATAAGCCCAAAGTGAGGTTATGTCTACATCTGTGCAATCGTTGAACCTGCCCTAACTGATTTTATTTTTATTATTTCACTGGGGTGCATGGAAAAGGTTGTAAACACAACACTGACATACTGTTATCGTCACCTTTTTATGTTGATATGTTGAACTTGCAAACAGTTGCCCGTTTCCACGTCACAGTTACAGAGCAACATGATCATTCATTTTGTTTATCTTGTGAATCTAAGTCCCATATCCCCTCTCTTTTAGCGCTGATCTTGGACTCTTCAATATTTGCCTTTTTAGCTGCTACCTGCTCCGCTGTGTTCACCAGCTTGTCTTAATGTGTCTGACCTGCTGCTAAGCAGATAGTGTACAGTGGGTTTGTTGGGATTTTTCTCTAGAAGCAGCTTTCTACAAAAACTCTATGATGAGCTATTAGAGAGTGAACCCAAATAGCTGAACAATGAGCTGAAATTCACAATAAAACTCTGTGAGGTTTAGGGGAGCTGCAGATTTAGCTGATAATTCTCTGTATATCACTATAAGACCCTGTCACACATTCAATCATACAATTTGATGCATTTTTATTATAAAAAAATATTGATTATAGCTGCTTTACAGGTCTGGCTAGAAGGACAGAAGAGCATCTGCCATATGACATAATTATATTTTAAATCAAAAGGTAATGGAAGGAATTGAAAAAATGGGCTGAATTGTCAAATGACAATTGCTCATTAGGCCATAACACATTTTAACAAAGGAAGCTGCCCAGTTTGAAGAGCCTGTGACTTAAAATCAAATCACTACTGAAATATTTTCGCAAGGTCTTTTGATCAATTTGAATGCAATTTTCAGATCCAGTACTGGATCATAAATTAAATATAACAACTGTGCAACATTTCTCAGTTATACTGCACAACAAATCAGGTGAAAAAGTACAGGGCAACATGCTTTTCAGCCCATAGCCTATTTGAGGGAGCAGATTCCTCAAGGTCTTACAGCAACACATAAATGCTCATGGTTTCTGGTTTTCAAATAGGTTGAATTCTCAGATGTCTGCTGTACTTTCTATTACTTCCACTCCACGTGAAGACCTAAGGTCATCCACAAATAAACACATACAAAGGCTCACAGGCTTCCAGTCTCTGTCTGTCTCTGTGTTTTTCTCCCCTCAGTGTTCAGATGGAGTCTGTCTGCTCTGCTTCATTACACACTCATCAATATTTTAGAGACGCTCTCACACATTCATCACTGGAGACCTTGTTAAGGAGGAATCTCCTCCTTGTTTCCAGTCTCTTTCCCTCCAACACGTACTAATTAGTTTGCTCTATCCCTCTCTGTCTCTAACTCTTGTCTCTGTCTTACAGTTTTTGGTGATTTGCCAAAGTGGTAAATCAAAAGTTTGAGTAAGGCATGCAGCAATGGAAACAGAATGCTGTTTTCGTGTTGTTGTTCACCATTACTCACTTATGCACACCCACACACGTGCGCACACGCACACACACACGCACACACTCAGAAATCTTTGTTATAAGCATTAAGCAGTTCAGTGGTGTGTCTCATGTGATCCCATGGAAAAGATATGTGCAGCCTTGAAAATACATGGCCTCTGAATTCACCACCCACCCTCAAAAAACAGACTGTGGCATGTTGGATTGGCAGCAGTGCGACACCTGTTGTTTGATAGGTGAACTACTATCTAGCCACCTCATATGATCCAGTCATCCAGTTATGTAAAAGTAGTAAGATTATTGTGAAAATATAATACACACACACACACATACACACAATAGAAGTGAGTGGGTTGATTTTAACAGTATTTTAATGCTGACTACCAATTGAGAGATAGTAGTATAGTTGTTCTATAATATTTGGGTTTATTACCTATATTATATGCTTCACACAAACAATATAACTGCAGAAGAACATTAATTGCCAAATACAAGCCTGCAATTAACAGGCAGGTTTAGTTAGTCAGCTTTACCTCCAGATCCTCAAGGTATGCTATCAAGCTTTTAAAATGTAACACATGCATGAGCAGTGCAGTGGTTTAGTGTCACATCACATCTTTTAACTTTGATATCAAAAATTATTACAAGAAAATCTCAAAATATGCCACAGTTTTGAAGATGAAAATGGTGAAATGTAAAGCCATAAAATGTGCCTACAATATATAAAGTGAAGCCTTTAGGAAACAAGCTTTCTCTCCAAGGCCTACTGTGTGTTTGTTATTAATACCTCCATGCAGAGAACTGACCTTGTTCAGTCCTTCACTGCGGTGCTGGCAGTAGAAAAAAACATCTGACTGATGAAGAAGGAACATTTAGTGGCATCATTTAGATAGATCACACCCGCTTTCATCAGCACGGTGAGAGTGGCGCAGTGCAGCAGAAGATGAAATGTGTTTAATGGGTTTAAGTAGATATGTGATCTTCTGACAACAGAGAGTCAAAGTGAGGCAGAGGGCCATAGAGCCAAGTTTAACCCTGCTGCAGGGCAGAGCCTGGCCATGGGGTCATAGGTCAAGAAGTAAAGAGGTCAGCCAGATAGAAACAGCTTGAAAGAGGAACAGATCAGAGTAGCTGGCCAGTCAGAAATATTACTGTGATCAACAGATGGGAGATTTTACTAGGGGTCAGAAGGAACCAAAAATAGTGTATATTTAACTGTACAAGCCAGGGTAGTCAAAGGATCTGTAATTTCGAAAACTACAAAAGACATTTATTGTTCTTGACACTGTGTCACACGAGTTATTGAACCATAGCAATTTCTGAGACAGACCTTTTAGGTGTTTTGTCTGGGACTGCACAATACTAATGAATGTCCATCTTTTCATTTTATTTAGTTGAACAGTTGTAGTGGACCTCAGTTCAAAGTGAGTAAAATTCTAACTTTATAGTGAACTTCATTACATCTTTCCCACCATCCTTCATGGTTGTAAAGAAACTTGCTGACTTAATGAACAAACATACACAGACACATCATCATGTCTCATCCAACATGGCCTCCAGCTGACCCTAGAAGTCAGGGTGAAATGATGTCAAGAGGTCAAGAGGTCAAAGACTGAGAGAACCCAGCGAAGGACAAGAAAGTCCAAACTCCACAAATGCCAGGAACTGAATTTACCTTTAAGAACAGTCAGTGAACACATGTTGGTTCACATTCAAATTGTTAGGATTTTTTTAAATAAACTCAGTAAAGTGAGGTCACTGAGCATATAGAAACCATGGCCAGACCCTGTTGTTTACTTTTCGTCTACTGCAGCAGCCGTTGCCTGGATGACAGGTGGAGTTTGACCTCTCTGTAACCTCAGTGACATGGAAGTCTACCCTGCACCCCTCCACCCAAGTCGCCCTGTATGGGTGAATTTGAGGTCGTGACTAGATTCAGAGGTGACTGTGAGGTCTCTAGGATGCCGAGGATGAATGTGTGGACCCTCTCTTACATAAGATTATACTGTTTATTACTATAAAGGTTTTTTTTATATTAATATATTATTTTATATTAATTTATTTATATTAATAATGTGCGTCCTGCACATTCTGTTATTAATATTTTGACTTCCAGAAAAATCTATCTGGAAATTTGTTTACATTCTATAGTGCAAAATATTTTAGACTTGTAGTTTTGACAGTAAAATGGGGCTGTAAATAAACTGTTATTTCAGATGCAGCCTGTGTCTTGTCAATGCAAACTGGCCTTAAGAGTGTGTGTCCACTCATCTTTCCACAGGTTTCAGTGTCAGAACTTCTGAGTTTTGAGCCATCAGTTTGTTTCGCTCACTCACTGCATGTCCTGCTTGCTTGATTGACGTGACTGGACAGCACCCACAGAACACAGCTCATCAAAATAAGGCTTATTGATATTTTAATTTAGTACACTGACAGTTTTATACAAAATTGGTGTGAAAATGTTGTACATTTGCCCAATAATCTAAAGACGAGAGTGAGCGAGTGAAAGAAAGAGAGAGAGGACTTGAGGATGTTTCTTTGACTCACTGTGGAGTAAGGTTCACAGAAACTCCGGGGCACTGGAGTTAGTTGTTATGCAAATCAATGTAAAACATTTTGATTTAGTATGGGTGAAAAACCAGAACCAGGATCTGGTGCAAGAAGCTGAATGCCACATGTAGGTGAGATATTTGTTGTTGTGCTGCTCTGTGTCAGTATTGTGTCTGTTTCACCTTTAGGTAGCACAACAGTGTTTCCCATTGTGCAGGTTAAGTCGTGGTTATGCAAAGCAAAGATAACTGGTTAGGGTTATGTTGGGGTCAACCGTCTTAGCAGACAAGTTGTTGGGTTCAGGTTAAGGTGAGGGGAAATCATATTAACAGGGGAAACTTCAACACAGCACTGGTTCTTTATTTGTATTTGAGCTGCCAAAGTAGTCTGTCATTTATCGAGATAGCTCGTTGAAGTTTACCAAAGCTAAACCTAGCCACTTTAGTTAGGGTCTTAAAGTCTGTAGGAGCTTTTTCTAAACTCTGATCATATTCATTTCAATTTTTTTCTATTTGTGCTATTTGTTCTATGTGATGTGCAGAAAACATGTAGCCTAACACTTAAGGGAAACAGTATTTATAATGAATATTGTTGTTTTGGTTGGCTTTAGCCTACTGATGGCTGTGATTTCATGTAGTTTTTTGATTATAATTTTACAGCTTGTGCCAGTTGATTTTATATGATGAGGGATCGATAATAGCTTAATTTGCTATGTCATTTGTTTTCTTCCTTCTATTTACTACTATGGTTATTTTACCATTTCTTTTACATGATTCTTCTTATTGCTGTGATGGACTGGTGACCTGTCCAGGGTGTTCCCCCTGCCTTTCACCCAAAGAGAGCTGGGATAGGCTCCAGCAGATCCCTGTGACCCTAAATAGGAATATGCAGATATAGAAAGGTCTTAATTTTGGATAATAACAAATTATTAAGGCAACTTCAATGTGTCTTTGTTCTTTCACTCTGGAATAGTGTAAGAAACCCATCATTTGCTGTGGCCACACACATGCACAGAGACAAACAGCTTGTAACGTCATGCTTACAGCACACTCAGACACACTTTGCATAAACATACACACAGAGATATTTATGTGTTTCCTTTGTTAGTACAGAAAGAGGGACTCTCAACTAAACTGAACTGTCAGTGCTCTGACTCTCTCTCCCTGGTTGTTTCCACGGAAACGTGCTAATTTAAGTGATCATGCTGAGTTTCACCTTGAGAACACATTCGCACGCACACACACACACGCGCACACACACACACAGATACTGACAGCTGCAAGGCGGCTGTGTGCTCTACAGTAGTGGAGTTAATGTGTGAATGGAGAGCTGTAAATTCACCAGAGAGTGATTTACTATGCACACACATGCAGCAAGTCCAGAATGAAGGATTTACAAAGTGGAGTCACCTGGAATTGCCTGATAAGAGTCCTCTTGCTTTCTGCAAAATCTGAAAGTAAATAAAGTTTAAAGGAATAACTCAACATTTTGAGAACACTATATAATTACTGTGTTTTAGACATTGGGATGTAAAGATTGATATCACTGTGATGTCAGTATAATAAATATAAAACTGTCATTTTGCCTGTCTCAGTTTAGGCTCATTCAAACAAGCTTTATTGAAATGAATGATCACTGGTGCTTTACTTAATGTTTCCAGTTGTGCAGTTCTGTTCTGTCTGCTTGCTGGGTGATTCAGTAGACTCTTAAACTCTTTGGGACTGGATGATTCAAAAGTTCAAATGTCCTGATTTCACTTGCTGAGTGATGAGCAGCGCTCTGGGCTGTCTAATGGTATTGGACCTGAGATAGCACCAAAAGAACAGCTCAACTCCCAACTCAGGCTACACACTTTACACAAAGTTTCCACACAGTCCAAAGCTTGCACCATGTTGCACCCAACTGCAGAGCAACAACACACCAGAACACCAATAATTTTAGGCAAAGTTATTAAGAGATGTAATGCAGACAAAGGCAGCAACAAGTTTTTGTTTTGTGCATATTGTAATCTATAACTTCTCAATACACAAAGTAAAGTTTTTATTCAGTGGAAGTGACCAAATCTCAGAGTATCATTATGGTCTAAGAAACATGTGGAATACATTTCTTTTCTTCACCCTCCAATTGCCTGCACACAAGATAAACGAAGAGTGGCCCCACTCATAATAAAAATTGTTTCATAGCACTACTACAGGTTAAACTATCCAGAGGAACCCTTTAAATCTAACTGAGAAGACTGCAACAAATCTTTCAAGTTATTGATCATGATTCTCAATCACAGCTCAGTTAAAATCTAAAAGAGGCAGGGAAAATATTTAACCAGAAAAGGGATAAAGAAAAGGTTTTTTCTTAAGATCCAGATAATTCTGTTTTACAGCATGAAAATATCTTCTAAACTGACTTCTTTGTGATTTTAGAGACAGAGGTGCAGAAAAGTAATTATTGTTGATTTTACTGCTTTTTAAATGCCACTAAAAACTACACACATGTCCTTTTATATCTTCCAAATTGAATCAACACATCATCAGAAGAGGTGAAGGAGGCGATTAGTGAGGCTTGTGACTGTGTGGAGACAGACAGAGAGGCAGTAAGGTAATTACTGCCAACATTACTGCTTTTTAAATGTAGCAGAAGCTGTGAGAGCTCACTAACCTTTTACAGCTTCAGAAGAAATTCAAAACGGCAACTTCAAGTGTGAAAACAAGCAGAGATGGGAGATTTTTAACAAGATGGAGATAGATAGAGATGGAGGAAGGTGATTATTGTGGTTGTTATTGCCATTTAAAAGGACATTACACCAAGTGTTATCACCCCTCTGTATGCTCTCTATGGAGCCATAGCACAGCTCAACACTATTTGTGCATTTGTGTGTATGAATTTGAGATTGAGTTGTGTATGAGACAGAAATTGTGGGTGCTCCCTAATCAATCAGTCACCTTCTTAATCAGGGCCTGTCGTCCTAAGCAACTCTTCCATCAGTCCACTGCTGTTGCATAGCCTCAGGCAGTAACTCTTCTGCACACTTAAAAGTCTTTGATTAGCTAGTTCCCTGATTCATCAAATTGACCTGGACATATTTTCTTCTTCCTCTTATTGCTGCATCTCAGGATATTCACTAAGAGAAGCACAAGTGCAATAATGGAAAAGTGACTCGTTAACATAAAGAGCTAGGTGAAGATTAAAATGCAAAAGCTCAATAAGGAAACTGATTGAGCCATGCAGTAACTTATTGTGTTGTCCAAACAAAATTCACACAAATTTGATTTATCATAATCTTATTATGGCAAACCTGTTATAGGAAGCAGTAGCTACACATTCCTACATCTAACAGTTATGGAGAAAAATGAAAAATCAAGCCCCATACTCATTCTCTTTTAGCTCTGTTGGTTACCAAGTCATGAGAAAACATGCTGCTTCTTAGCTGATAAATGCTTATTATGTTGTCCAGCTAGTCTCTAACCTTCAGGGTACCCACTAAGACATCTATCATCCATACTCAACCACCACTGTTTCCATCCCTGTCATATATTCTGTATTCATTGGTGTGTGCTCCTAATGAGTGTACTTGTTCACAACCTCCATTCTGTGCTTCCCATGAAACTCACCATATTAAAACAACATTTACACAGTCGTTCAGTTTTTAATTCAATACTAAGTTTACTCTGTTCCGTCTTCGATTTGAAACTAGGTGCTGCTTCATGTACAGTTTTTATTAGCATATTTTTATCCAACAACGCAACTAGCCTGCATGTTCGGTAGCTCATAGGCTACATTCAGCTATTCTTCAAAAACATGCAGAGCAGCACAAATCAATTGTTTTATTTTAACAATGGCATATATACTTTGTTCACTACGTATTCACTGTTTTCATTACTTCTCACCTGTTTTAACGTTTCAGTATCTGTATGGATTGAATAAAAACAATGAATTGTTATTGTTATTGCTGTATGCAGGTGGGCAGCATGGTGGCTGAGTGGTTAGCACTGTTGCCTCACAGCAAAAAGGTCATGGGTTTGCAACCTGGCCTTTTTGTGTGGAGTGCGCATGTTCTCCCCGTGTTTGTGTGGGTTTACTCTGGGTTCTCTGGTTTCCTCCCACAGTCCAAAAACATGCATGTTAGGTTGATTGGTGACTCTAAATTACCCATAGGAGTGAGTGTGTGTGGTTGTTTGTCTTTGTGTGTCTATATGAGGCCCTCTGATTGATTGGTGACCTGTCCGGGGTGTACCCCTGCCTTCCACCTGAAAGAGAGCTCCAGCAGATCCCAGTGACCCTGGTTAAAGGAATAAGTGGGTATAGAAAATGGATGGATGGCACTAGCAGGTGATTCGTCTTACCTTTTTACCTATGTTTCTCCCTGTTTCTAGTTTTTAGGTTGATTTAACTGGCTGTTGGCCTTGGCTTCATATTGTAGTAATGTTATTTCTGTGTTGTGTTTAGGGTTTGTTGTGGTGCTGCATGTGGTCAAAAGTCAAAACAGTAGCTTTAGTGATGACTGATCTTCCACACTGGTCAGCCTTTTCATTTTGAAAAAAAAAACCTGGTGTATGTTCATAGAATTAAAGCTGAGTGTAGGAAGGCAGAGCGTAGATGGAAGAAAACCGGGCTTCAGGTGCATTATGAAGCTATGAAAGACTCATTACTCCACTACAATATTATGGTAAAGAATGCTAGAGCTAAATATTTCTCAGATCTGATCACTACTCATCGCCACAACCCAAGGTTTCGATTTCAGACTGTTGATCAATTGGTTAACCCAACCCCTCCCAGCGTCCCAGCCAAAAGTGATGCAGAGTGTGAGAAATTTTTAATATATTTTAATGATAAAATTGAATCTATTAGAGCTTCTATTATCCATAACTCCTCACCAATCAAAGCTTCCCATTCCTCTAGAGCAAGCACTTTAATCCAGTTTTCTCCCATGTCCTTATCGGAGTTACTACAAATCGTCTCAGGTATGAAACCTTCTTCTAGCCCAGTGGACATTATACCAACCAGGTTCTTAATTTCTATTATTGATTTGCTTGCTCCCTCTCTTCTTAACATTTTTAATACTTCTCTGTCCACTGGATATGTCCTGGATTATTTTAAAATGGCATGTGTTCAACTGCTCTTGAAAAAACCGGGTCTTGATCCCTCTCGTCTTGACAATTACAGACCAAATTGCCCTGCATAAGATTTTGAAGATTTCGAAGATTTTTGAAAAATATGTGGCTATTCTACTATTCCAAGCTACAGATAGCTGTAACATTTTTGATGAATTTCAATCTGAGACTGTTCTTTTAAAGGTGACTAATGACATTCTGCTGGTGTCCGATGGTATGTGCTGCATTCTTGTTCTTCTGGATCTCAGTGCTGCTTTTAATACAGTCGATCACCTCATTTTGTTGGAGTGACTGAAGCACTGGGCGGGAATAACAGGTTCTGCACTAGACTGGTTCACTTCTTACCTGTCCAATAGATCTTTTTGTATCTCCGTTAATAATTACAAGTCTTCTTTCTCTCCAGTAAAGTATGGAGTCCCACAAGGAGTCCCCCTTTCCCTTCCCCTCCCCTCTCTTCCTCTCCTCCCACCTCATGTATATTCGACCATTGAATGTCACTAAGCTTGTGCTCTCTCTCTCCCCTAGTTTGTGCTCTCTCCCTCTCTCTCTGTTCTCTCTCTGTACCTTCTGCAGGTGTCCCTGGTCCTGGAGCTGTATATCGCTGATGTGCAGTTACTGGTCCCACCAACCTGCAGTGTCTACTTGTTGTTTATTGTTGCTGTTCTTTTCTCTCTCCTCTATCCACTCACCCCAACCGGTCGAGGCAGATGGCCGCCCAAACTGAGCCCGGTTCTGCTGGAGGTTTTTTCTTCCGTTAAAGGGAGTTTTTCCTCTCCACTGTCGCCAAGTGCTTGCGCATAAGGGAATTGTTGGGTTTTTAGTTTTAGTTTTTGTAAAGTGCCTTGAGATGATTTGTATTGTGATTTGGCGCTATACAAATAAAATTGAATTGAATTGAAATTGAAGGTTCAGAGCTGGGACCAATCTACTCTCCTTGTATATGCTCCCTCTCGGACATATTATTCATATATATGGTGTTTCCTTCCATTGTTATGCTGCTGGCACTCAACTGTACTGTCCCTTTAAGGTCTTAGACCATGGAAGGCTGAATTCCTTACATGAGTGTCTCACTGACATAAAAAGCTGGATGGCTCAAAACTACTTGCAACTGAATTATAATAAAACAGAAATAGTCGTTTGTATGTTTGGTTATTGGCTCACAACATATAACCAAACATATTCTGCCCTGTACTGATCCTCTTTTACATAACTCTACATCCGCTGCAAAGTCTTGGTGTTTGGTGTGATACTGAACTAAACTTTGAGCACTATGTCACAAAGCTTGTTCAGACATGTTTTTATCACCTCAGAAATATCTCCAAAATACACAAAATTTTACCATTTAAGGATACGGAGGTGATTTTACATGCTTTTATTTTCCTCACGCCTTGACTATTGCAGTCTTTTCACCTGCCTGTGCCATGAATCGATTAATCGCTGTTGAAATCACTCCAGGCTGTCCAGAACTCAGCTGCAAGACTCTTGACTGGAAAAAGTAGAACTTCTCTTTTAGCTTCCTTGCACTGGCTCCCGCTACATTTTAGGATTGATTTTAAGATTTTATTAAATACTTTTAAAGCACTGCATGGCCTTTCTCCAAGTGAGCCTCCTCATAGCCTGAGATCCTCTGATAGAAATCTTCTATGTATCCCCAATGATAGAATGAAAACGAGAGGTGATAATGCCTTTGCAGTTAGAGCTCCCAAACTCTTGAATGACTTACCTGAGGAAATAATCTGACGCAGTACCATCTTTTAACGCTCTCCTTAAATCTCACCTTTGTCGGCAAGCCTTTCCTCATCTCCTTTACATGGCGACAACCTCTTGTCCTCCTTAGTATTTAGGATTTTGTTGTTCTTTTATGTCTTTTATTGTAAAACACTTTGTAACATATGTTTAGAAAAGTGCTTTATAAAAGAATGCTATTATTATTATTATTATTATTATTATTATTATTATGTAACAGTGCTATGGTTAGAGTTTGGTTTAGGCCTCACACTTTGTGTACTCGTCAAAATGTCACGACACATTACATTACGATATACAGCATAGAGCTGTTGTAGAAAAGGTTATTCAGCTGTAATTCAGAATACCGCAGAACTGTCCAGTACCGACAGACTTGACTTAGACACTAGCAATGTGGTTGGCAAGTTGAGATTGGCCTTGAAATAGACAAGTGAAAGCAAATAAATACCATCACTCGTCGCTGGCTTTTCCCTCTTTCCTCTTCATGCACCCGGCATGGTAATCAAGATTGGCACTGTTCACCTATGGAAATATCAACTAGAAATATCAAGTGCATCAGTGCGTCAATGTGACCAGTTTCAAATTGACTTGTAATGTTTTTTGGCCCTTAGAGTGATGACTGGACTGGCCATAACTTTAACCGCATCATGTTGATGAAACACACCACTAAAGGCTGTTTCTCTACTAGATTATGTAAATGTACACCGAATCTCATGGGGATTCATGTAACAGATGGATAGGGCTGAGAACGGACACTACAAAAGAGAGCCAAATAAAATAAAGACCTTTTTCTCTCTTTTGTCTCTGCCTTTCTATACTTCTGTTATTTCTCCATGTCTCTCTCTCCAAATGCAAATGGAGTGGAACTAGTGTATTTGTAGCCACGGCAACAACAACATTATCGTTAATGGTCACCGCAGAGATGCTGGAGCTGTAATGGCCGACAGCGCTCTGTCGCCGTGGGTTACCAGCTGGGTATTGCAGACACACTCTCACACACACACAAATACACTGGATGAAAGCAGTGTGTACTCCTTTCAATCAAATCCACTTTGCATTGATTTTGCAGTTTGGCTGAAAATGCAACAACTCTCTACCTCCATGGCTCCACCTAAATCAATCCCACACACACGCACTTGGACATTGTGTTCTGGACAAGTGGCTTGTCTGAGTGACGCCAGACACACACACACACACACACACATAAAGTGCTGGTGACGCCAGGCTGGTAGCAGTGTATTGGGTCAGTATTGAACTCAAACACTTAGTAACCTCATGACTGCTTGCCTCCCTTGCCTTCGCTCTATACTTGATTTCTCTCTAAACATGTCTCTCTTTGTCTTTCCATTGACTTAATAGATCAATTAGTTTCTGCTGTGTTTGTGTAGGCCTATATGTGAATGTATAATGTCCACATATATTGTGTCAATGTGGATCTGTTTTTCCTGACAGTTTAGACAAAAGTGAATCAAATGCTGACGAGCAGGTATTCAAATACAGAGTATAAATCAGCTGGTTATGTTGACTTTTTTAATTGTTTTTTTTTTTTCAGGTTGGCCTTAGTCCTGAAGTTAAATCCTATTCCATGATGTAACCTTAGGGTAAATGTTAGGTTAGAGTGAGCTTAGGTTAAGGGGTAGGGTTATGAAGGCAACCAGATGTGGATGAAAGCTCAGGAAGAAATGTAGAATGTATACTTTTTGATGATATGAAATGCATACCGCATATTCAATACAGTTTTAATACATGTGTATAAATATATTAATATCCACTTGTCTCCTTTCCACACGTAATAAAACACGTTAGTTTTAGCACACAAATATTGGGAGTCTTAATCTAATGTTTTGTAGCACACTGCGTCTTAATGACACTTTTCAACTCTTCTTGATCAAACAGCTCACCTCCTCCCAGGTTTGATAGCAGCTGCTTAAGAACGCTCAAATTGTTTTCTTCTCATTCGTTCCCGGTGCTTTTTAATTGGGTGAATTTCCAGCTGGAGCTTTCTGACAGCGGGTGCTATTTTTGTCTCCCCATTGACTTGATATTCTTTTAATTTCATTGTGACCTGCACAGAATCAGCCTGTACCTGGGCCTCCTCCATGGTTCATAGGTTTCTGTGTCTATTTCTACTGTGCCTTCTTAACATGCATTTTCAGTGAACTCCACTCTTTTTTATGTTTCTCTTTTAAAAGTAAAGTCGTCCTGGGTCTTCTTCCACGGGGCCCACTTTCGTTCAGAAAGCTATATGTAAGATGTGACTGGACGCTGTTGGACCTTGATCTTGGGGCAGATTTTATCTCTTTTGTACTTCTCCTTGATTCTTTTCCCACCATTTGAACTCTCCTTCTGTTCAATCAGGGCCCAATTTTCCACTTGTGACTACTTCCATGGAGGTCAGCTTCAGTCCCATGGACCTTAAATTTCTTAATCATATCAGCAGCTGTTACAGGAGCATAAAGTTGCTTGGAGATGGTCATGTAGTTTAAGCTTGAACATGCCTGGCAATTATTTTCTTCTTTATCTCCTTAGGCCACTCTTTTCTTTCTCCATATTCAGTGTGGCACACACTGATATCAGACAGCACAGTAAGGGCTTTTCTCTGTTTAAATAGGCTGGTCGAACACACTTGTCATACTTATTGAGAATGACCAAACTATCACTACAGTCCACTTATTGCTCACCTTTTTGGGGGAAAAAATCATTTTGTTCAAGGTATTTTAGAAGTAGAATAAGCATAAATTCTGTTCTTTTAGCACTTCTTTGTTTTCTTCTACGGTGAGGCTGCTGATAAGTATGATAATAAAGCCTTGAATTTCTTTAATTAATCATTTAAAAATGGAGCATTGTGCCGATGGGCTGTAAAGGTACCAACACTTCTTATATCTTTTCAGCCTGAATTTTTCAAAGGCAAAGTTATGATTGTTGACAAGTACACTAATAAATCCAAATGTCCTTGTATTTGTACTTACAAAGCCACAGAATGTGATTTATTCCAGGGTCATCATATCAGTTGAAAGGATTTTCATTAACACTATAACTCTGTTCTCATGCTCTTTCTGCCATATTATGAATCTTACAGTAGAGAGATGAATATGGCTCATTAATATGAAAATAAATGTTCACATCAGCCAGGTTTGACCTTGTAAAAGTAATTGTAGATAGTACAATATAAAAATGTGATACAGCTTATAATAATTTCAACTGAACATGTAATGTGCAGGTGACCTGAATGTGAACACTGATATGTAGGAGCCCAAATGAGCAAGAGAGCAGAGAGACCAAGCATGACAATGTGTGTGTGACAGAGAGAGAGAGAGTGTGTGAGTCCGTAGGTGGATGGATCAGAGGTCCCCCAAAAAACACTACTCTCCTACTATAAAAATAGTACATGTATATACAGTAATTATTGCCCTCCTCCTCTCCTCTTTCCCCATCTCTTTCTCTTCTCTACATCGGTCATCATCAATCCTTCTGTCTCCTTCCTCTCTGTCTTCTTCTCTCCTTTCCTCTTTTTTAAATAACTATTTTCAGGTATATATGCCTTTCTTGCTGTCTTCTCTGTCCTGATGGTAATTTTCAGAAACTAAGACATTTGGGCTAATATATCATTTCCATTATAAGACTAATATGAAATACGGCTGTGCCACTTGTGGTAACTGTGCACCCTTCCTTTGATGGGGAAAGTGATTCATTTTGAAATTCCAGACCATGAAAAGATTGTTCGGAGAGGATGTAGCTATCCAACACTGCCACTATCATCAGAAGAAACTTTTGGTTCCAGGGAAAAGACATTTTTCTAAAATGTTTCCTTCCCTGTATCTTTACTGAGCAGAAAATGAATATGAAGCTGCAAAAGAAAGCTGCAGGTTAGGGAAATGTGGATGCAGATAAGTAGAATGGGAAGTGTCCCCTGATCTCCCTTCTATGTGTCTTTCATCTCCTAGCTTTCATGTGTCTAAAACAGGACTTCCTCTTTGAATGACTGATTGAAATATTTTCATCCTGAAATGTGTACACGCAAAATATACACAATTTTCAGACAGAGAAATGTCAGCTGAAATCCGAAGATGTTAGTGTAGGTATTTTCAAGGCTCCACATCAGTTGAACCCTTAGTTGTTATTTATTTGACCATTCTCAATAATGGTTTACATTATAGATGTGTGTAATTTGTTCTAATGGCATTAGCTATATTCTGTATTGGTTTACAATATGGACGTGTGTGTTTATGTGCTTCTTCAAATATTTTGGAACTCTTAAACATCCCTGGGGGTCCTGGCTGCCAGGGATACGTCGAAATATGCCCGCTTAAAACACACTAAAATATTGAAGTGAGTTTTTCAATGAAGCATACAGCACTAAATATGATCGAGAGAGAGAGGATCAATCTGGTGACTTTACGATAGAGGGCTATAAATGTGTTGGCTGTAAATTGTCTCACTGATGCTGCTGCTCTCAGAGCCAGCTACAGGAGAGATAAATCTACACACCCACACACACACACACACACAAAATGTGCATACATATGCAAACACTGTTAAAGCTGAGCCAAAGTATTATGACCTCTTACCTTCTTACTTACCCTGCTCGGAAATCATGCACCCATTCACTTTCATTCATTTATGCAAAACTTCCAACTAGAAAGCTCAGCCATACCCAGGGTTTTAGAAATATGGAATTCATGAATTCATGTCATACCAATATACAGTGGTGTGAAAAAGTGTTGGCCCCTTCCTAATTTCTTATTTTTTGCATGTCACACTTGTAAACACATAATGCAGTGAAGGTTTTTATTATTCAGGGAAAACAAAATCCAAAACTACATGACCCTGTGTGAAAAAGTGTTTGCCCCCCCATTGTTAAAACATAACTTAACTGTGGTTTATCACACCTGAGTTCAATTCCTCTAGCCACACCGAGGCCCGATTACTGCCACATCTGTTTGCAATCAAGAAATCACTTAAATAGGACCTGCCTGAGAAAGTGAAGTAGACCAAAAGATCCTCAAAAGCTAGACATCATGTCCATCATGCAGAGAACCTGGGCAAAAATGGTCTGCATAGCAGAGTTCCAAGATGAAAACCCCTGCTGAGCAAAAAGTACACAAAGGTTCGTCTCAGTTTAGCCAGAAAACATCTTGATGATCCCCAAGACTTTTGGGAAAATACTCTGTGGACTGACCAGACAAAAGTTGAACTTTTTGGAAGATGTGTGTCACATTACGTCTGCCGTAAAATACCACCACATTTCAGAAAAAGAACATCATACCAACAGTAAAATATGGTGGTGGTAGTGTGATGGTCTGGGGCTGTTTTTCTGCTTTAAGACCTGATAAATGGAACCATGAATTCTGCTGTCTACCAAAAAATCCTGAAGCAGAATCTCCGGCCATCAGTTCATGACTCAAACTGAAGCGAACTTGGGTTCTGCAGCAGGACAATGATCCAAAACACAGGCAAGTCCACCTCTGAATGGCTGAAGAAAAACAAAATGAAGACTTTGGAGAGGCCTAGTCAAAGTCCTGACCTGAATCCAATTGAGATGCTGTGGCATGACCTTTAAAAGGCGGTTCATGCTCGAAAACCCTGCAATGTGGCTGAATTACGACAATTCTGCAAAGATGAGTGGGCCAAAATTCCTCCACAGCGCTGTAACAGACTCATTGCAAGTTATTGCAAACGCTTGATTGCAGTTGTTGCTGCCAAGGGTGGTCCAACCAGTTATTAGGTTAGGGGGCAAACACTTTTTCACACAATCTTGGTTCCAGAAGGAGCAACTTGGTGTCCATCATGGTGGTGAAGCAGTGAACCACCTCTGTCACCTTGCAGATTCACTACAGAGATCATGGTAGTTTTGCTCATTCAGTCTGCAAATGTTTGGTGGACTTTGAGGACGACTGTGTCCTCCAGGGAGTAATTTAGGCAAAAGTCAGTGCAGACTGGGATTGCGGTGATAACAGCATATAGCAGATTGACTACAGTAACTCTAATACTGGCCATATGATCACATAAGTAACCTTGCATGTCGGAGTGGCCTGTCAAGAGTCTGCCAACATTCCATAGGACTACTCATGCTGTCTGGGAGGAAGAGTGCAGATGCATATTCATGGTTTTGTTTATGAACTGTCAATCCCCGTACACCTATGTTTTACCCACTTCACTTTAAAAGACAATTCTGGTTTATGTCTACTGTGGCTGCATGGGTCATATTAACTTTGCACTCACCACCTCAGGGTAAATTTGGAGAAACAAGGACATGCAAATGTTAATCACGGCAACTGGAGAGAGCTTCCTATAACTTTCCAAATAAACATGATTTTTACATGACTCATTTCAAACACTTTTCCATCTTCTCTGAGACCAAATATGATACAACACGAAGAACAATATTCAATGCCCACTTGCAACAGCAAAACATGTAGGCAGCAAAAACAAACCGCAAACCATTACACTCTTACTTCCACCCATGAGTTTTCAGAGAAAATAGCTAATGACCCTTTTGCCCTCTATGGGCCTGACTGGAAGTCACGTACGGAGTCATGTCAATTTGCTACTCTAGTTTAGTTATGAAGGAAGACATTACATCACACACACCTGAAAACAGAGTATTATTATGTCTGCTGTTACGACCTGATATACTGTCAAATATGTGTAATGTGTAATGTGCCCTCTACCTTCATCTGTGTGTGCCTGTGATCAATCTCTGTGGCCTGCCAGTGAGCCTCTCTGATTGGCTGAGAAATGAATGTGTTAGTGAATCCAGGAACCTCACTGGTTCTAGCCTGGTAGTTACAGGTAAATGCTGAGCTTCCCCAGCTCACGAGAGTTCTCCATAATCAGATTTCAGGTTTCTAGGATGCCAGTGAAATGCTGGGAATAAGGTCAGTGTAAAAAATCCTGCCCAAAACGCATTCACAGCAAACGGGGGCAGGGTAGTTGACATTCAGCTAACAAGTGAGCTGGTACACTGTCCATCAGCAAGGCCCTGAAGTTAGTCCAAGTACAATTTTTCTTAAAGCTGATTAGCTATATGTGAGGGAAATTTATAATTTGACAGACAAATGTCTACAACCTCCCTTTTGTGTCCTATGTTAATTCAACAAAGACTTTTAACACAGCTTTGTAGTCACAAGGAAGCAGACGCTAATTATATTATGTATGCCATCCGACCGGCATGATTTACATGTAAGTGACTGATGTGTAAATTAATGCTGTTCAACTGATACAAAAGCTGATCATTTTCTGTGCTCGTGGTCAATCGGTATTGACCCGTTCTGCAGAACAAATGCTCTGTTGTGACTCTGTTGCTTTGCCCGTTGCCTTGCCTATTAAATTTGTCATCCTTTAACTTGAGATTTTCCTCCAAGTATTTTTTCCACGACAGATTGGTGTCAGAAGTGGGATGGACGCGCGATCTGGACTCTGAAGGATGGAAAGTAACAGTGCGCACTAAATAGCGATTCCTCCCTGTGGGTCGAGAAGCTTTCATCCTAAGGAGCCCGGGCCGCCGATCCAACCCGAGAAACAAAGGTACGGACCAACGGCGGAGCGGCAGAGACACAGACAGACCGGTAACGTTACGGTAAGGAAAAGCACTGACTCACTACATAGTTGAGTCAACTAGTTGAGTAGTTGACGAGACGTCGTCTTAGAACCGTTGTGTTATCAATTACTGTTGTATACTGTACAAGTAAAAGGTACTGGGTCCCGAGACCGTTTTGTAATTAATTACTGTCGTAGGCAACACAGTAAGGGACTGGGTCCCACGAGGAAAGATAACAAGAGAGAACAACTAGAGAATAGTACTGGGTACTAAAAGGGAAAGAAATGCCTGGCCAGGGTTCGGTCTACCAACTTATTTGTCACTGTTAAATGAAGAAATTAGAAAAAAGTACAATGCAAGTTGTAAGCAACTGGTGCAACAGAACAGTCAGATGTGGATTATTAAATATTAGGTCTATTTCATCTAAATCTTTGTTAGTAAATGATTTGATAACTGATCACCAAATTGACCTACTTTATCTTACTGAAACCTGGTTACAGCAGGATGAATATGTCAGTCTGAATGAATCAACCCCCCTCAGTCATAAAAATTATCATGTTCCTCGAAGCACAGGTCGAGGTGGAGGAGTAGCTACAATCTTCCACTCAAACTTATTATAAAACTTTCATCCTCAGAACAGTTATAACTCATTTGAGAGCCTCACTCTTAGTCGTTCACATCCAAACTGGAAAATGGTATATATAATATATAATATATAATGGTATATATAATTTACATATTCGTACCTTAAAACAGACATCACGAAGGCTGGAAAGGAAGTGGTGTTCCACAAATTTAGAGCCAAAATCTAGCCTGGAAAAACAGTCTATTATCATATAAAAAAGCTCTCCGTAAAGCCAGCACTGCATACGAATCATCACTAATAGAGGAAAATAAGAACAATCCCAGGTTTCTTTTCAGCACTGTAGCCAGGCTGACAAAAAGTCACAGCTCTGTTGAGCCCAGTGTTCCCTTAGCTCTCAGCAGTGATGAATTTATGAGTTTCATTACAAATAAAATCACAACTATTAGAGATATAATTCAGCAGATGCTTCCTATACCTGCAATAAATGAATCTTCTACTACAGTAGCTCTTGAATCATCTGTAACACCTCAGTTATGTTTAGGCTGCTTCTCTCCCATAGATCTCTCTGAATTTACATCAGTAAATTAGACTGAATTTACATCGATATCATCATTGTGTCTCTTAGACCCCATCCCGACTAGACTGCTTAAAGACACCCTGCCATTAATCAACTCATCTTTATTAGACTTAGTAAATTTATCTCTGGTATCAGGCTATGTACCCCAGGCCTTTAAGACTGCAGTAATCAAACCCTTACTCAAAAAGCCTAGTCTTGATCCAGGAGTGTTGGCTAATTATAGACCAATATCCAACCTATAATTTATTTCTAAAATCCTAGAAAAAGCTGTTGCTAAGCAGCTATCATGCCACTTACACAGAAATGAACTATTTGAACTAATGAACTAATCAGGATTTAGTGTCATGAGTCCCCGTTGGGACTTCCTGCTGGGGACCTTTATTGTTTAGAGACTTCCTTTTTCCCTGTGCACTGGTCCCCGGCAGCTTCACGTTTGCAATTTGTGTTCATTAGTTTCACCTGTGGTTTATTGTTTATCCCGTTCACCTGTGTTTAATCACCTGTTGTGTTTCTCCCTATTTATACCTTCCTCTTTCCTTTGTTCCCTGGCGAAGCATTAGTTGTGGTTGGTTTCTGTGACAGTTACCGTTATAGTTGATGTGAGTTGTGTTAGTGAGTTTTTATGACGACCGTCCCATCCGGTCATTCCTTAGCTCTACCGTCTGATCCGGTTCCTTAAGTTTGTGTATATTGTTTGCCCTGGAAATCCCAGGAGAGAATAAAGCCTGTGTTGTGACACTGCAGTTCATGACATTTAGAGCACATCATAGTACAGAAACAGTGCTGTTAAAAGTCACCAACGACCTTCTCTTAGCCTCAGATAATGGACTTGTTTCTATACTTGTCCTCCTAGACCTTAGTGCTGCATTCGACACTATTGACCACAACATCTTATTACAGAGACTGGAGCATGTGACTGGTATCAGAGGAACAGCGTTAAAATGGCTCCAGTCCTACTTATCGGACAGATTCCAGTTTGTTCATGTCCATGATGAACCTTCCACACAAACAAAAGTTCCACAAGGCTCTGTGCTAGGACCGATTCTGTTCACCCTGTACATGCTTCCTCTAGGCTATGTCATCCGGAAGCACTCTATTAATTACCCTTCCCTTCCCTTCCCTTCCCATCTCTTCCTCTCCTCCCACCTCATGTATATTCCACCATTGAATGTTACTAACCTTGTGCTCTCTCTCTCTCTTCCATAGTTTGTGCTCTCTCCCTCTCTCTCTGTTCTCTCTCTTTGTACCTTCTGCAGGTGTCCCTGGTCCTGGAGCTGTATATCGCTGATGTGCAGTTACCAGCCCCACCAACCTGCAGTGTCTATTTGTTGTTTATTGTTGCTGTTCTTTTCTCTCTGCTCTATCCACTCACCCCAACCGGTCGAGGCAGATGGCTGCCCAAACTGAGCCCGGTTCTGCTGGAGGTTTTTTCTTCTGTTAAAGGGAGTTTTTCCTCTCCACTGTTGCCAAGTGCTTGCTCATAAGGGATTTGTTGGGTTTTTAGTTTTAGTTTTTGTAAAGTGCCTTGAGATGATTTGTATTGTGATCTGGCGCTATACAAATAAAATTGAATTGAATTGAATTGGTCGGAGCTGTTGTTTCCTGTGGAGTTTAGTCTGAGTAGTTGACAGTCACCCTTGTTTAAAAGATATACTTAAAAAAGAAGAAAAAGTAAGAGAGAGTGCAGAGCAACACAGGTCTTTGTCCAATAAAGAGAGAAAGAAACACAAGGTGTTCCAAGCTGACTGGAAAGCGTATTGCATGTGGAAAGAAGAATGTCATGTCAGGGAGCATAAGATGAAGAGAAGGCAGTATGAAGATCGAGACAAAAGGTCTAAACAGAAACAAACAGAACCAGAACATATAGTATATAGACCAAAAGATTATTCTGACACTAAATCTTTGTATCCTGTTCTGTCTGAGTTACACAAGGTGGATCCAGACCTGGACTCTGATCCCCCACCTCCTGCTTATCACAAACAAAGACAATATGCAGGAAGAGAGACTCCAGCCAGCATCCCCCCACTGTAGTATGAGGCATCAGGAACGACGCATCTGAAACACCTCCACCAGAGACTGACTTTGAAAGTGTGAAGAGACACACTATGCTGACCAGATCTAAAGGGCAGAGCCACTCGTCTGGTGAAGAAGAGGAAACAAAGATGAAAGCTGACTGACTTTGGAGAGGGGGTGGAGCAGATGCCGGGTCAGGTGACACCTATACAGGAACAAACGCCAGACGAGGTAACTCCAATCCACACATCTACACATAGGAAGATAGAACCAAAGTATCACTTGCTAAATTTTTCCATGTACTGTGATTCTGACAAATATAGATATTCCCAGAACTTTGTCTTTCTATTGATAAACATGAAGTGTTTCTGTCAAAACAGAGATCTTGGGGCCTAACAGTACCACCCCAAAAGGCCGGCTCCCAGACGGCCCAAACGGTCCCATCACAATGTCCAGGGTGGGTGGGAGGGAGCTGAGTCCACAAAAAGGGCAGAGCTCTGGGCTACTCCGGGGATCACCCCTGGGGCGAACAAAGCCCAAGGCCGTTCGGGCGGACAACCTCTCCGGCAGGCGTGGGTTCGAAGCCGTTCCAGCTGAACCAGTGCACCCTGGTGAACCCTGGTGGACCAGGCCACAACGGCGACTGTGGCCGTTCCAGTGGTTCTGGTGGTCCGGTCCACTCTGGCGGCTCTGGCCAGTCTGGTGGTTCGGGCCACTCTGGAAACTCCTGCCAGTCCGGTGGCTCTGGCAGCCCGGGCCACTCTAGCGGCTCTGGCCAGTCTGGTGGTTCGGGCCACTCTGGAACCGGCGGCTCAAACAGCTCAGGAACCTGTGTGCACTGTGGTCCGAGCGGCTCTGCGGACTTCGGTGGCTGCGGCCCAGACGGCTCGGGGAACTCTGGCAGCTTGAGCTTCTGCGGCTCGCCTGGAGACTGGGACTGGCGCCCTGGAAACTGGGACTGGCGCCCTGGAAACTGGGACTGGACCTCAGTGGGGACACCGCTTCAGCACGCTGAGGAGCCGGAAGCTGTGGTGGAGCCTCAGCGGGTACAAAGACGTTGGTGCACTGAGGTACAGGCTGCTGTGGTGGAACCACAGCGGGGACAGAGACGTCGGCGCATTGAGGTTCAAGCTGTGGGACTGGGGCCTCAGCGGGGACGTCCTCATCGGTGCACTGAGGCTCGTGAACCTGGACTAGGGCCTCAGCAGGGACGTCTTCGTCGGCGCACTGAGGCTTGGGAACCTGGACTGGAGCCTCAGAGGGGACGTCTTCGTCTGCGCACTGAGGCTCTGGCTTCTGCCTCTTGGGGCGGCGGCGACACCGGCATTGAGGCAGCCGGGCTGAAGGTTCAGGTGGCTGGGCAGGAGCGAGGAGGGACTCTGGTGGCTGGGACGCCGGGGACTGGGAATCTGGCGGCTGGAACAGGGCGCGGGAGCTGCACAATTCCCAGACTTCGTAGATGGGGGTCCCCTGATCCAGGCAATCCTCCAGGACTGACCTAATGCTGGCCACACAGGAGAGCAACTGGTCAGCCCTCTCTCTCGATACGAAGCTGGGTGGGCAAGAGAAGCTTCGGGTCAGCGCCAAGCAAAAATCAAAAATACTCCGGTAACACAGGGCGTCCCGGACAAGGCACGACAGAGTCTGGAGAAATCCAGAGATAAGGCGAACCTCCTTGGTCGCATCCGCTGGGTCCATTTGGGGCCGGAGCATTCTGTTATGATATTGTGTGGTGTCGGTGAAAGAGAGGTGAGGACCCAAGTGCAGGACACAACAGGCTTTTATTTACCTGGATCTTCCAGGCTCAGGCACAAAACACAAATAATCTCCACCACTTGGCGGGCAGGCAGACAGGACGGGAACGGGAAACACAGGCTGTGGTACGCCTCACATACACACGCTACACACTATAATGCTCCATCTGGGAACCAAGGAACACAGGGGATATATATACAAAGAACTGAAGAACTAATTGAACGCAGGTGAACATAAACTAACTAATGAACAAGGCTGCCTGGGAAAGGAACACAGAACGAGACAGGAACTAACCAAAATAAGGAAAAACAGGAAACAGATATCGGGGCCTAACACATAAACCAGTTAACTAGACTTCAAGCGTGTCTAACTGACATAAAGTCCTGGATGACCAGTAACTTTCTACTTTTAAATTCAGAGAAAACAGAAGTTATTGTATTTGGACCTAAAATCCTCAGAAATAGCTTTTCTAAAATTATAGCTACTTTAGATGGTATAGCCCTGGCCTCCAGCACTACTGTAAAAAACCTTGGAGTTATTTTTGACCAGGACATGTCCTTTAACTCACACATAAAACAAATCTCTAGAACTGCCATCTTTCACCTGCATAACATTGCCAAAATTAGGAACATCCTGTCTCAAAATGATGCAGAAAAACTAGTCCATGCATTTGTTACCTCAAGGCTAGATTACTGTAACTCATTACTATCTGGATGTCCCAGTATCTCCATAAAAAGCCTCCAATTAATCCAGAATGCCACAGCCAGAGTCCTGACAGGAACTAGCAAGAGAGATCATATTTCTCCTATATTAGCTTCCCTATTTGTTGTTAATTGTTGCTGTTCTTTTCTCTCTCCTCTATCCACTCACCCCAACCGGTTGAGGCAGATGGCCGCCAAGACTGATCCCGGTTCTGTTGGAGGTTTTTTCTTCCTGAGTTTTTCCTCTCCACTGTCGCCAAGTGCTTGCTCATAAGGGATTTGTTGGGTTTTTAGTTTTAGTTTTTGTAAAGTGCCTTGAGTTGATTTGTATTGTGATTTGGCGCTATACAAATAAAATTGAATTGAATTGAATTGAATTAACATTCCTGAGAAAACATCCTGAATTTTGCTCTGCCTTAAGAAATCCTGACCATTTTTTACCTTTTTTGCTGTGGTTATCATAGAATGATAAAAGGAGGAATATGTGAGGGAAATGTATGCCTTGACAGACAAATGTCTACAACCTCCCTTTTGTGTCCTATGTTAATTCAACAAAGACTTCTAACACGGCTTTGTAGTCACAAGGAAGCAGACGGAAAGTCAGGGAGACGCTAATTATATTATGTATGCCATCCGACCGGCATGATTTACATGTAAGTGACTGATGTGTAAATTAATGCTGTTCAACTGATACAAAAGCTGATCATTTTCTGTGCTCGTGGTCAATTAGTATTGACCCGTTCTGCAGAACATATGCTCTGTTGTGACTCTGTTGCTTTGCCCGTTGCCTTGCCTATTAAATTTGTCATCCTTTAACTTGAGATTTTCCTCCAAGTATTTTTTCCACGACACTAAACACCTCATAGTAGGTGACTACATTTACCTTCTGCTGTGAATGCAGTCTTTTAGTTATACGTCTTCATAAAGGCAAGGCTATAGAATACTTTGGTGTTCCTACCATGATGTTCTCTAACTTTTTTAATGGCAATTATTCAGATTCAACAAGCTGGCACACGCATTTCACATAAATTGGTCGTTTTAACTTGATGAGTTCTACCTCTATGAAGAAGATGCATCTTTGTATGAGCTGCTCATTAACATAATTGCCACCCCCAGCTTCCTACATGTTCAGCTCAATTTGTGTGCAACTTCGATTCACAAATATGGCTGTACAAACCAAGGAGAATTTCAAAAGTGTGGAACATGAAGTGTTATTTTCAGATATCAGCAGCTTAAAACATGAATTATTAAGCACTGAAGTTAGTAGCATTAGAGGAGCGGAGGTGAGTGTTACAGAAACCCTGGGTAAACACCATTGCAGAAACACAGAATAAATGGTTTCATACAAACTTAGATGCAACAGTAACAAAGTTTAAAATGGAGTACTCTATGAGCTAAATGGGAATCAGTCATGAGGATGTGGCACTGGCAGATGTAGACAAAAGAACTCAGGCCAGCATAGGTGATTTTATGCTTTGTGGTGAGTGGCACCTGACCTTCAAAACCCTGATCTACCACAGTGTGGGTCTGCTCTCTCGGTGGACTAAAGGCATTGTGAGGCAAAGTGCAAGTCAATAATCATTGTCGGAAAAAAGCTGTACAATAAAACAATAATAGAAATTCTTGTGTTTCCAAACAACCACACACTGATAAGCCTTCAGTCTCAATTGTCACTATGGAAGAGACACAGATGAATTGTGCTCTCCCTGATTTGGACAGTGATGGAGTGATGCTTGTGACTTAGGAAAAAGAATGACCTAGGGAAAGCAATCGTATGAAAGTCCCTTTAATTTGTACTTAATTTGCAGAGTGAGGGAATGGAATAACAGTCTAATGAGGGATCTGATGGTTGTGGGCAGTGTATAACAACACAGATGACTGTGAGACCTGATCTGTCTTCCACCTGCCTTTGGAAACTCCCTGTGGCCAGTATTCCCACTGTGGAAGGAAAGTGGAAATGGGATACTGTATGTGGTGAAACAGGGTCAGATTAATGGGTTTATCTGCTGAGCTGTGGGAAGAAGGCCACAGATTTTTAGTGCATGGCAATCTAAGTTATGAAACAAGTCATTTGTCTGTTTCAGCTTCATCTTGACATTCTCCTCTAAACACCTGGCATGTTAGAGTCAATTTGCATTTTTGTTACATGAATCACAATAATAACTATATTTAACCCCAGGCCCAGGGGTGGACCAAAATATATGTATTTGGGCTGTATTTCCAGATGTATTACCAACAATCGTCGGACAAATTTGAATAAAGTCTGACAAACTATATATCATTTTAAATAAAGGACTGTAAATAAAAAGACTTGCCAAATAGTGATCTGCATTTGGACCCTCTTTTCTCTATAACACGTAACAGAACAAACTGGCCAACAATGGACCCAGCGGATCACAAGCCCGAGGTTGTCCTCAACATGCCGGACTTCCGCGAGGCTCTATCCCGCCAAGTGGCTCTCTTGGGAGACCACGACCGCACATTATGCTCTCTAATGGATACCAACCATCAGTTACTCATCCAAGTGTCCCAATTCAGGTAGCAGTCCTGCTCCCTCGGCCCCAATTACGCCACTGTCTCCTCCAATTCCCAGTTCAATAGAGATACCCTCTCCACAAGCGCAACGTGAGTTTCCATCTTACAGCCGAGAACCAGATAAGTTCTGGGGTTTTCTGTTAATGTACATGAACATTTTTAAGTCACGACCAGTGGCGTTTACCTCTGATGAGAATAAGTTGATATTTTTGTTTGGACTGTTACGAGACAAAGCTTTGGCCTGGACTCAAGCCATTTTCTCGACAAAACCATTAGAGGAATTTAAGTTCAATGAATTTATTACTTTATTTAAGCAAACTTTTTCCCTAATCACACTGGAACGGCAGTGAACCGCCTCCTGGCACTCCGCCAGGGAACCAGGAGTGTATTAGACAATGCAGTAGATTTTCAAATACTTGCTGCTGAGGCAGCGTGAGGAGACAAGGAACTAAGGAGACTTTTTATTAAGGGGTTAAACTCCAACTGAAAGGACCAGCAAGCAGACAGGGAGGAAGAACCCTCCCTGCATGCACTTGTTTCTCTGTCTAGTCGTTTAGACAATCGCCTTCAAGAACGGCGAAGGGAGAGGGCTGAGGAAGCTGCTTCCAACCATTTTCAGACTACCATCATGACAACCCTAAGCCCACGACAGCCTGAAAAAGTACCACCACCCACGACTTCCTCGACGCTTATTGATCCTGAGGAACCCATGCAAGTGGGGCATGCCAGATTAACACCAGACGAACGACGCCAGCGGGAACATCAGGGGTGCTGTCTCTACTGTGGAAACCCTGGTCATGCAATCTCGGCCTGCCCTGCCTGCCCCAAATTGCCAAAACACACAGCTCACCAGTAAACCTGGGAATACTGGTGAGCCAAGTTTCTAACCAGGGACATTCTAGCCGCCTGCAACTCCCAGCTGTCATCACACTGTCTTCAAATGAACTTCCCCTCTCTCATTGACTCTGGAGCCGATGATAATTTTTAGATACTGAGCTAGCCCGCCGTCTCTGCATATTTCTAAAGCTATTAATTGTCCTTATTCCAGCAGATGCATTAGACGGACAGTTACTGGCTCAGGTTGCACACATCACAGAACTATTATCTCTTTTCCTCTCTGGCAACCACAGAGAGGAGATTACCTTTAAGGTCCTTCCTACACCAGTCACTCCCCTAGTGCTAGGTCACCCCTGGCTACATTTACATAATCCACAAATAAATTGGACTAGGAGCAAGATAGTAGGATGAAGTTCCTACTGTCATGTCTCCTGTCCTGGCCCGCTCTACCTACTTCTCAACCTGTCCAATTGTCTCCTCGCACTCCACCTGACCTCTCTCGAGTTCCCAGATGCTATCATGATTTGGCTGCGTTTTTTGATAAGGAAAAGGCAATGTCACTGCCTCCTCACCGTCCGTACGACTGTGCCATTGACTTCCTGCCCGGGGCGCTTCTACCATCTTGCAGATTGTACAATCTGTCACGCACGGAGAGGGAGTCAATGGAAAGTTACATTAAGGAATCCCTAGGAATCCCTAGCTTCGGTCATTATATCATCGTTCCCGGTAGGCTCTGGATTCTTTTTCGTGGCTAAAAAGGATAAGACCTTGCGGCCGTGCATCGACTACCGAGGCATTAATGACTTTCAGGCCTTAATAAATGATATCCTCATAGATCCAGAATGGCCGCGACCTACAAATCGGAGAGGACTTCAACAGTTTTGGGGTTTTGCAAATTTTATTGCCGTTTTATTCATAACTATAGTGATCTTGCTCAACCCCTTACTCACCTCCGTAAAACTACCCTTTCATTGCGGTTAAGAGGCTTTCCTAAAATTAAAGCAACAATTCACTTCAGCCCCCATTCTTATCCTGCCAGAAACTCAGGCCCGGAGGAACGCTCTTGGGTTCCATGCACAAACATTCTGGATTGGGACCTGGTACGGGACTTCCACCAACACAACCCTGAGAAGCCGGGAGGTCGCCGGGTGGCGAACCGTTGGGGGGCGGGGTACTGTCGTGAGGCAGCAGTATCAACCTCCTGGCACGAGGGGCAATGCCACCTCTCTTTCTCCCTTCCTTCGTGTGTCTAGCTCCTTCTCCTTCCATGTCTGTGTGTCTTGTCAATTTGATACTCAGCCCTAAAAGCTCTGGTTTTCTTCAGTCACATCGCCAGTTTGTCTAGTGTGCCTTCCCGGTAGTACTGTACCTCTAGCTCTTCAAAGCGGAACTAAAACTAAAAATTTAACCCCAGGCCCAGGGGTGGACCAAAAACTGTATTTGGGCTGTATTTCCAGATGTATTACCAACAATCGTCGGACAAATTTGAATAAAGTCTGACAAACTATATATCATTTTAAATAAAGTACTGTAAATAAAAAGACTTGCCAAATATTGATCTGGTATTTGGGCCCTCTTTTCTCTATAACACATAACATATACAAATGGGTAAAAAACAAAGTTGAGTCAATCAGTGTGTACAGTGTGTTTTTTCTGTGCTCATTATCTTCTCCTATTTGTGAGTAGGTATGGCAGATATTCTATTAGGCATGAAGAGAAATGCTAGGAATAAGTAGTTAATGAAAAAGTATTAATATGTCTATTAATGCAATACATATTTTATTTTAGCATCTCATTTTTTGTGTCAATTTGACACAACATAGCATCAGTAACTTCAATATTCACATGCAGAAAATATGAAACACTGATGCAATATATTCAACTATGGCTTTTAGATTAATTTAGTGCAGTGACAAGCACCATATTAGGCTCTCTAATGTGGTGATGTAGATGTTTAAAGTACCATAAAATGGAAATGCCCACAGTACCTGAAAATTGTATTTACTGTGCTTGAATAACTGTACTTCTGCCATCACAGGGAATAAGCAAGAATTAAGAACTCTGCGTCCATGATTTATCAAGTGAAGTTCTTTACTGGGCATTTGCACAGGCACATGTACATAAGAATTGTTCAACAGTTCCCTCAGCCAAGTTTTTACATTATACAGGTAATGAAGGATAAATTAAAAAAATCTATTTGAGGTTGGGAAGAGTAATATTCTGGATAAAAGCACATAACCTAAAAAAGTTAAGTACCTGGTCTTAAAAAGTAAAGATAGTAAGAATAGCTTGAGATTGTTATATCATATACTCAGTCACAAGTCCACCATCCTAAATGACCAATTATCTCTCTTGTCCCTGTCATTTGAAAGGACTCATAGTAGCATATGCTGAGATAGCGCCCCTCTGGTGGCAGGGTATGGGACCATTGCTGTTAGGGTTACAGTCATAAACACGTAGTTAAGGTTATGAATCAGCCATGGTTTGGTGAGGTTTAGGCACATCATGTGGTTAGATTTTGGGGAACAACATGGATTGGGTCAATTGAGTATATTTTAGGATTCAGCCACCTTGACTGTGATAACACGCACCTAATTATATGATATTGCCATGGGCAAAACAATGAATGACTATGACTTCTATGTTGTGTTGACCTTTCTAGCCACTATGCTCTCCATCTTATGCAGCCTCTGTTGTTATACACTGTCATCTGACTTTCTCCCATCATAATTAATATGGTTGCTAGAGGTCACCTGACAAGAAAACAAATCCATGGGGATGATAACCAGCTTACATAGATGGACGTATAGTATAATGTTTTAGGAAAGGACAGTGTCAGTATGACAACCACTTAACTACATGAAAATACGTGTTATTGCTTTATAATCATTTTAGAACATTTTAAAAGTTTATGAGCATTGTGGGTCAATTTAAAGTCTTTTTGCAGGAGCAGTGAGTGGTTAAGAGAGCCCTTAGGTATCACTTGGTGGGTCAAAGGTTGTGAAACAGAGCACAGTGCCTGATTAAGAAACTGTGCTGTAACTTCAAACATTCTCACTCAGTGACTACATATTGGACTTGGCTTATTGTCAGAATGTCAACTGTTGCTTCTACTTTAGATAGATAGATAGATAGATAGATAGATAGATAGATAGATAGATAGATAGATAGATAGATAGATAGATAGATAGATAGATAGATAGATAGATAGATTGTAAGGAGCAGAGCAAGTATGTCATGAGGGAAAGGGATATGGGTTGAGATAAATGGCAGGATTTTCCATGGGGGAGGAAGAGAAAGGAGTCATGTGTGATGTCAGAGCGCCTCCAAGTGGCAAGAAAACAGTCTGAGCGCAGAGTCTGAGGGTCGGCCTTCCACACATTCAATTCATCAGATTCTTTTGCATATTTTTCTATTTATCAATATTCTTGCTATTTTTTATAGAGATTTACATAGGCCGAAATGAAACAAGTTTCTTAACTAATGTTTAAGATTTTCTTAAATTATTAAACTCTAAATAATATTAAAAGAATAATAAAATTAATTAATAAAAAAAAAAATAGTAATAATAATAATAATAATACATCAAATTATGTCTGTAAATTATTGCTTCATAATTAAAAGATAAAGTTGTCTGGTTTCAACATAATTTTATGATGTTTATTGTTTTGTAGAGATTTTGGTAAATGTTCAGTAAATCAAATTAAGTAAACAGTCTAAGGAATCAAATACATGACAGAGGATCCCACAGTTCCTGCTTGAGTGTTGAGACACAGCTGTCCTTCTGTGCTTCTGTGGGATTAATTAACAGCCACCATGAAAGAGTGAAAGCTGCTCAGTTGTATCTCAGCCTTCTCTTCAATAGCTCTAAGTCCCTTGTGTATGTGTATGTCATTGAAAAACGTAGCCCCAGTGCTTAAGTTGGTGTCTGAACGTCACAAGTCTAGTTTAAACAAATTTATTTGTGGAACTGATTACAGTTCTTCAAATCCCCAAATTTCCATTTACATATGCACATTTCTTAAAAACAGCTTAAGAGTAATCTGAATGTGGATGTGGCAGAAAAAGTAGTTGAACTTACATTTTAATAATTTCAACGACAGGAATTCATAAGCTCTCACTTAAGTTACATTTCAGTCATTGAGCCATGTTTGAACTAATACAGTCAACATTTATTCAACAAAGTGTCTCCTGTGAGTAACAGGAGATAACAGTTCCATCTACTACACTTGATTACTGAGCTAGGTAATTTTGTATGATCATCGTATGATACATTCTGCGGATACAAATTTGTTATATACATTTTACTCTGCAGAGCATGTATTTAAAGTTAAATTTAGCTTTCTGTATCTTACTTTGTATTGTATTGGCAGCAATGGCAAAAAGTCCTTATTTCGTAGAGGCTTAATGATGAAGTCATTAATTTCACAGTTTAACAGTTCCCTTAATGGCCAGTAGGTGATTCTAAGAAAATGCTAACTATATTTAAGTAGATGGGAAAACTCCTTGTCTTCAGACTACATTTACAGCTGCTTTTCATTACCAGTTTATATCTTTATGTCAGGATGTCGGCTCAGAGCAAGAAAGTTTCAGGTTCAAACCTGGTGGTGAGCCAGGTTCTTTCTGTCTGAAGTTTGCAGTTCTCCCGTGTCTTTGTGAGCTTCCTCCAGATAATCCAGGTTTCTCCCACAAAGACATGCAGTTTGGGGTTAGTTTAATTGGTGATGTATAAATGTCCCGAAGCTGTGAGTATTGGTGTATATCTATGTGTCAGCCCTGTGATAGACTGGCAGGGTGTAGGCCCCCATGACCCTAAAGGATAAGCAGTTAATGAATTGATAAATATTACAAGCAGGTGTAAAAGACATAGAAATATAAACAGATCACACAAAAGACATGTATACTGCAGGCTGATGAAGCAGTCTTATAGCATCACTAAGAGATTTATTTCTGATTCTTTTTGGGGTATCAGATTCTGTATACTTACCAACTCACTTCCTAAAACATTTTGGGATTGGCTACCCTGAGGATGTTAGTTATATTCTCTGGGAAAAACAACAGGTCTTGGTGTAGTTTTTTCAACAAAAGTCTATTCCATTTGTGTACAATACAAAGACAGAACAGAACAGCTGGCTTTGCATGTGACTTATTCTCATTGGATTTGGACATGAGAAATGTAAAACCTTTTGTGTAAAATTTTATTTGCACATATAAAGTCACTTTCATTTATAGGCATGTGACAATGGGATTTTGGGACATGAGATGAGATATTAAAAATAAAATAAGTAAAGATGAAGAGCTTCCAGAGTACAGCACATTTAAAAATATTTGCAATTTAAGTTAGTGCACAGGATTTATAGTTGTTGCACTGACTTGTTCTGTAGCATTGTCCAGAGGAGAGGAGTCAAAGAGCCTTGTCTGACCTCCTCTGGACCCATGAGGTGTACAGGTCCTTCCTGGAGGGCAGGCTGGCACCGATGATACTTCCTGCAGCCCAAACTGTCTGCTGGTGTCTGTTCCTGTTAACCAAACCACGCAGTGATGGAGCAGAGCACACACTCTCTGTGGAACATATTAACATGTAGGATAGATATTCAAAATATTTTAAAAAACTGCACCAGGAGGGTTGGCTGGTTGTTTTCAGTCTGTTGCAAAATGTCTCATGTCTGAGCTGGTCAGTGTGAAAGCTACTCAACCTTAACATAGGTTAAAAACATAGATCCTTCCTCAAGTGTTTTCTCTGTAGAGCAGCTCTGCTGTCACTTCTTCTAATTTTGCCAACCTTTCATTTTGTAGCCAGGTAGATTTCCTTTTATCTTTCCATATCAATCCCATCAGAGTGGAGGAAGAAAGCCATCTATTAATGAACAAATTAGAATTGTCATTAGGTTGGCTGTGCAAGGAGATGGGCCTTTTGGAAATAAAAGAAAATCCTGCTTAATTAATGGTGACATCAATCATGGTTTGGCCTGATTGGCTAAGGCGGTCCATCTACTCTCTGATTTATAGGCAAGACATGAGAGAAGGAAAGAGGTAAAGTGATGACAAAGAAAGAGCAAAAGATTTACAGCATGGCTACACACAAAGCGTCTGAGATGTGTTTTTCAGTCGTCCATCTCACACACATCTAACGGAACAGGTACACTTCTATCCATCCAGCTGTCCACACAGGCAACATTTTTACGCTTCAAGTCAATTTTCCTGCATTTTACACACAAGCACAGTGATTTACACTGGGTTGTGTGTGTTTCCAAAATGCAGATGACCTACAACTCAGACACAGTATTAGAGGGAATAAAGACAATACATGTGGTTTGAGAGGTGACATTGCCCCAGCATTAAAACAAAGAATCAAAAAATAATGCCTTGCCTAAGTACAGTTGGTGCTCTGACTTCTTTGATATTTCTTACTTCTGCTACACACACAGCACACAATTATCCCATTCCAGATTTTAGTGCCAGCACAGAAAGTACAGTAGTATAGACCTTGTTTCATGACACTGAAGGTCTGAGTGGTCAAGACCTGGAATTTAAGACACCCTGTGATGATGTCACTGCAATGTTTTTATGAACGGGTCCTCATTTTGCTTGTATCTCATATGCACACAAACCATACATGTGTGGTCCCCACTATAGTTAGTGCCAGTACTAAATGTAGTACTGCAAGACACAAGGCATCAAAGAACACAATCAAAAATTATATAAAATGTAATTTGTCAGTACAAATGTGAAAATTAGTGTAAATTAATTTGGTGTTTCCCTTTGCAAAACTGAATCACGACAGTTTAAAAGGTCGAGTTTTCTTCTGGTACTATACAGCAAGAAGGACAGGACATGTGGAACAGAGGGGTAATAAAGGAGGTGTATGTGGATTTGGGAGAATGGAAGGAGGCTAGGTGGAGGAAGAAGATGTGTGAAAAAGAAAAGTAATCCTGCTCCTGAGCCTCAGGGTGAACCTGGAACATGCTGCTTGGTGAACTGTGGCAGAAAAAAGACCTCTGTCACTTTTTACTAAAGATAAGATTATCCATTCTGCTAATGTGACCTGATTTGCTCTCTTTATAAGTATTTGAGAAGTGCAACCTGGCCTTTCTGTTACTGAGGCTCACCAAGGGTTTCTGTCAAGGAAGCATGTACAGTACATTGGCATCCTGGAGAGCGTTCGTTGGCCTTTTAATTTTCATGTGTGCCCAATCAAAACAGGAGAAATGTAACTGATCTTTCTACACTCAAGTGTACTTAAATCACATTTACACTATTTGCCCATTCACACACCTATGGAACAGCAACTGCAGCTCTAAACTCAAAGAAATACAGAATTCATATTCAAGTCTTGTTGCCGCAAACAATTAGCTGTTCATGTCCCAATGAAAAATCATGTCTTATATGGCTTATGTGATGAATATTTTTCACTTTAGATGAAAACAGACAATATGAACTGTGGGTTTTTCATGTGACTGGTTCAGGAACAGCCTTTCATCTGATCTGATGCGTTGTAGTGGCAGGAGACAGACAAAGAAAGAGAAGGAGAGAAAGGCAGGCAAGTTTATGGAGAGGAGAAAATCGAATTACATAGAGAAATTTACACACACTCACCCAGACTGCCTTAGCAGATGTCAGTTGTAACTCCCATCCTGCAGGCAGTGATGAAGTACTGTGTGTGCGTATGTGTGTATGTGTTCATTTGTCTCCCTCCAGCTAGCAAGTAAGCCGTCCAAAACACAACCTGCTGTTTGGACAATACACCCTGATGGCAGTAAAACCCTTGTGTGTGAGTGTGTGTGAGTGTGGGCATTTACTTTGTTTTCTCTGTGTCACTGTATTGTGATGGAGGAACACATAGTTCTTCCTCTTCCCAAATCATTTATCTAAGACCTGCTGTAAAATGTAAAACATGTAACTGTGACATTTAAGTAGCAAAAGAAGAAGAATGTTACAATTACTTCACAGGTTGTTTCTGGTTCTAATTAAAGATGATTTTTTTTATTATTATAAATGAAAAATAGAAACATAATGAAAACTGAGAATGAGATACCATATTTCCGATTCGTGAGGTAAAAAAAAAAAGGAACACCAATCAGACAGTCAGACAGTAACAGCATTAGTATCAGCATTAGTAACATTAGTATCAGCAGGGCACATTTTTTGCATCTTTAAATATTTACATTTAGCAGCTAACACACTTTTCCTCCTCATTACAGAGCAGAGGATCCTTTAGAAGCTGGCTTCACTCACCTATTCACCGAACATCTAGTTAAGGATATATTGTCAACTGACTCATCATTTGCTTCTTTACTTTTCTTGTTTAGTCTTCATTTATTTCATGACATTTTTCCTCTTTACTCAAACCTGAGTTTTTTATTTGAAATTATATTTCTTTGTTTTTTAACTTGTCACGTCACCAGGCAAGAGTTCAGCAGTGCAAAGCCAGTCTCCATTTCTGCTTTGTGACCAACAATTATTGACCAGGTGCTGGAATCATGTTGTCTCTTTTCTGTTTGCCTCTCCTCCTCTGCAAGAATAAAACAAGTGTTTTTGCCCTGGTACCTCTTCACTGTTATCTCTCCATTTCATCCACCATTGACTGGTGCCCTAATCAGTCTCATCTTCCTCTCTCCATTATCCATCTCTCTCTTTTGCCTCTTAATTTTAAAACATTTCTGCATTTCTTTCCTGTCTTTCCTCAATTTATCTAATTTTCTTCCACATTGTTTAATATTGTTTTTATTTTTCTTTGAATTAAAATCCCCTTCAGTTTTCATTCTTGTTTCTGCTAATTCTTACCTTACCCCTCCCTGCCTCTCATTCTTTTTCTGTCCATGTTAATGTCAGTTCAGAGACTGTTAGTCTGGTACAGATAGCATCTCTATTGAAGCTCCAAGCAGACCAATCTCGTCACTCTTTTCTCCTTTCTTCTCTCGTCTAATGGAGGATTTTGTGTTTTCTTTGGGTTATGTTCTGTCTCCTGTACCTCCTTCCTGTTTGACTTCCGCACCCTGTCGCTATAAAACTGTCACAATGCTCATAAGGTGACAGCCTAGGCCTCTCTGACCTCTGTTACCCTCACAACAACACATGCTCAGATGGCTGGAAAAATATTCAACCACACTAGCTCCATCAAGTTACCAGCCCACCCAGAACAGTTCAGCTTGGCATCACAGTGTTCTGTAGAGCATGCCACTGGCTTGGGGGCAGCTGAAAGGTTACACATGGTAAAACTTATTGGCCACAAAAGTCTGCTTCCCACTATTTAACTGTGATTTATAGAGTATAATAATGTTTTAAAGGCACCAAAAAGGTTCAACCAGAACAAACAATTTATGTATTATTAAAACGAGTATTCCAGCTTCAACATTTT
Organism: Mastacembelus armatus; assembly: GCF_900324485.2. Classification (NCBI taxonomy): domain Eukaryota; kingdom Metazoa; phylum Chordata; class Actinopteri; order Synbranchiformes; family Mastacembelidae; genus Mastacembelus; species Mastacembelus armatus. The sequence goes on from NC_046640.1 coordinate 760,594, forward strand.
AATTATTTTCCATTCAAACTTTACAGGCTCTTCATCTTTTTACATTTATACACCACAGTTTCAGCATATTGTTTACAGTACACATGGTATTTAAATGTTTTTATGGGGCATTACAATGATTTGGTTTCATCAAAAACAGCTACAATACATGGTAATGAAATGGTTGTAATAGTGTGTATTACCCGCAGTAGTTTTAGACTCAAGTGATCATTCACAAAACACAAGCTTTATGTTCTCGCACGGCACACACTTCCTGATGATAATAGTGGCTTATTTACTGTACCTATCAAAGTTAGTATTAATGTTTGATTTAACACAGAAGTAACTAAAAGCGGCTTCTTGTTTTTAGTCAGCAACTGTTAATATTGCGGTATGAGGTTATTGTTCCTAGAGAGTGAATCCATCCAATGCTTTGACTACAAGTCTTGTAAAAGGTCCATGCCATTTTGCTCCATGAATATCACCTTAAAGGATAGAAGCTAAAATTAACCTATGCAAAAAGTCACCATCTTCACCATGACACACAAAGAAAACTGTCATCAGATACAGCAGCTTCCCCAAGTGATTGGAGCCAAGGGCTTATCGCACGTTTTCTTATTTTGAATTTGGAACTTAATATTTTTAAGAACAAGAATGCTGAAGCAGTTTTATTAAAAGCTTACAAGGTACATGGACAGATTTTGTGGTTTGTTGAGGCACTATGTGATGGTTATCCTTAATTGTGTTTGTCTTTTCTTTTTTTTTTGCTCCATCTCTTCAACATCTCTTTGTCATACCAGGCTGCATCAGTCTTTCAGGAGATACGGAATAGACAGAGGGGTAAGAAAAAGCAAAGAGCAGAAAAGTACTCTGTCAATAAAGGCATTAAGGTATCTGAAAGTGTCAGTCCCATTTCCTGCACCCCCAGACACACACGCATTTATACAGTGTTCAAAGGTACCTGTTCCTGCCTTATCCTGCCTTCCCAAAAAAGAGGCCATTCCTCTGTTAACACAGCTCTTTAGACACACACCCTCACATTCCTCTTGTTGTAAGTTGTAAAACAGGTCTTGAAACGTCTCACACACCCACAGGAAAAAACACATGTTTTTGGTACCTGGTATATCATGGTACCTGGACACATGGCGATGAAAGAAATATGTCTTGACACATGACAAAGCTAATATTTTCTTGTCTCCCATCTCTTTTGTTTTCTATGGACTGCCACCTCCTGCCTCTTTTTCTCTCTAATTCACTCTGACTCATCTCCTACAGTGGGTACGGAAAGTATTCAGACCCCTTTAAATTTTTCACTCTTTGTGTCATTGCAGCCATTTGCCAAAATCAAAAAAGTTCATTTTATTTCTCATTAATGTACACTCAGCACCCCATCTTGACAGAAAAAACCAGAAATGTAGAAATTTTTGCAAATTTATTAAAAAAGAAAAACTGAAATATCACATGGTCATAAGTATTCAGACCCTGTGCTCAGTATTGAGTAGAAGCACCCTTTTGAGCTAGTACAGCCATGAGTCTTCTTGGGAATGATGCAACAAGTTTTTCACACCTGGATTTGGGGATCCTCTGCCATTCTTCCTTGCAGATCCTCTCCAGTTCTGTCAGGTTGGATGGTGAACGTTGGTGGACAGCCATTTTCAGGTCTCTCCAGAGATGCTCAATAGGGTTTAGGTCAGGGCTCTGGCTGGGCCAGTCAAGAACGGTCACAGAGTTGTTCCGAAGCCACTCCTTTGTTATTTTAGCTGTGTGCTTAGGGTCATTGTCCTGTTGAAAGGTGAACCTTCAGCCCAGTCTGAGGTCCTGAGCACTCTGGAAGAGGTTTTCTTCCAGGATATCTCTGTACTTGGCCGCATTCATCTTTCCTTCAATTGCAACCAGTCGTCCTGTCCCTGCAGCTGAAAAACACCCCCACAACATGATGCTCCCACCACCATGTTTCACTGTAGGGATTGTATTGGGCAGGTGATGAGCAGTGCCTGGTTTTCTCCACACATACCGCTTAGAATTAACGCCAAAAAATTCAATCTTGGTCTCATCAGACCAGAGAATCTTATTTCTCATAGTCTGGGAGTCCTTCATGTGTCTTTTGGCAAACTCTATGCTGGCTTTCATGTGTCTTGCACTGAGGAGAGGCTTCCGTCGGGCCACTCTGCCATAAAGCCCCAACTGGTGGAGGGCTGCAGTGATAGTTGACTTTGTGGAACTTTCTCCCATCTCCCTACAGCATCTCTGGAGCTCAGCTACAGTGATCTTTGGGTTCTTCTTTACCTCTCTCACCAAGGCTCCTCTCTCACGATTGCTCAGTTTGGCTGGACGGCCAGGTCTAGGAAGAGTTCTGGTCATCCCAAATTTTTTCCATTTGAGGATTATGGAGGCCACTGTGCTCTTAGGAACCTTGAGTGCTGCAGAAATTCTTTTGTATCCTTGGCCAGATCTGTGCCTTGCCACAATTCTGTCTCTGAGCTCCTTGGGCAGTTCCTTCAACCTCATGATTCTCATTTGCTCTGACATGCACTGTGAGCTGTAAGGTCTTATATAGACAGGTGTGTGCCTTTCCTAATCAAGTCCAATCAGTTTAATTAAACACAGCTGGACTCAAATGAAGGAGGAGCACCATCTCAAGGAGGATCAGAAGAAATGGACAGCATGTGAGTTAAATATGAGTGTCACTGCAAAGGGTCTGAATACTTATGACCATGTGATATTTCAGTTTTTCTTTTTTAATAAATTTGCAAAAATTTCTACATTTCTGTTTTTTTCTGTCAAGATGGGGTGCTGAGTGTACATTAATGAGAAATAAAATGAACTTTTTTGATTTTGGCAAATGGCTGCAATGACACAAAAAGTGAAAAATTTAAAGGGGTCTGAATACTTTCCGTACCCACTGTATATCCTATATCCTCATTTCAGCTTCTTCTCCCAACACCTGTGGCACACTGAACTGATTGTAATTCAATTCAATTCAATTTTATTTGTATAGCGCCAAATCACAATACAAATCATCTCAAGGCACTTTACATAAAACTAAAACTAAAAACCCAACAATTCCCTTATGAGCAAGCACTTGGCGACAGTGGAGAGGAAAAACTCCCTTTAACGGAAGAAAAAACCTCCAGCAGAACCGGGCTCAGTTTGGGCGGCCAACTGCCTCGACTGGTTGGGGTGAGTGGATAGAGGAGAGAGAAAAGAACAGCAACAATAAACAACAAATAGACACTGCAGGTTGGTGGGGCCAGTAACTGCACATCAGCGATATACAGCTCCAGGACCAGGGACACCTGCAGAAGGTACAGAGAGAGAGAGAGAGAGAGAGAGGGAGAGAGCACAAACTAGAGGAGAGAGAGAGCACAAGGTTAGTGACATTCAATGGTGTGGTGAATATACTGTACATGTGGGGTGGGAGGAGAGGAGGAGACGAGAAGGGAAGGGAAGGGAAGGGAAGGGAAGAGAAGGAGGGGGGCGGTTAGGGTAGGGGAGCTCGGTGCACTGATGGTCCTCGGGCAGTCTAGGCCAATAGCAGCATAATTAAGGGATGGTTCAGGGTTGCCTGAAGCCAGCCCTAACTATATGCTTTGTCAAAGAGGAAGGTTTTAAGTCTAGCCTTAAAAGTACAGAGAGTGTCTGCCTCCTGATCCCAGGCTGGGAGCTGGTTCCACAGGAGAGGAGCTTGATGGCTAAAGGCTCTGCCTCCCATTCTGCTTTTGGAAACTCTGGGAACCACAAGTAGACCTGCACTCTGAGAGTGAAGTGGTCTACTGGGATAATATGGTACTATGAGGTCTTTAAGGTATGAAGGAGCTTGATCATGAGGGGATTTGTATGTGAGGAGAAGGATTTTAAATTCTATTCTGTATTTTACAGGGAGCCAATGAAGACAAGCTAATATAGGAGAAATATGATCTCTCTTGCTAGTTCCTGTCAGGACTCTGGCTGTGGCATTCTGGATTAACTGGAAGCTTTTTATGGAGATACTAGGACATCCAGATAGTAATGAGTTACAGTAATCTAGCCTTGAGGTAACAAATGCAGGGACTAGTTTTTCTGCATCATTTTGAGACAAGATGTTCCTAATTTTGGCAATGTTGTGCAGTTGAAAGAATGCAGTTCTAGAGATTTGTTTTATGTGTGAGTTAAAGGACATGTCCTGGTCAAAAATAACTCCAAGGTTTTTCACAGTAGTGCTGGAGGCCAGGGCTATACCATCTAAAGTAGCTATAATTTTAGAAAAGTTATTTCTGAGGATTTTAGGCCCAAATACAATAACTTCCGTTTTCTCTGAATTTAAAAGTAGAAAGTTACTGGTCATCCAGGACTTTATGTCAGTTAGACACGCTTGAAGTCTGGTTAACTGGTTTGTGGTAACTGGTTTAATAGATAGATACAACTTAGTGTCATCTGCATAATAGTGGTAATTAATAGAGTGCTTCCTAATGACATAGCCTAAAGGAAGCATGTACAGGGTGAACAGAATCGGTCCTAGCACAGAGCCTTGTGGAACTCCATTTAGAAATAAATGGTAGGTTGGATATTGGTCTATAATTAGCCAAGACTCCTGGATCAAGCCTAGGCTTTTTGAGTAAGGGTTTAATTACTGCAGTCTTAAAGGCCTGTGGTACGTAGCCTGAGTCTAATAAATATAAGTTAATTAATGGCAGGGTGTCTTTAAGCAGTCTAGTTGGGATGGGGTCTCAGAGACACGTTGATGATTTCGATGAAGCAACTAATGTAAATTCAGAGAGATCTATGGGAGAGAAGCAGTCTAAACATAACTGAGGTGTTACAGATGATTCAAGAGCTACTGTAGTAGAAGATTCATTTATTGCAGGTATAGGAAGCATCTGCTGAATTTTATCTCTAATAGTTGTGATTTTATTTGTAAAGAAACTCATAAAGTCATCACTGCTGAGAGCTAAGGGAACACTGGGCTCAACAGAGCTGTGACTTTTTGTCAGCCTGGCTACAGTGCTGAAAAGAAACCTGGGATTGTTCTTATTTTCCTCTATTAGTGATGATTCGTATGCAGTGCTGGCTTTACGGAGAGCTTTTTTATATGATAATAGACTGTTTTTCCAGGCTAGATTTTGGCTCTAAATTTGTGGAACACCACTTCCTTTCCAGCCTTCGTGATGTCTGTTTTAAGGTACAAATATGTAAATTATATCATGGGGCTAATCTACCCTGATTCACTAACTTCTTTTTCAGAGGGACCACAGTATCAAGAGTTTCACGCAGTGAGGCTACAGCACTGTCAACAATATGATCAATTTGGTAGGGAGTAGGATTGAGGCAGCTGCCCTCCACTGTGTTGGCACATGGCATAGATGTAAATAAGGATGGAATCATTTTCTTAAATTTATTAACAGTGTAGTCAGATAAACATCTGCTGTAGTGGAATATTCTTCCAAACGCTGCATGATCCATCATCTTAAATTCAAAAGTTATTAAAGAATGATCTGACAAAATAGGATTTTGGGGAAAAACTATTAAATGTTCAATTTCGACCTCCAGCATAGGTCAGAACAAGATCAAGGGTGTGATTGAAACAGTTAGTGGGTTTGTTAACATTTTGAGTGAAACCAATTTAATCTGTTATTGAATTAAATGCAGTGCTGAGGCTGTTATTTTCAATATCTACATAAATGTTAAAATCTCCCACTATAATGACTTTATCTGAACTAAGCACTAAATCAGACAGGAAGTCTGGAAATTCAGTTAAAAACTCTGAGTAAGGGACAGGTGGACGGTACACAATGACAACTAGAACTGGTTTTTGTGTTTTCCAGTTTGGATGTGAGAGGCTCAGGGTGAGGCTCCCAAATGAGTTATAACTGTTCTGAGGATGAAAGTTTAATAACTTTAATAACAGTGCTTCCCTTTCCCTCTCTTCCTCTCCTCCCACCTCACATGTATATTCCACCATTAAATGTCACTAACCTTGTGCTCTCTCTCTCCCCTAGTTTGTGCTCTCTCCCTCTCTCTCTCTCTCTTTCTCTCTCTGTACCTTCTGCAGGTGTCCCTGGTCCTGGAGCTGTATATCGCTGATGTGCAGTTACTGGCCCCACCAACCTGCAGTGTCTGTTTGTTGTTTATTGTTGCTGTTCTTTTCTCTCTCCTCTTTCCACTCACCCTAACTGGTCGAGGCAGATGGCCGCCCAAACTGAACCCGTTTCTGCTGGAGGTTTTTTCTTCTGTTAAAGGGAGTTTTTCTCTCCACTGTTGCCAAGTGCTTGCTCATAAAGGATTTGTTGGGTTTTTAGTTTTAGTTTTTGTAAAGTGCCTTGAGATGATTTGTATTGTGATCTGGCGCTATACAAATAAAATTGAATTGAATTGAATTGAATTGAATTGAATTGTTTTAGTGCTGTTGGATGCCTGAAGATAGAAGACACCTGAAACAAATTTGGGGTCTTTTCAAGATGAGTCCACCCCTTTCTCCAGCTATATAATCCTGAATTATGGGGAGGAGGACAGAGAACGCTGTAGAGGTCTTATCTCCGTGCCGCACGCAATTAAACTGAGATGATTCATTACACTTGTGTTTGTTCTTGAGGACTGGCAACTCTCACAATCTGAAAGGAATTTCCACGACATACGTCTTTTTGAAACAAGACCATCAGTGTTTCATTGAAGAGTCAAATGCACACACATATGATCTTTGCTTTGTTTACACTACACATAACCACACACAGGCTATCTCATTAAAAAGAAACGTGTGGCTCACTGGTGTGTTTGTAATGCTGCAGCTTTCATAACACAGCACTGAGGAAATTACCTAAACAAGGCTCTAAACAAGGCTCTGGATTCACAGATGTTACACAGATATCAAAAAAGCTATTGTTGGTTTTAGATTTTGTTTGAGGAGTATATACACATAGAATACAGCATACAGAATACAGATTCCCATACACCACAAGATAAATCTGTAGACTAACAATCTGTACAAATCCAGTAATACCACTAGACTAAATAAAGATCAGTAAGTTTTAGAAATAAAATACTTTAATTGGACTACTGTTAAAGTATAATCAAAATGCCAAAGAAAAATCTATTTACAATAAACAGATCTATACGTCATACTAGTAATAACAGTGAATACATCATCTGAACTCAAACACACCCTCAACCCCTTCTCTGTCTTAATCTCTGTTTGGTATCTTTGCTTTGTAGCTATAAATAATGTGTGTGTGTGTGTGTGTGTGTGTGTGTCTGCACTCCTTTGCTCCAGCAGCTTTTGAGCTAATGTGCTTCACAATTAACTAGCTTCTCCCTTCCCTTTAGCACTGCAACACTAATGACTAACCCAGGGCTAATACACACACACACACACACCCTCACACACGCACACACACACACACACACACACACACACCCACACACACACCACATTTCCCTGGTTAGCTAATATGTAAGCACTTGTAGCACTTGCTACAATGTTTTTACTGCTCTGGTGAACATTCACACACATTCACACACAAACACAAACACATTCACATCCCTGTGCACATGCATATTTATTGTATTCTTGGAGAAACATTTTTATTCATCGTGTTGCTCACACACTGCATTGCAAATTCATGTTGGTGTAGACCCACGCATACGTAGGCAGACAAAGAATGCACACACACACACACACACACACACACACAGTACGGTGATTCCAAGCTGGAATCACTGATGAGGATCCAAGTTTAAACCTCATTAACTAACTGAAACCCTGGAGAGAGCATGAAATAGAGAGAGATGGAGGCAGGCTTGACTCTGGTGCCTGGTATCTTCCCGTGACGCCTATTGCAGGTTTTATGGAGGGGAGGTGGGGGTAGTCGACCCAGGGCCCACACTCACCATGGGACTACATAAGAGAGTACATAAAGATTTTTTTAACCATAAATTAATATGTTTTTACTGATTTAAAAAAACAATTGCTTTTTTTTTGGTAAGGCAGAAATGAGTTAAAAAACCTGATTTAGCATTATGCAGTCAGCTGGGTGTTGTGTAGTGTAGTGTCCCCTGACCTTTGCAGAACTTGTAATTTAGTCTTGTAAATTATTTGAAAGATTTTTCAGAAATATTTGATTGTATAATTAATTTTCTTTGAGTGAGTAGGTCACAAAAGTTGCAGAATTCTAGAATATCATATTGTAACATTTTTTAAATTTATTTCAGACCTAATTTTGATGTGATTCTAATGACAGGTGAGTTAAATCAAACCTCTGTTGAGGGTCCTCTATGCAAAGCCTTTCTGTCACATATTGATACTTTTGGTTTCACACAGGGGCAGCATGGTGGCTGAGTGGTTAGCACTGTTGCCTCACAGCAAGAAGGTTGTGGGTTTGCATCTCGGCCTTTCTGTGTGGAGTTTGCATGTTCTCCCTGTGCTTGTGTGGGTTTACTCCGGGTACTCCGGTTTCCTCCCACAGTCCAAAAACATGTACGTCAGGTTGATTGGTGACTCTAAAAATTGCCCGTAGGAGTGAGTGTGAGTGTGTGAGGTTGGAGAGGTTGTCTGTATGTGGCCCTGTGATGGACTGGTGACCTGTCCGGGGTGTACCCCTGCCTTCCACCTGAAAGAGAGCTGGGATAGGCTCCAGCAGATCCCCGTGACCCTGAGCCAGGAAAAGCGGGTATGGATGGATGGTTTCACACAGTTTTTACCTGAAGTGACTCATTCCATTGGTAACACACTTCACCTGATTATCTTCTATGAAATAGCAGTTTCTTTTGGTCTTTTGGGTTCAGGTGCACAACTTGCTGACGCTTGAGGAGATCTACACTCTGGTTCACTTACGAAAACAAGTGCACTTTAGCGGGCCTGCGGGGGATTGGCTCACAAATGGCAGAAATCTTAGACCCCATCCCGACTAGACTGCTTAAAGACACCCTGCCATTAATTAACTCATCTTTATTAGACTTAGTAAATTTATCTCTAGTATCAGGCTACATACCACAGGCCTTTAAGACTGCAGTAATGAAACCCTTACTCAAAAAGCCTAGTCTTGATCCAGGAGTCTTGGCTAAATATAGACCAATATCAAACCTACCATTTATTTCTAAAGTCCTAGAAAAACCTGTTGCTAAGCAGCTATCAGACCATTTACACTGGAATGAACTATTTGAAGATTTTCAATCAGGATTTAGAGCACATCATAGTACAGAAACAGCACTGTTAAAAGTCACCAACGACCTTCTCTTGGCCTCAGATAATGGACTTGTTTCTATACTTGTCCTCCTAGACCTTAGTGCTGCATTCGACACTATTGACCACAACATCTTATTACAGAGACTGAAGCATGTGACTGGTATCAGAGGAACAGCGTTAAAATGGTTCCAATCCTATTTATCGGACAGATTCCAGTTTGTTCATGTCCATGATGAACCTTCCACACGAACAAAAGTTAATTATGGAGTTCCACAAGGCTCTGTGCTAGGACCGATTCTGTTCACCCTGTACATGCTTCCTTTAGGCTATGTCATTAGGAAGCACTCTATTAATTACCACTGCTATGCAGATGACACTCAGTTGTATCTATCTATTAAACCTGTTAACACAAACCAAACCCATTAGCTACACCCCCACCCCCTTTCGGCACACGGCTGAAAAACACATACCTAAATTAAACTAGCTGTTGTTCTTACATTTTAAGAGTTATATTGATGACCTTGGTGTCATTTGAAGCAAAAGCTTCCCAGTTTAACTACCCTTCTAGCTTCGAGCGCTGCTTGCCCAGCGTTGTCAAGGCAACTTACAGTAGCGGTGGGGGCCGTTTAAAGCCCACTGCAATACAATTCGATTGGTTTTAGGGTTAGTTACGCTGTGAAACGTAACAAACAGGTTTGATTGAGGTCTCATGTGATTCACAGAAGCTTGCTATGTCAAACTTTATTGAATAAACGGCGAAATCAACCGTAAAACGAACCGGATTACAGCTTTTCATGAGGAGGACAATGGATTTATGGATTTACTGTATAATAATACGTCGTTTGGACTGAAACATGGGTGCACTTTGTTCTATGGATTCTAACGAGCGGAACGATATGCGACACTCCATGTTTAAGTACACGTAGGAAGTAAAATGACAGAAAGGTATAGAACCAGCATACTGTACTGTATTTGTACTGTTGTTAAATATGAAGAAACTGTAGTCGCTGTGATTATTCAATCCTAAATTTATATCATTAGAATCGTGAGACTTTAAGCTTTTATTAGATTTAAAATTTGTTAGACTGTATTCAAATTTGTGTGACGATCTTTGGTGAAATATCTGGATATACAACTTTCGGATCGGATCCAAGGTCGATCTAATGGGTTAACCACATTTCAAGCATGTCTAACTGACATAAAGTCCTGGATGACCAGTAACTTTCTACTTTTAAATTCAGAGAAAACAGAAGTTATTGTATTTGGACCTAAAATCCTCAGAAATAGCTTTTCTAAAATTATAGCTACTTTAGATGGTATAGCCCTGGCCTCCAGCACTACTGTGAAAAACCTTGGAGTTATTTTTGACCAGGACATGTCCTTTAACTCACACATAAAACAAATATTTAGAACTGCCTTCTTTCAACTGCACAACATTGCCAAAATTAGGAACATCCTGTCTCAAAATGATGCAGAAAAACTAGTCCATGCATTTGTTACCTCAAGGTTAGATTACTGTAACTCATTACTATCTGGATGTCGAAGTATCTCCATGAAAAGCCTCCAGTTAATCCAGAATGCCGCAGCCAGAGTCCTGACAGGAACTAGCAAGAGAGATCATATTTCTCCTATATTAGCTTCTCTTCATTGGCTCCCTGTAAAATACAGAATAGAATTTAAAATCCTTCTTCTCACATACAAATCCTTTCATGATCAAGCTCCTTCATACCTTAAAGACCTCATAGTACCATATTATCCCAATAGACCACTTCACTCTCAGAGTGCAGGTTTACTTGTGGTTCCCAGAGTTTCCAAAAGCAGAATGGGAGGCAGAGCCTTTAGCCATCAAGCTCCTCTCCTGTGGAACCAGCTCCCAGTCTGGGTTCAGGAGGCAGACACTCTCTATACTTTTAAGGCTAGACTTAAAACCTTCCTCTTTGACAAAGCGTATAGTTGGGGCTGGCTTCATGCAACCCTGAACCATCCCTTAGTTATTCTATAGGCCTAGACTGCCCGAGGACCATCAGTGCACTGAGCTCCCCTACAAACTATGAAAACATGAAGACTAATTCTGAAAGAAATAGATGCCAAAATTAACACCGCAGGAAAGCACCCTCACACCATCACACCTCCTCCATCTTCACAGCGAGAACCACACATTCAGGAACCATCTCTCCAACAAAGAGACGGCAACTAGAACCAAAAGTCTCAGATTTGGACTCATCTAACCACTGATCTGATGTCCATTCCTTGTGTTTCTTGGCCCAAGTAAATCACTTCTGTTCTTCTTCCAAATTAATGGTTTCTTTGACTTAATTTGGCCATGAAGGCCAGACTAATGCACTCTCTTCTGAGTAATGGATGTTGAAATATGTCTGCGACTTAAACTCCGAGAAACATTTATGAGGGCAGTAATCTGAGGTGCTGTAATTTCTGAGGCTCGTAATTTTAATAAACTTGTCCTCTGCAGCAGTGGTAGCGCTTGGTCTTCCTTTCGTGGGATGATTCTCATGAAAGTTTTATCAGAGTGTTTGTTGGTTTTGGCGAATGCACAGATTGAACTTCATTTCTATTAATGGACTGGCTTTTCTCTTTACTTAACTGTCATAATACGACTTCATGATCCACTGCCATAACATGGATTTGTAGTAGCACCAACAGGGCTATTGACTCTGTAGCCACACAACAGATTTTTAATATTATAATCCTCAGAACGCACACACTAGAGGATTCGACCAGACTAGAGGACGACACACCAGCTGTTTGTAGTATGTTTTCACATTGGTCATTCTACTGACATGAGATTTCACAGATACCTGCATGAGCAGCACCAAGCTTGTCTTCTTTTCCAGTGCTCCATTTGGTGCTGATGTGTGTGACCTGTAACAGTACGCAATATCTGGTTCGTGACACTTCCCAGGCTTCTCACTCATTGGCTATGCAGAGTATTCCAACGAAGTCTCCCCATTCAGGAATAGATCATTTTCAAACCTGTTTAATATTTACAATCAGGGCTCCGACTCAATCAGGAGCAGTAATATAATCATATCGACACCACACACTTGGGGGTTGTTTAGATAAATAACCAAATCGGGCCACACCCCCACAATCACTGGAGGGGGCAAATCACATCATCAAACACAAATTAACTCACACCTGGCACACCTGTGAACTGAAAAGCATTCCAGGAAACTACCTCATGAGAGAATGCCTGTGCTAAGCTGTCATCAAAGCTAAATGCAGCTACTTTGGGCAATCTAAAATATAAAACATATTCTGGGTTTTTTGTTTACTACATAAATCCGTACATGTCCTTTCATAGTTTGGATGTTTTCAATAATAATACCATGTTTCAGCCATCCATTACCTATACCCAAGTATTCCTATTTAGGATCACAGGGATCTGCTGGAGCCTGTAACATACAATGTTGATAATAATAAAAATAAAGGAAAGACACTGAAGAAAATGTGTGTCCACACTTTTGACTGGTATGTGGTGGTACTGGTGTTTTATGACCAAATACCTGCAAAACTAATGACACTCCATCCCATCTGCTGTACTTTGCCTTTATTGCTAATTAGCAACTTGTAGCACCTGTGGTGACAACTGCTGTTTATGTGAACTTTGTAATGACCTATTGTGTGTGGTTCATGCCAGCTACTGGCCTTGTAAGAATCCGTCCATATTCCTCTTCTTGTTGTTTGGGAACTGATTTATTTGTTGCAGGGCAGAGTGATGCCCATGTTAATACAAGGTGATGCTCAATTGGTTGAAGTAATGTTGCATAGATCCAGTGACTGGACAATCAGTCATCCACCTCCAGCCCAAGGGGTGGCAGTATGCCCCCCCCCCCCCCCCCCCCCCCCACCATGAGCACGATTACAAAACATCTCGTCTGTCTGTCTCTCAGTCTGTCTGTCCCCTGACACATTCCACTGACCTATCTGTTACTTTGGAAGTCTGTCAAAACACACACAAATATATGAGGCTCCGGCCATCTGCCTCGACCGGTTGGGGTGAGTGGAGAGAGGAGAGAGAAAAGAACAACAACAATAAACAACACATAGACACTGCAGGTTGGTGGGGCCAGTAACTGCACATTTGCGATATACAGCTCCAGGACCAGGGACACCTGCAGAAGATACAGAGAGAGAGCACAAGGTTAGTGACATTCAGTCATGGAATATACATGTGAGGTGGGAGGAGAGGAAGAGAGGGGAAGGGAAGGGAAGGGAAGGTGGGGGTGGTTAGGGTAGGGGAGCTCATTGCACCGATGGTCCTCGGGCAGTCTAGGCCTATAGAAGCATAACTAAGGGATGGTTCAGGGTTACCTGAAGCCAGCCCTAACTATACGCTTTGTCAAAGAGGAAGGTCTCCTGAACCCAGGCTGGGAGCTGGTTCCACAGGAGAGGAGCTTGAAAGCTAAAGGGACAGGATGTTCCTAATTTTGGCAATGTTGCGCAGGTGAAAGAAGGCAGTTCTAGAGTTATTAACAGACAAAACCTTTACATGAACATGACTATACAAGCTAAACATCAACATGTACTGTCATGTGCTGTGTGATGGCATTCTGATGTTAGTCCAGTTAAGCTTTAAGTATACAGCAACTGGCATGGCCGTACACTTTTATTGTTAAAACTAGGTAACTGGCAGTTTGTATTTGTGGAGCTTTTATAGGCTGGTTTTATTTTATTTTTTGGATTCAGGATATTTGTTTTCATTTTTAATCTAACTAATAAAGAAACAAATATTCATTATTTTCCTACCAGATGGTGAGGTGAGGCATGAACTCATGACCTCAGTACTGCTAAAGTCCTGGCTCCAGCACTGGCTGCTTACATGCAGGTAACCAGAACAACTACATAATGATTTGCTTGTATCATCCAACTGTATTCTGCAATTGTCACATCACACTCTAATAAGCTAATAAATGAACTTGTCAGTCATCATTACTTTAAAGCTCCACACATGAAGGAGCAGTGTGTGATGGTCTATGAGAGGTCAAGTTTAACGTCAGTAGAAATGCCTAGATCTTGATACGTACAGCACATGTACACACACAACAAAACACACACATGCTGATTTACACAAATTAAAATGCACTTAAACACGCCAAATCCAAACACACACACCCAACAAACAATTACACACACAAAGCTGGCTCCCACAAATTAATTTGCCAGCCATCTCATATCAGACTGATGGAGAGGGAGAGAGAGAGGGAGAGAGAGTAATGGTTAGAAGGCTGGAGGGAAGAAAACACACTGTTTTCCAGCTGATTAATTTTTCCAATTTCATCGAGACACGACCGTAACCTGCTTCAATTAAAACAACACTCTAGAGATAGACTCTGTGTGTGTGCGTGTGTGTGTGTGTGTGTGTGTGTGTGTATGCAGAGCTGATGGTTGTATTTTATTGAGTGGAAAATTGAATCAAATTGTGTCTTTCAAACAGACTGTCTTCCTCCTCTACCCCGTCACTTCACCTTCTCTTCCTCTGCCACTTCCTCCTCCTTTCCTCCCCTCACTTCATCTGCACCCCACCATCCAATCACTTGTACTAGATCTGAGCGGCCAATAGCCTCCATTTCTGTTTTGTCTTTCTTACAGTACTAAAAAAAGAACAAGAATAAGAACAAACTTGCAAGCAGCACTGTAAGGCTGCATTAAATGCTAATGTCAATTAGCAAGTATAATGTAAAACCATCTTATTTTTACAGGCTAACATGCTAACACTGGGTAATTAGCACTAAAAATAAAGCCTGAGCTGGGTTGTGAAGTGTCCTCTATCCACTCACCCCAAACGATCGAGGCAGATGGCCTCCCAAAATGAGCCTGGTTCTGCTGGAGGTTTCTTCTTCTGTTAAAGGGAGTTTTTCCTCTCCACTGTCACCAAGTGCTGCTCATAAGGGATTTGTTGGGTTTGTATGTAAAGTGCCTTTAGATGATTTTTATTGTGATTTGGTGCTATACTAATAAAACTGAACTGAATTGTATTGCCACTGGTATAGTGGTCACATAAAGGTTTTGCAAAATTTACATTTTTCAAATAACCCACACCGGCCCAAAAAGTAGTTTATCTACATGTAATCATTGGAGAAGGAGTGGCTGAAAAGGAGGGATATACTGTACTTTTTTGAGCACCTCAAAGCTACTGAAATGACTCTTTTTATTATCAGATTTTGACTAGTTTGGTCTAATTTAGAAAGTAAAGAATAGTCATTTCCCTATTTTACTTCAGTAATACATGTGAGAGGAAGACAAGGAAGTCTGTGCACACCACAGCTGAGTTGCAGCTCTAGTGCTCACGCTCTATAGGCCCAAAAATGCGGAAGTTGAAAAAGTTTGCAAAAATTTTTTCAGCATATGCATCCACAGCAATTCATTACATAAATCTATCTTGTTTATCTGTGGATATTTCATTGTGGTTGGTAGATGAATGATCAGAGGAATTCTTTGTCCTTGGACTTCTTCCTTTGGATGGAGAAAAACTGCATTTGTCATGGTAGTCAGTGTCATTATCACTCCTTATCATAGCCATTGATATGGTTCAGAGTGGTGTGCACCCTTATTCCAGCATGTGAAATACTAGACACAGTCATTTGAAGGTATTCAGTGCATGTACAGTATTGTGCAACTAAAAACACACAGGTGATGCCTTTAATATAAATGACATAAATAGTTTTTCATGTATCAGCTAACTTCATACAAAGTGCAGTAAGGGCAGCCAAACCTAAATCTAATCAGTATTTGCAACACTTAAACCAGCAGCAGTCCTCTCTGGTTTGACCTGCACATAGTTTCTCCTGGTACTTTGCAGCACCTTGGAGAAGCTGCTGCAGTTCTTCTGTAGATTCAGGCTGTCCCAGTGTTTCTGTCTCTTCATGTGATCCCAGACTGACTCCATACTGCCCAGATCAGGGCTATGCGGGGGTCAGGCCATCTGCTGTAGGACTGCTGGTTATTCTTGTCTCTGAAAATAGTTCTTCATGAACTGTAATGGGTACTTTATAGACTTGTAAGCTGGGATAGGCTCCAGCACATTCCTGTGACCCTGGTTAGGAATAAGCGGGTATAGATAATGGATGGATGGATGGATGGACTTAATGGCTTACTACTGTTAGGAACCAAGGTAAAAGTTGTCCCTCTGTCAGAAGGAGAAGACTGCAGTGATAGATGTGTCAACAAAGCATGTGACTGTGTCACTGCAGATGTTTGTTTCTTGCCTCTTTAATATTGTCACAGTCTCAACTGTCACCTTCTTTTGGATTAGCTAGTTTTCAAACATTAAGAATGCAGACCTGTCAGAGGCAAACCCAAAAAATAGACAGAATGTAAAAAAAAAAAAACACCAGAGATCCAGAGGACAAATCCTACTACACTGGCAATTCGGGCACTTTATCTGTGGTACCACCATGAAAGTGACATTTAACTTTTGAAATTTGATTTATATATACCTCAAAATAATTTCTAACAATGCTTTATTTTGTGCCACTTTCAAATCAATTTTTGAGTCTGAGCCTGTAAAAGTAAAGATTGATCTATCATTCTCAACTTTATGTTTTTTAGTTTTGCTTCTTACTTGTTTACGTTTTACTATTTAGTTTTTGAATCTGAACTACCTGCCTGTTCCCTCTGCAATGAAGGCATAGATGGTAGAAAAAACACAGAAAATAAATACATACAGATAAATCTCAAGGAGCAGCAAATTTAAAGAACAGTACAATCAATCAATACAGTTAATATGTTAACATCACATTAAGTGGTTATCTCATTAATAGTTCTCCATCCAACAAAGACCACACACACAACATCAACTAGGAGGTAGTGCTCCCTCTCCTTTGTCTCCCGGGTTCCTTTTCTCACCTCCCTACTGACAGAGTCATGAATCTCCATTAGGAGAAGAATAAAGACACGGACACACTCATACACCCTGCAAAGTCACTTTGAAGAAGTGAAGAAAGGAAAGAGAGAACAAAAGGAGAAAGAAATTAGAGAAAGTAGGAGAGTATGAAGAGTCAGACAGTGAACTGGTTAAAAGAAGAGAAAAAGGAAATATTCATAATCAGACGTTTGACACTTCATGTAATTTGTGTGTGTGTGTAGGTGCAGTGGCCTAGGCAGGAATAGGGCAGCAGAGGGGTAGTGGCCCCCCGAAGAACATGGATTGGGCACCAACGGTACACAACAGCATTTTCAGCACTGATAACTGGTAACATGCTCACACTTGACAATGCCTATATGCTGACGATTAACAGGTTAAAATTGGTAACCCTTCCTTTTACAGTCCCCTAATTACTAAGAATTTACTTGGTAAAAAAAGGGAAACTTACAGTATGTGATGGATAACTACCATCTGTAATAAGTAGGTAAATACAGTGTAACTAAGAAAAACCTCCATTGTTACCCATCAAGTGCCTTTCAGTTGTAACTGGATTATGTCGGTAATAACTCAGATATATTTATACTCAGTAAAACACAACTATTTACTATAGGTAAGTGAGCTGAAACTGGACTGTAAAAGAAAGTCTCATCTGTTTCCCAGAAATTACTGCGTTCTTCCCACATCCTTTGTAATATGTTTTTCTCTTTTACGTGCATTCAACACAAACGAAGAAAAAGATGTTTAATCATCAAATATCACTTTGAATATTATGGCAAATCACCCAGTAGTTGTGGGGGCTATGAATGCCAGTAATCACTTACCAGGGAGCAACGAATGGCTGTGCTAAATTGTGTTCCAGTCCAACCAGTAAGCATTAAAATATGGCCCAAAGTGGTAAACTGACTGGCCATTTGTAGAGCCATGCAACACTCACAAAAACAATCTAAACATATTCCTGAGTTTGAACAAGATAATCAGAATGAATGGATGGACATATTTCACTCTATGTATTTAAGTTTGTTAAGGTGAGCACTAAGTGGGTAGCTTTATTTTACAATGGCCAATGACAACAACCTACACCTCTGATTCTGAGGAAAAATACTGTACAACTTAGATCTCTAGCTGCACTCCAGAACCCTTTAATCATAAGTTTTTCATCATGCCTGCATGGCTCTGCTTGACCATCATCCAAAGCCAGGTATCCTACATTCTCCCTCTTTTTTCATTGCCACTATGTTTTGGCCCCCACAGTGTAAGTAATACCAGGCACAGACTTACACACACACAGTAACACAAAGGGAAATGAGTCCAACATTCCTCATATGTTCTACCAAGAGTTCCCAGGGTGTGTGTGTTGTTTTGATTGTGTATAGACTGTACAGTATACGTTTTGCATGCACTGCATGTGTGTTCTTGTGCTTACATAGCTATTTTAGGGTATTTTCTTTGTGTGTGCGTGCGTGTGTGTGTGTGTCAGCCAGTATTCTTAGGTCCTGCTGTGTTGTAACTGTCTCCCTGGGAAACAGGCACTTCTCTCAGGGGTCACAGCAGAGGTCAGAGTTGAGGTGTCAGGAAGGTCGTTTCCGTGATGATAATTTTCCTCCTGCTCAGACACAAGGGACATTTTTCACACTGTGAGAATCGTATAAACATACACCAGTCACTCCATGCTGCACAGGGCAAGCTGGCATTCATGTCTGTCTATTGCATATTTTCTCTCTATATATATGACCCTTCTTCTCTTTCTTTTCCTCTGTCTCTCATTCACTTTTTTCACAGAAGAAAAGCAATTTTCTTCTGTGGGTGTCATTAAAGTATCACGTTATCATTTTGAGATTAGTCAAAATCAGTCAAACTGATGTTGGAGAATTTAACATGCAACATCAGCATGGCATGAAAAAAGGGTGAAAAGGTCCTTCACATCATAATGCCTCCTGCTGTGGCCATGTTGGATGTTTACATGCCTGTAAGCAGCTGAAGTCACTAAAGATAAGCCTGGTAGCTAGCCGACTTACCTATCCTATATTAACACCTATTAAAACTTTTGGGCTAACATAGAGAAGTTCTGACACAGCCACCTGTTTAGCTGCTATTTCATTAGCGTATGTAATTGAGTGCATCTACCTTTCTGAATAAATATACTATATACAATATTAAATGTATTTTTGAGTTATTCCAGCTAGTGTACCTTCTGAGCATGCTTACCCCTTTTTCAGTGTAATTTTAGTGTACATGGGTCTTTATACAGTAAACTAAATAATAAACCTGTACTGTGTAAAAGTGTTCCTAATTTCTAGCTGTTTTCTGTTGAGCTCTGTGTGCACGTGTGTAAATGGGTGAGGTATAGGGTGCAGTCCAGTTCTCAAGCCATAAAATTGTAAAGGATGTTGCCATTTGCACACACACACACACACACAGCCTCCCATTCATTCCTTGTCACCATATAGCGTTCCTTAACCTCCTTCCATTTTTCCTCTCTCCCTCCTCTCTGTGGCGTGCAATCCAGCCATCCATCCATCCTGTCCTCCTCCATGGGGATCCCTCCCCTGTCTTCCTCCCTTTCCCTCCGTCTGACCCTCTGACCCCAACCAAACAGACAAACATTTATGCAGCAAAAAAAACATTCATATTACAGTGATAAAGCTGAAGCTCAACCTCAGGTTGACCAAGAGTATGTATGTGTTATCTGATCTTGACTCTACTGTTTTATCATTTTTTTCGACAAACAGTAACAATTCCAAGTGAACCTTAACCTTAACGTAATTGTGTAACCTCTTGTAATGATCAAAAACAGGATTAGGGTACATGGGTTATGTGTGAGTTAATTAGGAAAAATATGTATTTGATGGTTATTAGTTTTATCAATTAGTTTTATTTGAAAATTTGTAGGGGCAGCACAGTGGATTAGTGGTTAGCACTGTTGTCTCCCAGCAAAATGGTTTGAAACCCAGCAGGGACCTTTCTGTGTGGAGTTTGCATGTTCTCTCTGTGCTTGTGTGGGTTTTCTCCAGGTACTCCAGTTTCCTCCCACAGTTCAAAAACATGTATGTCAGGTTGATTGGTGACTCTAAATTGCCCATAGGAGTGAGTGTGAGTGTGTGTGGTTGTTTGTCTCTATGTGGCCCTGTGATGGACTGGTGACCTGTCCAGGGTGGACCCCTGCCTTTCACCCAAAGAGAGCTGGGATAGGCTACAGCAGATCCCTGTGACCCTGGTTAGGAATAAGTGGGTATAAATAATGGATGGATGAAAATGTGTATTATTATTATTACTACTAATAATAATCATCATCATCATAATAATTGCCATTATAACTTTTTTCTAAGTTCTAATGAAAAAGTAAGTCACCTCTTCACTGTGAGAATTGCATGCTAACAATTGCATTTTACGAAAGGGACTGCTTTGCTTATGTGGAAGTTTTCTGCTTTTTTAAAACCCTGCCAGAATATTTTGATTGAACATAAATTTTGACATGTAGTATTTTTGTTTAGTGTTGCACAGTGATTGCACTGCACCCAGTAGGTGTTATGAGCAAATATAGAAGAGGGCCATGATTGGACTGTACTGATAGCTTGTAAGGCTTAAGTAAAGTGTGTGTATGTATACATGCATCTGTGTGTTTGTGTGTTTCAGGCAAATACTGTGTGAAATATATGTGTGTCTGTGTATGTGTGTATATTAATAGGTTCACTGTTATTAACAGAAATAATTGAGTTGCTCAGCAGACCAAGGACCAATCAACGCTCTGTGTGTCACCCTGCAGGGAGAGAGAAAGAGAGCAACCCCCCCCTTACACACACACATACACACACACACACACAAATCGTAGTCACACACACTCAGCTGATACATCAGGATTAAAATGGTCCATCTCCTCTCTTGATAAAGGTCACTTGAAACACTTCATCCCTTTACTTCACACGAACATGTGTTATCATTTCTTCACTTTACATCTCTCTCTGCATGGCATCCTCTGAAGGGTTTTTTTTTCCTGGCAAAAAAAGCTTATAATTCCACCAACCATCTGTGGGTGTGTGTCTGTGTGTAGCATTCCAGATGTGTGCGATGTTCAACATCTTCTCTTACACAGAAAGTGTAAGAGAGATGGATTGAAATGAGCAGGAGAAAATGTGTGCAAGGAGGAACAAGGAAAGGAGAAGGAAATAAAGATAGAGAGAATGGAGGAAGGAGGGATGAGCTCAGCTGTGTCCTCGTCTCATTTTCAATCTCAACCCAATTAATTGGGCTGAATTAATCTCACAGTGGGCACGCACATACACACACACACACCCTGGTTTTGTAACCTAAGGATAACGTGCTTGCACTCACACATTCACTGTTTTCCATGTGAAACACAAAGACAACCATGTGAATGAGGAAACACACACACACACACACACCCTGCTGTGAGCCCAGTGGCAGGCGGCACAGTCGGACATGAAATACTGTCCAATAGCATCATCCATCTGCTTTACATACACCACCCTCTCCCTCTATGCCGCTCTCTCACCATTATTACTCCTTCATCTCCTCCTCCCTCCTCCTCCTCTCATCATGGTTCTCTCTCCCAGTCCTTCCCCATATCTTCCTCTCCTTCCCATCATCCTTCTTTTTCTCATCTTCCTCTAAACTTCCATTAAATCACATTTTCTCTTTGCCAAACTGTGTCTATCTGTCCCTGTAATGTGACAGTCACTGATACAGCAGACAAGACAAGAAAATACTGACTTTTGAGACTTTTTTCTTCTTCTTTTGGATTAACAAGAGATGCTGGTGAGAAGGAATATAATCTACATACATTCATCATTGATATATTGTTCTTATTATTTACATTGCATATGTTGCAGCTAGCTGTGAGACTCCCTTAATCTGCAAACCTAAAATAGTCTCACATGCCAGACATGCTTCTGATGCCGTAAATTGCCGGTAATGTTTGCTTACGCCACCCACCAAGGGTAGCCGTCGTCAAGGAGACCAGCTTGCAGCACTGAACAAAACATGAAACATCCGCATGAATGCAGTAGAGTAAGCCTAAATAAGGCTGTGCATTTAACTTGACTTAATTGTATTAATTTAAATAAACTGTATTTTTTATGGTCACAAAGCCAGGATGCCACAGTTAGCCAATAGCAGCTTCCCAATGGATCTACTTCCTACAATCCCTACAAAACAAAACAAAAAACAGAGTTTAGACAAATTGTACAGAACAATCTGCCTCTGTGCTAGTCCCTGATGCCATCTGGTGGCAGAAAACCAAGTGCTGACACATGACACTTGACCTCCTCACTGCTGGTTTCTGTGTGATGCAGGAACGGAAGATTTTGCTGTTTGATTCAGGGTACAATATGTCAGTGAACATTAGACACTGTACAAGCAAACCTGTCTACTAGAAATTACATTTCTATTTAAATACAATTGTAGGAAACAAGCTTTTTAGCTGCACATTAGTTAACTGCAGCAAACTGGCAAGGAAATATGTTTCCTACAAAACGTAATGGATTTGCTGTATATAAATGTAATTTCTAGGAAACAGAATTGGTAGAAGCGGCATAACAAACACACACACAACAGGGCCAGTGAGTGTCTAAGGTCCATATTGTCTCAACATGTATTTAGTCACACTCTATTAAAGTGCCAAGTCCAGAGGTCAAAGGTCTTAGATCACACCAATTGTCAACAATCACACACATACATACACACACAGACACATTAAGAGGTTCCTTTCTAACCACTGACCTGCTTCCTCCTCATTTGTCTCACTTTCTCTCTGACCCCCTCTTCTCTTTCACTCTCTTTTCCTCTTTTCTCTTCTCATTTCTCTGTAATATTTCTCTCAGTTCACTTATTCACATGGATAATTGCTCTTTCCAATAGTCCAATAACCTGTGAAATAATCAGCGTTTGTGGATTTAAAGTCTTGTGATATTTCCTATTCCAATGTCTATCTAATAACTAAATAACTGAACAATAGTTGAACAATAATTGTTACAAAGCCTGCTGATGTATATCTTAATTCTTTGTGTCACAGGTCCACAGTAGTCCAAAAACTAATAAAAACACAACGGTGAGCCACACCACACTGTTGCACCTGGTGACACCATGGACACACCCACACACACTGTACTTTAGTTTGACTCAATCCCACCATCATGCTACCACAAAGACTAGAGCACCACATGGGGATTAATACACCTCTGAAAATAGTCCTGAATGCATGCACCTTCTGTTTGCTAAAACCTACAGGGACAGATAAAAGGAGGTAAAATGAACCCATGCATGAAATAAATTATAAACAGTTCACTAGTGGTGTCACCTGTAGATTTATATGTTTACTTGGTGATTAATTTGTTTGTCCAGGCATGGTAATGAATGCATAATAAAGGAAAGGACTGGAAATGTATGACACTGTATTAAGAACAGCTTAGAGTACAACTTGTAAAGCAGGTATATAGTATTTTTGTATATATTCTACCTCACAGATCAGACATATGGGCAACAACAGACACATGGAAATAATTAAGGGTTGATATCTGGAAAAAGTGATTTGTGATATTAACTATTTAAGCTGTTCATGTCTGTCTCCTCCTCTATCCCTTCACTGTGTTAACACACATACACACACACACGCAGACACACACACATACACATATACACACACACGCACACACACCCTCACATACACATACACACACACAAACACCTGCCATGGGGATGGGGTCAGCTAGTGGCCACAGTGAGCAGTACACGGGTTAGTCTGGGGTTACTACATTACCATGGCAACAGAGGCAAGAGTCACTCAGCGGTCAAACTTCAGTCAGCGCAAGTGACTGGCCAAATACAGTAACTAGATTGTCACACACACACACACATATGTATGCAATATTAAACCTCCACATATACTGCATGTTCGCACACACATTGTACACTTGTCTTGCACAGTATGTGGATACATGGATACAAACACTTTACATACTTATTTCTGCAAACACACACATGCACACACACTTTCCAGTTTTCCTTAAGTTAATTATTACACATCATAACCATGACGGTCTGTGAGTGTGTGAGTGTAATTTTTACACTAAAGCACTCACATTGTGTTCTCATAGTTATAGTTCTCACAGTTTTGAAGTCATTTGAAAATTATGATTCTGTAATGAGCCACAACAGTCTTAATGAAAACATACAATTATTTACAAATATTTAGGCCAATTACATATTTTGCACTCAGCCTTGGTGAGAGAGGTAAAGAAGAACCCAAAGATCACTGTGGCTGAGCTCCAGAAATGCATTAGGGAGATGGGAGAAAGTTCCACAAAGTCAACTATCACTGCAGCCCTCCACCAGTCGGGGCTTTATGGCAGAGTGGCCTGACGGAAGCCTCTCCTCAGTGCAAGACACATGAAAGCCCGCAAAGAGTTTGCCAAAAAACACATGAAGGACTCCCAGACTATGAGAAATAAGATTCTCTGGTCTGATGAGACCAAGATTGAACTTTTTGGTGTTAATTCTAAGCGGTATGTGTGGAGAAAACCAGGCACTGCTCATCACCTACCCAATACAATCCCTACAGTGAAACATGGTGGTGGGAGCATCATGTTGTGGGGGTGTTTTTCAGCTGCAGGGACAGGACGACTGGTTGCAATTGAAGGAAAGATGAATGTGGCCAAGTACAGAGATATCCTGGAAGAAAACCTCTTCCAGAGTGCTCAGGACCTCAGACTGGGCTGAAGGTTCACCTTTCAACAGGACAATGACCCTAAGCACACAGCTAAAATAACAAAGGAGTGGCTTCGGAACAACTCTGTGACCGTTCTTGACTGGCCCAGCCAGAGCCCTGTCCTAAACCCAATTGAGCATCTCTGGAGAGACCTGAAAATGGCTGTCCACCAACGTTCACTATCCAACCTGACAGAACTGGAGAGGATCTGCAAGGAAGAATGGCAGAGGATCCCCAAATCCAGGCGTGAAAAACTTGTTGCATCATTCCCAAGAAGACTCATGGCTGGGTCTGTATACTTATGACCATGTGATATTTCAGTTTTTCTTTTTTAATAAATTTACAAAAATTTCTACATTTGTTTTTTTCTGTCAAGAATGGGTGCTGAGTGTACATTAATGAGAAATAAAATGAACTTTTTTGATTTTGGCAAATGGCTGCAATGACATAAAGAATGAAAACTGTCCCTTCAAATTAAGGGCCTCGGCCAGGATTGTAAAAACTGAGGCCTAAAGGAAATACTGATGAAATTAAATAATAAAGTAATGAAACAGAATACACTATTTGTATATAAAATAAATTAAGTAGAAATAAAACTATGAAAAATGTTTAGTTTTTACCAATCCCAAATTATCCCCCAGAAACAACACACATAATATCCTGACACTGCACTGTTGAATTCTTCAGTTACTTAATTTAGTTTTTTTAACAATTTTATTATGCCTGCATGCAGGAGCTCTGTCCTGAATCTGTCTATGGTCATATTTTATGGCACATAGTATTAAATAAATAGATGTATTTAACTACAATTTAAGCACAACTCAGTGCCACTTAAAAAGTTAAGAAAATCTATATATCAACTCAGAGTGTTTTCTTTTAGGATACTTTGTAAAATTGTTTTCAGTTACTAATTACATGAAATATTTAGATTTAACGCCTTTCACCCGAGAGAGAGCTGGGATAGGCTCCAGCATATCCCCGTGACCCTGGCTTTCAGGAAAAAGCAGGTATAGAAGATGGATGGATGGATTTAGATTTAACACCTAAAAAATTTACAAAATACTTTTAAATCAACATTCATTTTTTTGACCAACAGATTCAGGAAACTCCAGCCAAAATTAAAGAACTGGAGATTATAGCAGCACTGACCAAGTTTGTCCAGCAGGAGGCTCTGCGTGCATGTGCATCCCTCCACAGGACAATGACCTGGCCTTTAATGCTTCAACTCTGCTTAGCCACAGCAACCTGGCCTTCAACCCTGACCTCTGGCCCCAAGCGGGTTCAGCCTGGGGTCGGCTCTCTCACATACCGTGAGTTCAGAGAGGGGTCAGAAGGCAGGTACTGCTGAGAGTCCCTATGCTGATTCAGGTATTTAATACACCTTGTCAAACACAATAAACCCAACAAATTGATGATACAACTTCAACTGAACACTCTCTAAACATCAACTTGTTTTTTCTGGCACATTGTCAACATTTATGCAATTAGATTAGATTAGATTAGATTAGATTAGATTAGATTAGATTAGATTAGATTAGATTAGATTAGATTAGATTAGAAGAGATGCACTATTGAACCAACAATGTTCAGTCTTGCCATCGGCACTAAATGGCAGACTGGAAAAGGGGACTAGCTGGTGGACAAAGCAGGGCCTTTAGCAGCTAAAGAGCCTGATGATGGTGATATATTTAACACTGGTGAAGGCTAAACCAGAGCACAATGGAGAAAGACTGTAGCACATAAACTATCAGCCAAATTGATCAGGTGAACAGAAACATGGCTCCAAATGAATGTCACTGTCTGCTCAGTGTAATATAACATGGGCTACCAAATTCACCATAATAACTCCATAGATAAAAAATATGTTAATAAGGCCTCCTCTTCCACTCCTTTAAAATTGCACTATAAAATGTTTTTGGTTAGATCCATCAGCAACATTAGCATTGGCCTGAGGTTGGCCACTTAGCAAACACAACTGTAATATTCACTCTCCTGTTAGCAGCGTTTTGTCTTCCTAAGCAATATATCTGGCTCTGTAGCTGCTTAATACTTCAGTATGCGGCTTAATGCTCTTAGGTTATCTTATCTTAGCTTAGCTTTTCCACTGAAAACAACTCGCAGTTTCTGCTTGAAATGACACTGAGACCAAGAGCCTGAAAATGAAATTCAGCCAAAAGTCGTGTTTAAGATTGGTATTTTCTCTCTTCACTGATATTGGGCATAATGTTCATTTATGGACTTGTTCAAAAATGTTTTTTACAAAGAAAATTTACCCCATCCTAAACATCATCACTTCTTCCTGTGCAGCAGGGTCACTGTCAGGGCAGTCTGGGGTTCAAACACAGGCCACTGCAGCATGAGGTCACCTTTTTGTTTGCTGTGAAGAACTTGTTAAATGGGCATTTATATTAATTTACCAACGCTCATCTGACATAATTCTTCTGTTTTATAAAATGTTTTTATAAAATGTTTTTTTTAAAGTTTTTAAACATTAAAGACTGCCACATTAAATTCCTAGAGCTTATGGTTCACACCAGTAAAAAGCAAAAACATTAAACCGAAGATCATTTCCTGCTTTTAGCTAGTGGTATATGGAATGTCAACAAATAACAAAAATGACTGAATTATTAGTAAAAATAAAATCATTATTTGATATCAAATAGGAACACACAGTTTGAAATGCAACAAACACAAGTGGACAGAAGCTGTGAAGAGCTAACTGGGTTTGTTGCCAAAGGTTTGAAAAGGCCTGCCTATGATCCACTGCATAAACTGCTGCATTTCAGCACTGACTCTATATGTACTTGTCTGCACTTGTTTACCATTACTAATATAATTACATTTATAGATTTTGAGGTTTTAGGATTGTCTTGGTGCATGACTAATGTCTGGTTAGAACATACTGTATAAGCTGCAAAGACATATAGGATTGGTTAATTCTCCAATATGTGTACTCTATAAATACTGTAAACCTTCACAGAATAAATAAACGACTCACTGATGACATATTACAGCATCATTTGAGCATCCAGGTTTCCGTAAACTGTCAAACTATGTATCAGTGGTGATTTTCACTGATACAGGCCTTGATTTGCCAAAATAAATGCCTGTATATTACGTACAGCATAAGAACATGACACATAACGTTTCCCTTGCAAATAAGCAATTGTGCTTACAATACAGCTGAAAATAAAGTGACAAGTATATAGTATTTTAGGAGGTATGGTTGTGTTGCATGTCACAAGTTCACAACTTGAAGGTTTATGGATTGACTCAAACAGTAAATGTGGCAGCCATCTTTTTCCTCAAAAACATATGATGGCTTACTGACTTCCATTGTATCCTGTTTGGCGGGTCAACAAAGGTTCAGTTTGGGTGCAAATCCAGGTCAGAGAAGAGAAAGAGTTTCTTTTGTCTTTATATCTGCTTTATATCTGCTCACCACTACCACTACACTCCAAGTTGAATTGGTTTTATACAATGGATGTTTTCTGCCAGGCCGTCTGCTGAGTGAAAGCCATAGAGTACCAGCTAACCATAGCTGGCTGTCATTAGTGGCCTGCTTTTTCGATTTTTTCCCAATTTCTTTTTCCTATCAATAGCAATGCCTGATTACTGACATTCAACAGCCTTAGATGTGAATATTTTCTTCCCACAATGTTCAAAGCATCAAGTCAGTCTTCCAGATTGCTTTCATTGTCAGAATGGACCCGTTTTTTTAATGACTGTGGTTCTGTATGTAAATATACTGTCTAACATTTTACTGGTGAGGCACCTCAGACATATAAGAAAGAATCTACCTAAATACTATATCACTTTGTGTTGACTACACTGATCAAAGAAATGGTAGTGTTGTTCTTTATTTGCTGAATATATAAATAAGCAGTTGTTTGCTAACATGTTAGCCATTTCAAGTTGATATGCTGATAATACATCAGTGTTGGGGTTACAGGTTGCTTTGCTGTTCCCAAGTGGCCAGAAAATACTATATAGCACTGTGAGCATATTAGCACAGTTAGCATATTATGCTGAAGTTAGCATTTAGCTCAAATTACTGTCTAAGAACAGCATCAGAGAGTCAATAACGTCTTATTATACATGTGCCCCTCTCCAGCTGAAGACTATTTGTGTACAATACTTCAGCAATAGCTCATAATGCAGGGATTAAAAGAGTGGATATTCTTTCACACACTCAGTTTATGGTGATGGCAAAATGCACACAAAGTGTGAGCTGCTGTGAAAATGCTTTACTGGCAGTGTCAACCAGGACAGGTGCAAAACGACAAGCTGATCACCATCTCTGCGGAGCAGTGCATGTGGAGAGGGTCCAACCACAGTTAAATGTGCTTGTTTGTGCTTTTTATAACTCTGCTACAGTGGTAGATTTTTTTCAAATGTATGAGGACAGCTTCACATAAAAAATAGACAGATACCCACCACAGGCCTTACCTTAACATGTATCTCATAATTTCCATTGGTTTATTTGGATGTTTTGGAAATGAAGACATGCAGGAAAAGGTTTTAGTGCTGTGATCACTGCGCTGGATACATCAGACATGAGTGACAGATGGAAGAGAAGGGCAGAAATGTAGTGAGTTCAACAGCAGGGCAACGACTGTCTTCTTATACTCTGCCACATACAGACAAACACATACACACCCTGGGGGAAGGAACTCAGCCGCTGTGTGTGCACATACAGCAAGTGAACACCTTCTGGTTGCTCTGGCTCAAACAGATGAGTGAACCTGGACGAAGAGATTCAAACATGGGAATACTACAAAGAAAGAATACAATGAGTAGGAGACACAAGAAACAGAAACATATTAAGTTACAAAACTGCACACATTGTGGTTAAAAATAATACACATACACATATATACACATCCAGTTGTTTCACATCAGCATCTCATCTATGTTAAGCACAGACAAAAGAAGGAAGAGACAAACAACAAAAGCAGGAAGAAAGGTAACAGGACACAAGTAGGAACAAAGGAAAAGAGAAAAGAACAAGTTACAAGGCAAGAAATCAGATGAAACCAGGAAAATTCACATACCAACTTTAAGTATGAAAGAGAGATAAGACAGGATAATATTGATTTCCTGAAAAAAAAATGTATTTGTGACAGCAACACAAGAGACAGGCTACATAGATAAAGAACTATCCATCCATCCATCCATTATCCGTGCCAGTGGCTGGAGCCAATCCCAGCTGACATGGGCCAAGAAGCAGGGTCCACCCCGGACAGGTCACCAGTCTATCAAAGGGCTGACACATACATACAAAGACTCACATTCATTCCTATGGGCAATTTAGAGTCACCAATTAACCTAATCCCAACTGCATGTCTTTGGACTGTGGGAGGAAGCTGGAGTACCTGGAGAAAACAACACAGACACAACGAGAACATGCAAACAAATGTGTCATATCTCCCATTAATACCGAAATCACTTCGGTATACACAAATCTGGGGTTACATAATTGTTAATATAAACTTCTAAATGAATTCAATTCAATTCAATTCAATTTTATTTGTATAGCGCCAAATCACAATACAAATCATCTCAAGGCACTTTACAAAAACTAAAACTAAAAACCCAACAATTCCCTTATGAGCAAGCACTTGGCGACAGTGGAGAGGAAAAAACTCCCTTTAACGGAAGAAAAAAACCTCCAGCAGAACCGGGCTCAGTTTGGGCGGCCATCTGCCTCGACCGGTTGGGGTGAGTGGATAGAGCAGAGAGAAAAGAACAGCAACAATAAACAACAAATAGACACTGCAAGTTGGTGGGGCCAGTAACTGCACATCAGCGATAAACAGCTCCAGGACCAGGGACACCTGCAGAAGGTACAGAGAGAGAGAGAGAGAGAGGGAGGGAGAGAGCACAAACTAGGGGAGAGAGAGAGCACAAGGTTAGTAACATTCAATGGTGGAATATACATGAGGTGGGAGAGAAGGGGGGGGGGGGGGGGTAGGGTAGGGGGAGCTCAGTGCACCAATGGTCCTCGGGCAGTCTAGGCCTATAGCAGCATAACTAACTAAGGGATGGTTCAGGGTTGCCTGAAGCCAGCCCTAACTATATGCTTTGTCAAAGAGGAAGGTTTTAAGTCTAGCCTTAAAAGTACAGAGAGTGTCTGCCTCCTGAACCCAGGCTGAGAGCTGGTTCCACAGGAGAGGAGCTTGATAGCTAAAGGCTCTGCCTCCCATTCTGCTTTTGAGAACTCTGGGAACCACAAGTAGGCCTGCACTCTGAGAGCGAAGTGGTCTATTGGGATAATATGGTACTATGAGGTCTTTAAGGTATGAAGGAGCTTGATTATGAAGGGATTTGTATGTGAGAAGAAGGATTTTAAATTCTATTCTATATTTTACAGGGAGCCAATGAAGAGAAGCCAATATAGGAGAAATATGATCTCTCTTGCTAGTTCCTGTCAGGACTCTGGCTGCGGCATTCTGGATTAATTGGAGGCTTTTTATTAAGATATTGGGACATCCAGATAGTAATGAGTTACAGTAATCTAGCCTTGAGGAAACAAACGCATGGACTAGTTTTTCTGCATCATTTTGAGACAGGATGTTCCTAATTTTGGAAATGTTGCACAGGTGAAAGAATGCAGTTCTAGAAATTTGTTTTATGTGTGAGTTAAAGGACATGTCCTGGTCAAAAATAACTCCAAGGTTTTTTACAGTAGTGCTGGAGGCCAGGGCTATGCCATCTAGAGTAGCTATAATTTTAGAAAAGTTATTTCTGAGATTTTTAGGCCCAAATATAATGACTTCTGTTTTCTCCGAGTTTAAAAGTAAAAAGTTACTGGTCATCCAAGCCTTTATGTCAGTTAGACAGGCTTGAAGTCTGGTTAACTGGTTTGTGTTAACAGGTTTAATAGATAGATATAACTGAGTGTCATCCGCATAGCAGTGGTAATTAATAGAGTGCTTCCTAATGATATATCCTAAAGGAAGCATGTACAGGGTGAACAGAATCGGTCCTAGCACAGAACCTTGTGGAACTCCATAACTAACTTTTGTTCGTGTGGAAGGTTCATCATGGACATGAACAAACTGGAATCGGTCCGATAAATAGGATTGGAACCACTTTAACGCTGTTCCTCTGATACCAATCACATGCTCCAGTCTCTGTAATAAGATGTTGTGGTCAATGGTGTCGAATGCTGCACTAAGGTCTAGGAGGACAAGTATCGAAACAAGTCCATTATCTGAGGCTAAGAGAAGATCGTTGGTAACTTTCAACAGTGCTGTTTCTGTACTATGATGTGCTCTAAATCCTGATTGGAAATCTTCAAATAGTTCATTCCTGTGTAAGTGGTCTGATAGCTGCTTAGCAACAGCTTTTTCTAGGATTTTAGAAATAAATGGCAGGTTGGATATTGGTCTATAATTAGCCAAGACACCTGGATCAAGACTAGGCTTTTTGAGTAAAGGTTTGATTACTGCAGTCTTAAAGGCCTGTGGTACGTAGCCTGATACTAGAGATAAATTTACCAAGTCCAATAAAGATGAGTTCATTAATGGCAGGGTGCCTTTAAGCAGTCTAGTCGGGATGGGGTCCAAGAGACACGTTGATGATTTCGATGAAGCAACTACTGATGTAAATTCAGAGAGATCTATAGGAGAGAAGCAGTCTAAACATAACTGAGGTCCTACAGATGATTCAAGAGCTACTGTAGTAAAAGATTCATTTATTGCAGGTATAGGAAGCATCTGCTGAATTTTATCTCTAATAGTTGTGATTTTATTTGTAAAGAAACTCATAAATTCATCACTGCTGAGAGCTAAGGGAACACTGGGCTCAACGGAGCTGTGACTTTTTGTCAGCCTGGCTACAGTGCTGAAAAGAAACCTGGGATTGTTCTTATTTTCCTCTATTAGTGATGAATAGTATGCAGTTCTGGCTTTACGGAGAGCTTTTTTATATGTTAGTAGACTGTTTGAATGCATTGCATTAGACTATATAAATAATTGGGAAAATTCTGCAAAAACGATTTATTATTCATCTTGATGCCAACAGCAGCTAAGAAATGTGCCAACGTCTACGTGTAGTGTTTGCTGTTTCCCCGACCTCTTACAGAAAGGATAAAACTGCACCACCTGCTGTCTGAAATGGGCCAAACAGCAGCTCACACACAATTCTGGTTTTCTCTCAATGCTTCGGTAAAGAAAACAAACGGAGAAAACAAAGCAAATAGAAGGTAGGCACATAGGCAAAAAACAAAAATAATAAGATGAAAAAAGAAGGAGTAGAAAAGAAAAAAACATCTGAAAATGTTTCCTGACATTTAAATGTGACATTTGCCTTAAAGCTTCAGATGTGTGCAGTATGAGCTTGGACACACACATGCACACAACCTCCTCTTCCCAAGGCTAAAAACACATGACATCATGTGTGTTGTCATGGTAACCTGTGAAGGGCTGGCACGCCCCTTAGCTCCGTCACTCTATCTTCAACCTTCTAGATGCAGTGTCTTCACTAGACTGGAAAGTGGCAAACAACAAACAGTAGCTGCCTCTGTGTGTTTGCCCTGTCTTGTCAGACTGTCCCTATCGCTCCCTTTCCTCCTCTGCCCTTAGTGCTCTCTTCATCCACTGTCAGGTCATTGTGAGGGTGAGAGGAAAAAGGAGGCACTTCCCTGCAGCTGATGAAGCGCTCTCTTCCTCTCTCACAAGCACAGCCAGCACAGTTATTACACAACAACTGTTGCCTGTACTCACCATTCACAAAGGTTCACACTAGCTGTCAATGTGCACACCACTCACACAGATTTTGTAGGCTTTGAGCTGAATGAACACTCTTCAGACTCAGGCATAACAAAAAGGCCATGAACACCTCAAGCAAAGAATCCACTATGAGAATTAAACCTGTAGCATACACCTTCTTTAAAAGTGTTGCCTGTCCAGACATAAACCTACCCCTGTCCATATTTTTAAAAAGGAACGAAAAAAAGTTAAGAAAATTTAAATATCAAGAAAGTGAATAAAATGTTGAGCTGCAGACCACTTAATTTAATTTTTAAGTCTGGTCACCTGATCTTCCCCAGGAACACATGCACAAAATCTAACTCATGTTCACGCCATCGACACCACAAGCAACCCTACTCCCCCAGTAAGCTTTCTGCTTACAGCTGCAGGGTCAAGGTTCAAGCACTAATATTCCACTGTGTGTGTGTGTGTGTGTGTGTGTGTGTGTGTGTGTGTGTGTGTGTGTGTGAGAGTGGGTGCAATCCCCCTGTTCTTCGGCCTCTTCAGACTCATTCCTGTTTCAGTCCTGTAACTAAGTCAAACTTCAAACGAGGGACTTCTATATATATATATATATATATATATATATATATATATATATATATAAATTTCTTGGGGCTGTGACCCCCAAACTGGGAGAGTGGCTCCAACAGATTCCAGGAACAACATCAGAGATCTCAGTCCAGAAGAGCACAGTGCTAGGATAGGACAGCTAAGATACTGCAAAGAACCCTCAAACTCCCAGGCCTCTGGTAGAGGACCCGAGATTGAGGAAGACACACACTCACCACCCATAGGGGTGAGAATTTTTTTTTTTTCATATATATATATATTCTTATTACTATTGTTGTTGTTTTTATGAAGGCACATTACGTTTCATTCACATCTCTGGAGAGTGTTGCGTCAAGCATGTGAAACCCTACAGCTTAAAGCCTCACATGCCACTTCTCCTCACAGTGTTTCCACACAACATTTTCGTTGAGGCCATGTACGGCTGAAGATTTGGCCTTTCGTTTCTATCTGGTTTTTCAGTCAATAGGCTTCTGTAAAAGCGCCTACTCATAAATGCATCAGCAGAAGATTCATCGTTTAATATTGACAATGTTTAAATATGTTTCGCATATCTTTGCTTTTAATTAAGTTTCTCTTTAAATTCTTTGACACCGATAGACCTGCTTGAACAATCGTTAATTTTACCGAAGAATACCTTTCAGTGGATCACGCCTTTTACTTGGGACGGAGTATTTCCCAGCGTGGTGCTGATGCTGGATGTTCTGCAACACCGTGAGGTTTATGTCCTGTACAGAGCACCTTAGTGTTTGTAGGTATGGCAGAGAACATTTAGTCCAGACCTGTGCACATTCATCTACAGACGTTTACGTTTATGTAAAATTTGACCAAAATCCCTGCTGCATAGGAATTTGTATCGAACCGAAAAATGACGTTCCTATACGGCTAAACTGCACTTTCATTTAGATTTTGCCATGAAACCTAATTTGGCTTTGATTACGTTTGCGAGCAGCGTATTGAATACGTTTACACTGAAAGTATCTTTGCCGTCAATAATTTAGCCATTTTAATTTAAAAAGGAGGGGACCTGGAGTTTAGTTTAGTTGTTTATCAGTCAGTTTTCAAACACATTTACCTCCATGTGGCTAACTGGCCTGTGTACAGAGATTTTCCGACTGACCTGTGAGACAATTAAAGATTCCCCCTTCACACATTTACTGACCTAAATAAATAAATTAAAAAAAAAAAAAAAAAACACATAATGCTGTCGGTGTATTGCTGGAATCAATGCCAGTTCGCTCCTATCACACAGACTGGAAGGTGAAGGCTGTTTGCTCCGGTATTGTTCACTCGTCCTAACCACAAACATTTCATGCCAGCTGGTCTCTGCTTGGACTTCGGCAGCTACCCACAGAACAACCACATTTTATTTTATTATTGACTTAATCATCACAACAAAGAACGGCTTTTCGTGTAGGCTAATATCTACACTGAATTGTAGTCAGACACACACTTAACTACTGTTTGCAGCTCCAGGCATCTGTGTGTGTTGAAATACAATGAGCGCATGGTCAGCAGGCCTGTAGACTTTACATGTTGTTCACCGAGAATGTTTTTATGTAGGACACATGCCAGTCTCCTTCTTCTTCAATAGAAATACAATATAAACACGCTTTGTTTTAATGGATACCTGAAAAATTCCACAAATGCCCAATTCTGTAAAACTGATGGTGTTAAAGTTCTTAAAATCAAATTAAATGATAATAATGAACATAATTGTCAAAAGGGTCAGTCAACCATTACAGCAGTTATATTTTACAAAAGTGTGTGTGTGTGCATAGATAGGAACAATTCATATTTCTATTTTATTTATAGTGACAGCACATTGTTTAGCAGGTGGTGTACATAATGCATCACATTTCCTAAAGACTGTGCTTTAACTCCCCTTTATGTCAGGATAGAGTCATTTGATATTCCACTGAGGGTCGCGGTGAAAATAAATCCACATGCTTTACTCTTGAGGCAAGTACTCATCATATTTTTCACAGCTATACTGTGTTTCCAAAAGATACCCATCCCTTTCCACACGGCTTGAAGATGCATTTGTGTTACCGTTTGATTCAGGTTTTTTAGCATTTTAAAATCCCCTGCTGCTCCTCTAGTGCTGTCACATGACAGCTGTCTGTGCTGTTCACTGTTAGACATTATTTAGTGTTCAGCATTGTCACTGACTTGATTACCTCAAAGCAGAGCTTCCCACACACCTCCACATCTGCATAGCGTGCCTCTAGCATGTTCCTCACAAGTCAGCAGTCAAACAACGACAGATGTTTATAGGCAAGGGGAGTCATTAAACAGCAATAGTAGTGGTGGAAATATTACTACTATAGTGGTGATGGTGTTAGGAGTATTGTAGCTGATAGAGGTGACAATGGTGGTGTCAAACATAGACAAAGAAGAATCTTTGTCTGTGGGAGGCAGCATTACATCTCCTACCTTCGGTGTGAATAATGCTGTTCCAGGGTCATATTTCCATTATCAAGGACAAAACGGTTCCCAAGCTCCATCTGGTGGTTCATAGCAGCATTGCAGCCTCATATCATGATATGAAAACTACCTGTCAATGTCACTAAAGTGCTGGAATAAAGTAAGAAAAAGAAGAGGCAACTAAATTTGTGCACATCTTTTGCTTTAGTTCAAGTTATATCTACCTCCCCAAACTCCACAAAAATAGAAGAGACCTCAGGAAGTGACATGCAGGAAAATTGTGTGCATAAATTTATAATATGACAGAATTATATATTATAAACATGTATGCACGTATCTCCTTTGAGATATGTGCATGTCCAAAATATTAGCAAACTTATATCAGTGAGATCTTGAGTGATATGCATAAAAAACTGTAACCTGTGGAAAACAGTCAAAGAATTACACTTAGAGGTTTTGAATAAAGCTAGAAGTTAGCCTTTAACAGCTGTTAGGTTTGTTTCTCCATTCCTGGTTTCAGTGTTGTAAAGTATGGACTACAGTTATGTGTGCCCACAATGCCCTTAGTGAAGGATATAGTTTCCATTTTCAGGGAGAACATCTGTGGAGATAAAATGTTTGTCTGTCCCTTAATTAAAGGTGTTTTTCTGTAACTGAGAGCTTAGGGGGGCAGCTAAAAATCAAATCATTGCATAAAATTGACTGGTGTGTGGAAAGAATTACAGTTATTTTGATGTCATTGTCTTAGAAATCTACTGAAATCTTTGCATGTCACACCTATGAATTATAGTTTTTTTAATAATTGATATAGCTGTTGATGTGAACATTAGGAAGGATTACACTAACATTTTATTGTATTTGCATAAAATCCAGTAAGCATTTTGCGTCTTTTATCAATATCACACATTTACAAAGATGAAATGTGTATAGGTGCTGTGCCTGCTGCTCTGTCCTAACTGACCACAGAGGCCTCTGCAGCTCTCTGAAGTCATTTAAGAGTAGAGAACAAATGCATCGTTCTTGGTGGTTTGACACATTTAACACCAAAGTATTTCTCTTGTGCATCAAAAGATGGTCTCTATGCATCAATAATAATGCAGTGCAATGTGTGTGTTAGAAATTGATCTCTCCTTCCAAAACACTGTATTTGCGTACCTGGTTTCATAAGCCAGTTAGAACTCAACAGCAGATGGCAGTGTTACATAAATAAAGGGAGGGAAAACACACTTTATGTGCAAAATCTGTCCCAGTACCCACACTATACACACGAGTAAAAAAGTGAAAGTTTATCATATGATTCTTCATTATGTGCACATTAAACATATCTCAATAATAAAGTGATAACAAATAGTGTGATATTTAGTTCTCCCTAATACATCCAGGGTCTTTCACTATGCCCACATTTAAGGTGTTGGTGACTTTCTGTGCTTCTAAATATTTCACTTTTAGTCCACTCCTCTCAACTCCCAAGTGAGCACTTTTACTGTTGTCTGATTGAAGGTGTAATATTGTATGTCTGGTCTCACTTATTTTATAGCAAATTTTTTGAGCCTGATGGCTCAGTGGTCAGCACTGTTTCCTCACAGCAAGAAGGTCCCTGGTTTGAAACCCAGCAGGGGCCTTTCTGTGTGGAGTTTGCATGTTCTCCCTAGGCTTGTGTGGGTTTTCTCCAGTTTCCTCCCACAGTGCAGTTTTAGAAAAGGCCCATTCTAGCTTTGCCTGTGGAATACAGGAATCCCCAGTGAGATGTTAAGTGGTCTTAAACAGTGTGGCATGGTAAAACGTCTTTGGGGGGTTTATTTGGGAATTTACAGGAAAGTATTAAATAAGAAGCATCTCAACCCCACAATACATAATACATACACTGGTGCTGGTCATTCAGGAACTGAACAAATTCAGGAAGGAGAAAACCACACACAGACTTATGTCTTTCTTCTTTATTCCAAAAGCATGTAAAAAGGCAGCACCATGTTCAAGGAGTTTGAGAATAGGAAGATGTTGTAAATTGTTCGAGAAGGAACCTGACCTTTTACCCCCACTCTGAAATCGAGATATAGCTGTTGATGTGAGCTCTCAGTTACAGACAACAAAAACAGCACATGAAAAACACTATATAAATGATCTCACACAATATACAAGGCATCCTATTAGATAGTGGCATACGTTAACAATCAAACACTAATTAGTGTCACCTGCATAGAACATCTCTGCTGATTTACTTATCATAGCGCCCTCTTGTGGTTGAAACAAATCTGAACCAAACTTAAGAGTAAAAACCCCCGAGACACTTAGTCAATGAGAAAACATTACATTTAGTCCATTTGGTGACACAGTATTCAATGTATGTATCCAATACGCTTCTCGTGTCAAAAGCAGAAGGTTCCACCTCCTACCTCCTTTATCGGTGCCGAAGAATGGCCACCGTATGACAGTAATCTAAAATATGATTTGCTACAGGAGAGGTCACATCCTTTCTTCTAATAATACTTAGCGTTAGTTATATGTTCAGAAGTTGAGATCTCCAACTGACGTTTTGTTTTCCCCACAGTTAATAATCCATTAGGTAATGTTCATCACGTCACGGGTCGCTGTGATTAGTGCGGAAGAGGAAGGCATAAGAACAAGAAGACGAAGATGATGATGATGGAAGAAGAATCTTTGTCTGTGGGAGGCAGCATTACATCTCCTACCGGAAATCCAAAAGAAGGACAAGAAGAAGTAGATCGAACTACACCTCCCACAATATCTTGCCTCACATGCTATTCGTATACGTCACATCCGGCGGTGCTGTTGGCGGGCAGAACGGGATTGGCGCTATTTGTTAGCGCCGTTGAGGCCATTGTGTGATTCGGCAGCACCATTGAAAAGTCGCCCACAGCACGCCATTACTCCTGGGTGGTTTTGCGCCGTATCGAGTCGGACCGTACTGTTTCTTTAATAGAAGGTCAAATCCGAGGGCTTTGATCCAGGCCTACTGCATTTCCACACCAGCGTTCTCCGTGAGGTAAGGCTCGTTTTAGCCAGCTAGCTGCTGAGGGAGCACGCCAGCCATGTTGTAGGGGCAGGCCGACTGCCTCCTCTCCGGTCCTGAGGGTTTCGTGAATTAGAGTCCACAAGAGCCACAGCAGGCACAGCTACGCTAACCGGTAGCTAATTACAGGCTCCGTTTGGCGCCTTTGACCGTTCGTGCAGCGCACTGGGCTGGTCCGCTCAGGAGAACTGGTCTGGACGCTTCTCAGACAGTGTCCTGTGTCGAGGCATGCTCCCTCCCCAGGTACGGTCATCTTCCCGTTAGAGCAGGGGTCTCCGTAGCGGTGTGGTCGGGGCTCAGCTCAGGGTCCGACATGGCTGGTTGGAGTCAATAGGCGAGCAGACCTGGACACAGCAGTTGCTGTAAATTCAGGCTTTAAGGTTCATTCAGGATTTGCTATTTAACTTGTACACACTTGAAACGTTACGGCTTCGGCCTGGTCCGTGTGGCTGTAGTCAGTCCAGTGTTTAGTAAGGGGACTCAGGTTGGTCTGGTTTGGTCGTCAGTGCTCGGTTCGGCTCGGCACTGATGTTTTTTGTTGGACAGCTGAAACACTGGATGGACTGAAGCCAGATTTTCTAACCCACACCTGTGCGTTTTATGAGATGAGCTTCATCAGCAGCATCGCTTTGTCTCTTCACAATGACCCGGGCTGTGTTTGCAGTGTAGACATGTTGTGTTCAGTGCAAGTCAACGGTTGGTGTGCACACGTATTTGGATTGGTTACTATAAAAATACCAAGGTAACAGCCTAATAATAAAATGTTGTTTTCCATGTTCATAGTTCAAATTGCACAACCTGGGCTGCACCAAACCTCTATTATAAATTGATTTATAATCCCTCAATTATGTTTTCAATTAATCAGACTTTTTACCAATGAACCAAAATTTTTTTGTCAAAATATTAATTCTATCACAAGCGTTTTCTAATACATGTAATTAAGAAATAAAATAAACAGATTTTTATTATATTTAAGCAGAGCTTAAAGTTTGTTACATTAATAAAGAAGTTTGTTTAATAGAATTTAACACTAAAATCAGACTTTACCCAGACTTTTCTCCTAAGAGCTCCCTTGTTACTGTCTCCCGTTTACTCTACAAAGGCAACGCTGCCCCTCGCTAAAATCAACTGGATATTCCACTTGTGTCCACCAGAGTCACCCACAGCAGTCAAGCTGGCGACCGTTGCAGGAAAGAAGGGGAAGAAGGCTGAGGAGGAGGAGAAGGCTGGAGCAGCAGCAGCCCCAGCAGGGGCGACAGTGGCAGGAACAACAACAACAGCAGCAGCAGCAGCAGCAGCAGCAGCAACAACAACAACAACAACAACAATAACAACAGCAGCAGCAGCAACAGCAGCAGCAACAGCAACAGCAGCAACAGCAACAACGGAGGAGGAGGAGGAAGAGGAGTATGTGGTGGAAAAGGTTTTGGACCGCCGAGTGGTAAAGGGAAAAGTGGAGTTTCTGCTGAAATGGAAGGGGTTCTCAGAGTGAGTTTAACTCCATTGAGGCGACACCTACTTTGAGTCATTAACGTTTAATCCCAGACCTTCTTGGTGTCGTTTACCCAGAGTTTTTGGTGTACGAAAGAAGTTTACTAGCATTGCTAATAATATCAAAACTATAAATTAAGAATTTCAGCATTAATTTTTGGGGCGTTTGAAATCAATAAAAAAGGTTTTAAAAGTAAGAATTTGTTTGAACATGGACTGACTTGGTTTGAGCTTAAACCTCTACCTTTCATGTATGCCCTCCTGCACCCTACTTTTAGTGAGGATAATACGTGGGAGCCGGAGGAGAACCTCGACTGTCCCGATCTTATCGCAGAGTATATGCAGAAACAGAAAGAGAAAGAGGAGAAAAAGAAGGAGAGCAAGAGGAAAGCTCCCAGCGAGGCCTCAGGTGATTCAGAAGAGCGTGGCACCAAAAGGAAAAAGGAGGAGGTGAGCAAATAAGAGCGCTTACTTTAGACTAAATATTAGATCAGACCACAAAATGTAATTATATACAAGTTCTCCACACAGGTGCTTTAGTTATCAGCAATACAACCTCATACCATTTTGTATTTTTCTTTCTTGGTTGTGTATTTTATTGTTCATATACTTCTGTCTCCAGGGTGAGAAGGCGAGAGGTTTTGGCAGAGGTCTGCAGCCAGAGAGGATTATTGGAGC
Organism: Mastacembelus armatus; assembly: GCF_900324485.2. Classification (NCBI taxonomy): domain Eukaryota; kingdom Metazoa; phylum Chordata; class Actinopteri; order Synbranchiformes; family Mastacembelidae; genus Mastacembelus; species Mastacembelus armatus. Next base: position 802,285 of record NC_046640.1, read on the forward strand.
AACAGACTCCAGTGGAGAGCTGATGTTCCTCATGAAGTGGTGGGTCTGTTTATACAAGTCCAGAGTTTGCACTGGGGTCAAGTCTCCCTGTAGAATATTATTTATATAAACAGGGTGATGGGAGAAGTGGATGGGGTGTTTTGTAGTTAAGGAGATGATGTGGTTGTCGGCGTATGAATGTGTGTGTGTGGGCACAGGGTTCTGGACATACTACAGTTTATGGAAGTGTTTTGCACAATAGAAGGTGCTGTTGGAGTAGTCTGGTTTGAAAATGACAGGATGAATTGATCAAGGTTTCAGCAGTGGACATATAGAGGTCCACTGATATGGCTCTTTCTATGCTTGATGCTGATTTTTAGAAATCAGGGCAGCCAGTTATCGATATATGATGCAGGCCGATATGTTAAATGGTTTTCTTTTACTGGGTATTCTCATTTTTTGCCTAAAAGTCGGGGGCGATTGAAGTATCGGACTTCTAGGTGTTCATAGCCCCCATGCGTAATGTGACATTTATACAGGGCTTTAAGCCCAGTGGTCTTTCTGCTGACTCAATCTTGCTCTCTACTTCTCTCCCTCCCCTCTATCAGGTAAACCGCAAACCTAACATCCAATCACAGAATCTATAGGCAAGGCAAATTTATTTGTATTCATACACTACGCAATTCAAAGTGCTTTACAAGGCATATAATGACATTAAAAGCATTGAAAAGAGCATCTAAAATCAAAGACATTTAACATAAAATAAATTTAAGTCAAAGTAAATTAAAATAAGACATAAAAGCACATTAAGAAAACAAGGATGAACAATTATTTGAAGGCAGCAGTAAAGTGTTTTCAGTCCTGATTTGAATGAGCTGATAGTTTGAGCAGACCTCAGGTGTTCAGGTGTTATAATCTAACATGAGGTTATCAATTGATCCATATCAATAACATTAGAACAGTTTTCCAGTTAGTGAGGTATTGTTCAATGCTTCAATTTACAAATGTGATGTAAACATATTTATAACAAATATGTATAATTTGACTTAGCTCATGTTAATGTGGGCAAATTAGCCATGTGGAGCAAAGTAACCACCTTTAATGTAAAGTTTTCTTTCATTTGTTAATGAAGTATAATCACAATACTTTATAATACTGCATATTTTTGCTATTTCATCTCCACTTAAAAATAATAAAGTGCATCAATTAGCTCTTTACCTGATAATTGTGTAATAAGTCAGCTAACATTAATAATGCCTGACTGTACTTGTGGTTTTAATCTTCACTGCTTTGTACATCTTCTTCTAGGTTGCTTTTATGTGCACAATGGATTCCAACAACACTGTGCTGCATGCAGATGCGTCTGCCTTTTAATCAGCTTAATATGCTCAGCCATTGGCTTATGTCAGTGATGTTAAATAGCGAAAATTGACCTGTCGAACTCTATGAGCAATGGTAGGTGTGAGGAAACCGTGCTTTATTTTTGAGGTAGTTAAGGCTGTTTTTAAAGTTTGGTTAAAGTGGTTTTGGAATGAGAGGGATTGATCAAAAATAATGTCTAGATTCAGGACCTGGGAGGAAGGGAGGACACAGGGGTTGCCCGTGGTGAAAGAAGTTTCCAGTGTTTTGGGAACTAATTTGTTGTAGTTGAGCTTGTGGAAGTTTGCTTGCATCCATGCTATTATCTGGTCTAGAACTACCGTAAAGGATGGAGTACTGGGAGTGGTAATAGGTTGGTGGAATTTACTGGGTGTCTTTATCGCAGTGAATTGAGTCTATTTTCTGATGTTTTCATGTTGGAGCAGGGACCTACAACCAAACCATGGTGGACTTATTGATAGAGATTGGCACTGGACAAGGTGTGGTTGTTGATGCTGATAAAATACAGATGTTACCCAGGAGAGCAGTGTCTGTGATGTTGTGGATTGCAGGTGGGACAGAAGAATGGAGTGATGGTGTTGAAGGCTACTTTTTTTGGTGACTTATATAAATCCGTCTGTAGGTATATTACTCAAGTCATAGTTAAAGCTGGTGTTGTTCTGGACTATTACATTTACAGGTGTTTTTTTTTTTTTTTCTTTCTCCCTTCCCACTCACATTAAATGATTGACACATTATTACAAAAAACACTAAATGGTATCTTTAGATAAATGCATAAATATGACAAAAAATTGCCTGCGTGTAAAATCATGAATCGCGTGCCAAATGAGAGCACTGTCCTGGAGAACAACTGTGGTTATCCCCGTTTACTGCTCGGTTAAAACTGGTAGTTGGTATTTGTGGGAGGAAGTAAATGATCGAGTGTACTGTCTAACATTTCTCTCTTTACATGTCTCTGCCTCATGTGTTTCTCCTTCGTCTTTGCCCTTTGTCCTTTGTCCTCCCATTCTTCTCTCCCTGTCTACTCCTCGTTCTGTTTACTGGTGTCTCTTGTTGCTTTGTTTATCCCTTTTCTCTCTGCACTACCAGGAAGAACTCAGATGAGGCTGATCTTGTCCCAGCCAAGGAGGCTAATGTCAAATGTCCCCAGGTGGTCATCTCTTTCTATGAGGAGCGCCTGACCTGGCACTCATACCCCACAGAAGAGGAGGAGAAGAAAGAGGAGGAGAAAAAAGACTAGATGAGTGGAGGAGTAGGTGAGGAAATATGGAGGTATAGGGCAGGAATTCAACTGATGAACTGTTGTCCAAGATAGTCAACTCTTGCAGCCACTTTGGCAACAATTTGCCATTGTAGCTGACAGAGAAGTCTGCTTTCCTGCCATGGAAGGTGACCAGCAGGTGCTTTCCGCAAAAGATGCTCCCACCTGTATCTCAACTGAAAATGACTTTTTTTTTTTTTTTTTTTTTTTTTTTAAAAAAGAGGTATGTTGACATTTGGTGTCTTTCATTAGTTTTTTTCCTCACCAGGAACATGTCACTTGAATGAGAGTTGGTGCCTTTGTTCTAGTATTCTTCCTTGGTGTCAAACTGAATACAGTGACTAACATTAGTGTTAGTCTCCTACAGTTGGTGACAAGTGCCTGGTGTGTACAGGAATATACTGCAAGCTGTCAAGTTACCTCTTTAACATGTGCATTCATGTGAGTCTTTGTCTGTGGCTGGCAAGTTTGTCTGTCCTCCAGTCCCTGGTCCTCTTTTAGAAGTCCTGTTTTAAAATTTCATGAGCTGGAAGTTGGAAGTGACCAGTAAACTGTGGTGACTTGGAGATGACAAACTTCCCTTGTGTTCTGTCAGGAAATACTGGAGGGAACTTCTTTTGAAAGGGAAAGAATTGAGACAAGGTCGTAAGGAGAGGAGAAAGAATGAACAGAAACCATTTCTCTTTCAGTATTTGATTCTTTGTGCCACCTGAGTTCTCATTATTGCTAACATAATGCTGTTCATTTATAACTCAAATACCAAATGGTGACTACATTTCCCTCTAACATGGACAGGAGTAGTTACCTGAAATGACCACCAGTCACTGGCATTGGCCCTTACCTACCAATCAGTATGGCAGCTAGCCAGCCACTGTTCAAAACTGCTACACTTGTCTGTTGAAACCATTCCAACCACGAATAGTGCTGCAGCTTGTATTTGGCTTCCTTTTTCTTTTAAAGTAAAACTAATGAAGAAAGAGGGTGTTTTTTCAAATTGTTTTGATTGACAGAAACTAAGTAGATAAGTCATTCTCATGGACTGAGAAAGTGCTGTGTCTTCACTGGCCATTTTCACTCACCAAGTCCAATATATGTTGGAAACCACAGGAAGTGTAAAGACTTCAACTCGTTGGCAGCTGTGACCGGTTTGAATCACAAATTATCAAGCCACTTCAGCAGTTTTAGTCACTGTTTTTAATGGCTATAGGACTGGCTGGTTACCTGCCAAAGTGGCTGGTAGAATGTGTACATTTAGCAGCTACAGCAAGGTCAGCATCTGGCTGCTGAGTGATGAGCACCTCGATGGACTTCAGGTGAAGATCTGCATAAAGCATACAAGTGTCTCAAATGTTCAGGCTCAGTGTTAGGATGGACAGTGTGTTGGACTGAGCATCTGAAAATATACAGCTCCTTTACCTTATTTTGCCACTGTCATGATTCAGGAAGTTATCATTTATGGAGTAAGCCAAAATAGTCTTGATTAGCTCAGTGCAGGAACTGAAGATCACAAGAAAATAAATGCAATGTGTCACCTGTGACCATATTAGAATATCTGTATAAGCCTCACAAATCCTGTTGGTCGACCTTTGAATGAAAGGAGTTAACTTCTCCATTACTATTTACAAGGTAGAAGGTCATGATGTTGGTTGAGCTGCAGTGACAAGATTTCCTATTGGGTAATCATCAGTTATATTTTGCACCTAACTGTATTAAGTGTGGATCAGGAGTGTGAGACCGACATCATTACATAATCAAGTGTAGTAAAAAGCAGAGAGAACAATGTTAACTCTGTAGGCTGTACATGAATCTACTCTGCCAGCAAGTTTGGCACAAAACCAACCCCCAGTTTGGTTTAACTGGTGAAAAGTGGCCTGTTAATTCTGCTGCTTCGGCTAGTAGGTTGAGGTTTTCTGATGTGACTGATGCTCTATCACTCAGTAGATCTGTGCTCCATAACATAACTGTTGTAATGATAGTGGGTGGTATGATTAAAGTCTGTTTGACATGCTTATTTTTAATCTTCAAACACGCTCAGCCTTTGTTTTGTGTGCTAAATTTTCTCTTGCACTGCACAGGCAGCATTCATCGCATAACTGAGCACATTTTAGTAGTTCATGATTCATTGTGCTTGCAGACTATCTTGAGTGTAACATTTTGATATTTACAAAATGAAAATAGAACATCGGCATGATTACCGGTCCATATGAGGGGCCTTTCTCTGCTGTTTGCTTTAACAGTTCATGTGTTGATGGTAGCCTGGCAGTGCTTATTTCTATGTATACTGTACTTTTAAAACTAGCATAGTATCCTCCTCTGTTAGCAGACCATGGTTAGCTAGTTCAAATCCTCTCTGTATTGTTTGCTTTGGCTAGAGTGGCTGCAGATTTGACTCTGGGAACGTATCACAAGTGTCAACACAGCAGCTGCTTTAAGTCTGTTTCTTTTTAAATAAGCCCTAATTCTCAGTAAGATGTTGTGGGAGATGTACTAAGTCAAAGCAGTAAGCTACAATACAACGGTTCAGATTTGAACTCGTCAAATCTGAGCCGTGTGTAAGCATATGGAAGCTTCTGCTGCACATCATGCAGAAACACCAGGCAGTGAAATGAAGCAAACATTCATACACTTGAGTGAGACCATCTCTGTGAAATCTTTGGCCTGTCCTTGTCTTTGTCAGAAGCTGAATCATGGGTCAATATGTGTGAACCTTTTAACTTTGTAGTGTGAGTTGGTTCAGTTGTAAATACAGTTTCTACCATTTGAAGTTTAACTTCTGACTTTAAGCTATCTGTGAATCTCTTGGATGTTCTGGCCTTCGTTTCTCCACTGTGTATGTCAGTGTTGTCACTAAAGTGTCCCATGCTCAGACTGCTTTCTGTTCAGCTGACAGGAAGGGATTGAATTAGCATCACCTGGGTATGTTAGTTAGTTTTATATCTGGTCTCTGACAGTTTTCTCTGTAGTTAGTGATTTAGCTTGTGTTGTCCTGTTGCATGTATATTGTTTTTACTTGAAATGTCATTGTCATGGCTGATTTACTTTTGTCTCGTCTGGACAATAAAGTTTTTTTTTTTTTATTTTATTTTATTTTTTTGTTGTTTTTTTGTAACTGTTTCTATTCAAGCAGTCTTTATTTGAATGTCACACAATGGGACAAATACAGCCACACTTATGAGGGTGTCTGGTACAGACACCAAAACAGGACACAAATGAATATAACCACAGTGCCACATTGATTCATTTCCACAATTGTTGCAACATTTCTGAGGAGAGAGGCCTGGATATGACATATCTCATTTGAGTTGCTTTTAGAATATTCCTTTCATGTTCCCATTTTACATGGTATAGACCAACTAATCACACGTCTGTTGTCCTACATCATGCCATTTGACTTTCTTCCCTCTATAATTTGGCTGTCATCATACAGTTCATGCCATGTACTGTTCTGGGTATTTCATTTTTAATTTTACTTGTCGTGCACATAGATGATGTCGTCTTCAACAGCAGGCATATTCTGTACTTTCATTCAGCAGTACTTTTATACTGCAGTGATAAACGCGGAGGTACTGTGATGCCAAATGAAAGGAAAATTTTCGCATGTGCTGTGTTTAGGTGTTACTTAAATTCTTTTTAACAAATAGACTCGGGACAAACTCCGCGAAGATTGTATAGAAGTTTTACTTGCAAAGAGTAACAGTCACACAGCACCTTAGTACAGCATGAGGGTCACTGGCTGCTTGCAGCCCAACACGTCAGTTTTCATGGTAACACAAAAGGGAGGTGATTTCCCACAGAAAGACATCTGGGCCCTTATCAAATAGTCAAGGTCAGAGTAAACGTCTCACTGAGAGTGGAAATTATATTTCCATAATACTCAATAGGCCCTATTCCGAAGCGTTTAATTTCTCTAACACATCCCTCCTGTTTATGCTCAGCATAACTACTATATGAAAATGTTTAGCAGATCATTAATAATTATTCTAGTAAAACACACAGTAAGATCAGAGTTACTATTATTGGAAAAACAGTAAAATCAAATAACAAGATCACAATCACAACTCAGCTGATTAGCATACTGAAATATCACTTGTAGAAGTGAGAGGTAAATGTCATAACTTTCTGTCTTTATGGGCAAACATAACATCACTTTCTGTAGGAATTTTCAATGTTGGAGTCATTCGTGCCTTACAGTTCAGAAGTTAAGACAAATTTATCATAGTAGATGAAGGGTCACAGTCACTTCTTCCTTCATTGGCTCTGGAGGACTTTCAGGGTCCTGGTCATCCTGTGAAATGGACTGATACATTTGTTTAATTGCTGTATCAAGGCGTTGACAAAGGCCTCTGAAAAAGAAGTTAGTGAATCAGAGGAGATTAGCCCCATGGTATAATTTACATATTCGTACCTTAAAGCAGGCATCACGAAGGCTGGAAAGGAAGTGGCGTTCCACAAATTAAGAGGAATTTTTTCTAGCCTGGATAAACAATAAAAAAGCTCTCTATAAAGCCAGAACTGCATACTATTCATCACTAATAGAGGAAAATAAAAACATACCCAGGTTTCTTTTCAGCACTGTAGCAAGGCTGACAAAAAGTCACAGCTCTGTTGAGCCCAGTGTTTCCTTAGCTCTCAGCAGTGATGACTTTTTCTTTACAAATAAAATCACAACTATTAGAGATAAAATTCGGCAGATGCTTCCTATAGCTGCCATAAATGAATCTTCTACTACAGTAGCTCTTGAATCATCTGTAGGACCTCAGTTATGTTTAGACTGCTTCTCTCCCATAGATCTCTCTGAATTCACATCAGTAGTTGCTTCATCGAAATCATCGTCTCTTAGACCCCATCCCGACTAGGCTGATTAAAGACACCCTGCCATTAATTAACTCATCTTTATTAGACTTAGTAAATTTATTTCTAGTAGTATCAGGCTACGTACCACAGGCCTTTAAGACTGCAGTAATCAAACCCCTACTCAAAAAGCCTAGTCTTGATCCAGGAGTCTTGGCTAATTATAGAACAATATCCAACCTACCATTTATTTCTAAAATTCTTGAAAAAGCTGTTGCTAGGCAGCTATCAGACCACTTACACAGGAATGAACTATTTGAAGATTTTCAATCAGGATTTAGAGCACATCATAGTACAGAAACAGCACTGTTGAAAGTTACCAACGATCTTCTCTTAGCCTCAGATAATGGACTTGTTTCTATACTTGTCCTCCTAGACCTTAGTGCTGCATTCGACACCATTGACCACAACATCTTATTGCAGAGACTGGAGCATGTGACTGGTATCAGAGGAACAGCGTTAAAATGGTTCCAATCCTATTTATCGGACAGATTCCAGTTTGTTCATGTCCATGATGAACCTTCCACACGAACAAAAGTTAGTTATGGAGTTCCACAAGGCTCTGTGCTAGGACCGATTCTGTTCACCCTGTACATGCTTCCTTTAGGCAGTGTTATTAGGAAGCACTCTATTAATTCCCACTGCTATGCAGATGACACTCAGTTGTATCTATCTATTAAACCTGTTAACACAAACCAGTTAACCAGACTTCAAGCGTGTCTAACTGACATAAAGTCCTGGATGACCAGTAAATTTGTACTTTTAAATTCAGAGAAAACAGAAGTTATTCTATTTGGGCCTAAAAACCCCAGAAATAACTTTCCTAAAATTATAGCTAATGTAAGGGAAATTAAACATTTAGGTTAGCATAAAAGAAGAAGTTGCTTGTGTAATAAGAGTATAGGACAGCTAATAGTTGATTATTAATTATTAGGGCATAGACAGTTGAGTTTGCATAGGTTTGTATGTTATGATAAAATACGTTTTATAAAGAGTTGTGCATCATGCACTACATGAGGAAGTGAAAAGAGACCCACACACAAAGTTTTCACATGGGCAGTAGGGAAAATTGCCAAGTTTTCCCTATAAGGACTTAAAGCGCTCCAAGGAAGGACTGTGGAATGTGCCAAGAGGGTGGGCCTGTGCATGTGCACCGACGAAGGAGGGGCTAAGTCTAAACCACAGCCGCCCCATCTATAGTGAGCCAATAGAATTTATTGTTGTACTTAAATACATACTCATTGAACTCAAGATTGTCATCTCTCTTCTGTGGAGTTGGTTGCAGATTAACAGCTTGCTGGCTGAGATTTACAACACAGAAGAGGGTCCTTGTACAAGCTTTTTGGAATTTCAATTAAAAGCATATATTTTTGAAAGAAGTCTTCTCCTCTGCTTTTTCAACAAAAGAACATGCCTTAACACTACTTTAGACGGCATAGCCCTGGCCTCCAGTACTACTGTGAAAAACCTTGGAGTTATTTTTGACCAGGACAGTTAACTTTAACTCACACATAAAACAAATCTCTATCCTGTCTCAAAATGACGCAGAAAAACTAGTCCATGCATTTTTGTTACCTCAAAGCTAGATTACTGTAACTCATTACTAACTGATGTCCCAGTATCTCCATAAAAAGCCTCCAGTTAATCCAGAATGCTGCGAGAGATCATATTTCTCCTATATTGGCTTCTCTTCATTGGCTCCCTGTAAAATACAGAACAGAATTTAAAATCCTTCTTCTCACATGCAAATCCCTTCATAATCAAGCTCCTTCATACCTTAAAGACCTCATAGTACCATATTATCCCAATAGACCACTTCGCTCTAGAGTGCAGGTCTACTTGTGGTTCCCAGAGTTTCCAAAAGTAGAATGGGAGGCAGAGCCTTTAGCTATCAAGCTCCTCTCCTGTGGAACCAGCTCCCAGTCTGGATTCAGGAGACAGACACTCTCTGTACTTTTAATTCAATTCAATTCAATTCAATTCTGTTAGTATAGTTCCAAATCACAATACAAACTCATCTCAAGGCACTTTTACTGTCCCCACCAACCTGCAGTGTCTATTTGTTGTTTATGGTTGCTGTTCTTTTCCCTCTCCTCTATCCACTCACCCCAATCGGTCGAGGCAGATGGCCGCCTGGTTCTGCTAGAGGTTTTTTCTTCCGTTAAAGGGAGTTTTTCCTCTCCACTCTCACCAAGTGCTTGCTCATAAGGGAATTGATGGGTTTTTTGTTTTTGTAAAGTGTCTTGATGAATTTGTATTGTGATTTGGCGCTATACAAATAAAATTGAATTGAATTTAATTGAATTTGAGTCTCATTGGCCCAAAAGATAAAAGTGGGCACATCAGTAGCTCTTTTTGTCCTAGGTTTTGTTTTGGTGTTGTTCATGGCATTACCTGGCTGTTGCAATTCCTTCTCAAGGGATGAAAATATACCAGGTCTTATCTCAGTGGAGTTAGTAGCATTCTCTGGCTGTTGCAAACACTTCTTGAGAAATTGGCATAATTGTGGTCAGCAATATGACAGTCAACATGCTTATTGTCAGTTTCACCCCACAAAACACTCTAAAGGGGTGCAAGGGTCAATATATTGGACCTTCCATGGCAAAATGCACTTCTGAGCAGTCTTCTCCCCAGGTCACTCTATTCCTCACTCACCTAATTCCCCTGGGGGTGGTTGGTTTCTTCACTGGTTTGAGACGAGTGGTTCCACCCCCCTTTGTAGCCAGATTTCACCACAGGTTAGTTGGAGTTTAGAGGGAGTCCTTGTTGGTTTGACAGAATTACTCAGACAGTACCTCTTTACAGTGTGTTACATGAATCCAGGAAGGTCTTTCAACGATTCTTACAACCATGGGTGTGGACAGCAGTACTTGGTAAGGTCCTTCCCAGCACAGAGAAAACCAATACTTCCTCTTGATGATTTTTACAAAGACCCAGTCTCCTGGTTTCACTCTAGAGTCAGGTTCAGGCTCAGGACCCTCCTGTTGTGCATTAATCACAGATGCAACATTTTTATTATTCAACATTTTTGCCATGTAATCAGCAATGGTCTCAGTTGTGAACATCCTCCTTGATGAATGGTTTTAACTCAGGAAGATGATAACACTGGACTAAGATGTTTAATTACCTGATTTACAAAATATGTACCATTATTACAATAGATTTTCTCTGGAATTCCAAATCTGGTAATAATAGTAGTTGTCAGTGTTTTAGCTGCTGTTAGTGCATCAGGATGCTTTGCTGGAAACACTTCAATCCATTTAGTTAATGCATCAATGATCACTACACAGTATTTCTTTCCCTCACAGTTATTTAATTCTATCCATGCAAAAGTGTTGAAAGGATATTCAGGTGGTGGAAACTTTCCACTATTTCTTGTCACAGTCTGTCCCTGTGGATTATTTTTGCACATATTTCACATTGCTAACAATTTTTTTTAGAGTAGTTTTTAAAACCATATGTTGTAAACACTATGTTTACTAATCTACCATCCCTCCTGCTGACGTATGCACATTAGCATGCGTCAGTACAGCGGCATATCTAAATAAACCTTTAGATAACACTACTTTTCATCTTTACATCTTCAAACGTTATTGTCATTTAATTTACTCTCTTCTCTCTTTGTTTTTGTTGTTACCCATGAGTCTTTTCATTTCTAAGGTGTACTGTTCTGCATGTCCTTAAATATCTGCTCATCAAGATGTTCAACTGTAACTGTAGCTTGTAAAGGCAGTGGTTTCTGTGCTACTAGTTTAGCAACTTCGTCAGCTTTACAATTGCCAAAAGAAATCATGTCTATTCCTCACATTTGTATTGCACTTACAATTAGCAACCTTTTTAGGTAATTACACAGCATCTAACAGCTGTAAAATAAGATCTTTGTGTGTGATGGTCTTACCAAATGATGTAATCATTCCTCTGTTCTTCCACTGCTGAGCAAACACATGCACAGTTGAAAATCCATAATTGCTATCAGTGTAAATATTAACTACTTTTCCTTCTCCTAATTTACAAGCTTCTGTTAAGGTAATAAGTCTCACTGCCTGCAATGATAAATGAGATGGTAGTGATTCAGCTTTAAAAACATTTTTAAGGGTTACAACAGTATATCCTGTAGAATTAGATTTTTTTTTGTTGTTTTTTTTTGTTTACAAGATCCATCTACAAACATTGTCATTTCAGCTTTATAAGGTGTGTCAGTTTGGTCAACCCTGGGCAACACTATTCTCAGTTTCAGCAATACAGTGGTGGCTCACCATCCTCAGCTATAGGCATTAATGTAGCAGGGTTGAGAGTTGTACATCGTTCAATAGTGAGATGTGGCTGCATGTAGTCATGCAGGATAAATGTCTACCTGGTGACATGTATGCTATCTTGTTTTGCAACAACAGGACAGAGACTGCATGTGGAAACTTTAGTGTTAGAGGATGGACAACATGATGTTTGCTGAAGCTTGGACATGGTCATGGAGGCTGCAATAACAGCTTGAATACATACAGGCATTGCTCTTGCTATTGAATGCAACTGGGTAGAATAATAAGTAATAGGCCTGTTTTTGTCCCCATAGGGCTGAGTCAGCACTGAAGTCATGTGACCATTTTTACAATCAACAGTTTGCATAAAACATTTTTCATAGTTAGGCAGTCCTAAAACAGAGGTGCTGGTCAAGGTCTTTTTAAGATCATTAAAGGCTTTTTCTGCAATTTCAGTCATTTTATTTTATCATAAGTTGCCATAGGTGTGTCATAAATCAATTTCAACAATGGACTAGACAACTCTGAATAGTTTGGTATCCATGCTCTGCAGAGGTTTGTCGTACTTAAGAAAGACATCATCTGTCTTTTAGTTTGTGGTTTTGGTGCTTTAAGTATAGCTTCTTTTCTGTCTGAGTCTAGAGCTCTCCCTTGCTGTGAAAGGTTGTGACCTAGGTATTTAACTTTCTTTTTCCACAGCTGTAGTTTCTTACTCACTTTGTGTCCCTATTCTGCTAGAAACTTAAGCAGAGCTATGGTGTCTGTTTGACATTCTTCTTGTGTTTCAGAGCATATCAAAATATCATCTACATACAAAAGTATTTGACTTCCTGTTGGAGGAGAAAACATAGCTACGAATTGATTTATAAGCTTTTGTACCAAAAAGGAATCTGATCTTCAAGCCTTGCACCAGCAATGTTACTTTAGCCTTTTTTTCTTAAAGCATAATTTAAGTTATTATGGCTCTTCATGGCTCAAATGTTAGCTTCAGTTAGATCTGAGTCTTTTTCTGCTGTTCAGTGTGTGTATTTTGCACCTGACCTTTTTTTGTTGTCTAATCATGCAGAGTAGCCTGCTCCTCCCTCTTGCTGCAGCATGTCTTTCTCTGTGGGCAGTTCTTAGCCCACTAGCCTGTCTTTTTACAGACATAGCAGCAGTCATGATCAACTATCTGCTGTCTGCCAGGTCTCTGGCCGCGACCTCATCTCCAACCCCTGCCCCGGCCATCAAGCCATGCTTGTCACCCTGGAAATAACACCCAGAAACCATTTCATTCTCATAGTTAGTGAAAAACACTTCAGCCGTTTTTCTAACTTTCTTTTGTGCTTTTGCTCTTTGTTGGAGGACAGTGGCTAATTTTTTGTCTGTGTTAGGACACAGGTTTGCCAGCCAATTTGATACTTTTGAATAAATCCTGAAATTTCAGGTTTGAGGCCATTTAAGAAGGCATTCTTTAACTGCTACGGCCCATCCCATTTTCTGCAGCACCTTCAGGTACTGGTATTTCATGTCTTCACACCTTTAAACACACCTTTCAGTCTGTTAAAATAAGCCAGCACTCCTTCACTTACTGCATAAGGAGATACTCTTTATGTCCTTCACTAAGTTTCTGCAGTTATCACAGTTTAACTTCCCTGAAAAACCATATTTGTTTTTCCATTTTTCTAATTTTTCTATGTTTTTAGGATCCTTTTGATGCATCAATTTTGCGTCACTGGTGACTAGTTCTTCTAATTTAGTATTCTTATTTCCCATTTTATTTCTTTATAGTTGGTTATTGTTTGTTTTTACTCACTGCTATTTATTTATTCATTATTATTATTATTATAGACCTACACTTATTTTTATAGGCTCCTTCTCCCCTTTTTTAAATTAATTTAACTGTTTTTTTGTTTTTATATTTTTATTTTTGGTACCAATACTCTCTGTTGGCCTTATGCTCAAAAGCACTTTCGACGCTGCACAGGGGTTCTTTTTGTTCCAGGTCTCCCACAGACCGCAGGGTTAGTTTACTTTGGGTCTCCCACAGACCACTTTATGGGTTCGTCCCGAGTTCGTCCCCACAGAAAGACATCTGGGCCCTTATCAAATAGTCAAGGTTAGCGCAAACTTCTCACTGAGAGCGGAAATTATATTTCCACAATACACAATAGGCCCTATTCAGAAGTGTTTCAGTTATACTAAAGTAAGGTGGATTAGGTCATTTAAGGGTAACTGTCTCCTACTGTCTCTAACAGTAGGTAAACTCTCACAGAATGTTCATAGTGCGATTAAGGTGTTTTACATGCGTCTCATAATGCGACTAAAACAGGAATACCACATTAGTGCTGGGCAGCATGACCAAAAATTTATATCACAGTATTTTTCAAAATGATACCGATTTCATAGTACATGACGGTATGTTTCTTGTTTTGGAAGAAAGAGGTCCACCCACTTTGCTCATTTCATTCAGTCCCCCTGTATAAACACCAGAGGGGATGTAAATTGTTCCAAAGAAATACAATTTATTTTCCTGTTTTATTTATTTTTTTTTTGTTTTTTTAATATTACAAAAACAAGGCCCCAAGCCCTTGAATACCAGCAAGCACATTGGGCATTCACAAAATGTAAACACTTAACTAAGTTTGCCCCATCAGTGGTAGTGATTGAGATGCCCATCTTAATCAGTTCAGAAGACAGGAATATACATGGAAACATTTCATTCCACTGCATTTCTTTGTTATACAAGGGACATATGTATCTGTCATATGGGACACTGAACATACTCTGACAGTTTCACACAATCCAACAATCACTCTCTGAAGATGAGCTCTGAAGGTAGTCAAAACAAATACCTAGCATGCTCTTCTGATGTTCCTAAAAATTCTAAATTTACTTGGCCAATGACACAGTCCTTTATTATTTGAAGCATGTTTTCACCTAGACCAGTACTTTCTCAGTTATTCCTAGAATAAGGAGGTCAGGAGGTCAAAGTGCTGTGTACTGTGTTTCATTCCTCATACTAATGATTTCATCAGAATCAGCTAAGTGCACAATATATATATATATATATATATATATATATATATATATGGTATTTGACAGATTTACATACTGATTACGTTTTAAACAATACAAGAGCCTAACTGCTTCACTCATTTGCTTATATTGAGTCCACGTATTAAAGACCTGCCAAGAGTGACAGCAGCTTCCAGACCTGCATTTTGAATGGGTGAGGGTACCCTTTAGCTACATTTAAACCATTGATCATCTTGTTTGTTAGACAATAGAATTTCCATTGGTTCACAGACAAAAACATATAAGGTAAAGGTACAGGTTAAACCCACTATTATCATACTTTCAGTTAAAAAAAAAAAAAAAAAAAGGCACCATTTTTAAGAAGAAAATGGAGCCATCAGTTAATTCAAAAACCCCTAAAACTGATATATTCTTTTCTTCTCCTTCAATACTGATTTTCTGAAATCAACACTGCATCAGCCTGCTCTCTTTACATGCTGAGAAAATATGCTTCCTTTCATCATAACTTTCCATCCTGTGTACCAGCGACCTTTATCAGTGTAACTGTAGCATCTGTGATTGTTTGGCTGAATTAGCTAACAGCCATGATCCTTCCTGTTAGCAGTCTGCTGGCTTGTTAAACTCAGTATTTTTCTTTGGCACAGCTGGTTGAATAGAAAGCAGAATTTTGCATGGACAGTGAACTTGTATTTTAAATACTGATCCCTGGTTAGCAGCCTGGATTTAACCTCAGTGTTGCTTTTTAAATGAAAAAGAGTTGAATTCAAGTCATATTCCAGTGTATAACATTTTTATGATGAAGAAAAGAGAACCACAAATCCTGGAGGGACGTCTTGTCATCAACCATCATTATGATAATTATATCCTCTTTCAAAAGTCTGTCTTCTGTCTGGATTTCCTCTGTTCATCCAGCCTCCCCTATTATTTAAATAAAAACAGCCCCATCGGGAATATGGATTTGCATGTTGGAGCATTTCATGTATCTTCCTGCACCTTTCTTTTGACACCATGTAAATAATTCTCATATTCTGTCAGCTTTTATGTGGTTGTAACCACACTTTCTTAAGGAGTCTCATTCTCCTTGCATTTGCTAATGTCCAAAACTCCTGTGAGAATACTGTCCACCTCCTCACTTTTTCTTGTCCTTTGGTTTCTTGCTGTTTTGTGCTGTCAGTGGCCGCAGCTCCCCTTGTCGTGAGGCCACTGTGACACAGCCATTGGGTCCAAAATGAAGCACATACTCTGTAGTGTCTAGTGGCCTTCCATCTTCATCCCTTAGTCTGGAAAAGACATGCTGGTACAACATGCTCAGGCGGCGTTTCATTTCCTGCAGATTCCTCAGGGCTTCCTGTTTTTCTCGAAACAGCTGTGAATGATGGTGCCTCAAATCGGACACATCATCCTCCAGTCCTAGCAGCACATTCATTTTCCTCTTCCTGCAGTTCTGGGCAGCTATCTTGTTTTTACCACGGCGTCGTATATCCCTGATGAGAGTAAGCTGCTCCTCACTGAGTTGGTAATTGATTAGTAGGTCATTAAACTCCTCCACCGGCAGATTAACAATCAGTTCATTGGAGAAAGGAATCCTCAGGGCTCGTGCACGCCGTTCATCTCGGCTCCACATTTCGGTCACAGAGATGTGTCTGGAAGAGGCGGAGTGGTAAGGCCTGGCATTGTAATGTCGCAGGGAGGACTTAGTACGTTTGGTGGGCGACTTGCCCAGGGATGGCGATGAGGCAGAGGACCAGGGCTGATTGTATGTGTGATCATGGTCAATATGCTCTAGCCAAGAAAAGCCCTTTAACATTTTGTGATTTTCATAGTAATTAGGGAGGAGTTTCTTGACATCTTCAGGATACCCTCCACCTACTGCCCCCATCTCCTCTTCTTCTTGCTCCTCCTTTATGGTCACCTCCACTTCCATATCTGAACCAACTAACTCTTTCTCAGCATCATCGTCTTTGGAGAAGGGACTTCCCATTGACGACACCCACGACGAAGAGGAATTTGATGAAGAGGAGGAGGAAGAGGAATAAGAGGAGGCCTCAGAAGCACATGGAGAAGCAGGGTTGTAACTGAAGTCCAGAGAAAGACCAGAGTCAGAGTCTGTTTCATCCTCAACATCTAGAAGGAGGGAACAAAGAAAGGTTAAGACAAGTTGTAGAGTTTTATAGTAATGACTTGATTTTAGCATTAGTGTGCTCTTAAAAAAAAAAAAGGTACACAGTTGTGAATTTTCTTATAAATATTTATTATATGCCACTTATGTTGCTGATGTATTCTTGGCGGACTCTGACCTTGTGCGACTGCCATGCTAGAGACTGATTCGTTGTCCCTTCTGCCAGTTTTCCGTAGAGATATTTCAGGATCATGGTAGCCCTCCTTTTCCAGCCTGGCTGTCATCTCAGGACTGAAATCTTCCTCCAGAGCCAGAATTTCATCCAAGATGGTAACATCCTCTAGGAGGTTAACTGGACAGTGGAGGTCATCTACACCCTCTTCCTTGTCAAGCAGAAACTCACTGGGAGGAGATGTCAGAAGCTCTTGAATTATATCGTTCTCCTCCAGAGATGTGGTAGGACCAGAAGGTGTTAAGTAATGAAAGTTAACTTCCATGCTAGCAAGGTTTTCAGGGGAGTGAGGATACTGTGAACATGTAGTGCCATCCATGTTATCCACAAGATCTTGTGCTAGCAGGTTTATATTTTTAACACTTGAGTTATCTCCTGTGTTTAGTCCCATGCAGAAATCGTCTGAAGTATCCTCTGTGAAAAAATTGGTGTGATCTGGAGGACTGTGCCAGGTATTCATATTTGAGTTTTTCAAAGCTTCCCTTGTGTTGAGCACTGAACTGTGGTCATCCAACTCTGCACTGGGAGTTAGGGGAAGCAGCAACTGCCCTAGCTCCGACTGTCTTAGAGACCCCAGCAAACCTAGAGAAAGAGTCGGCATTTTGTTTCAAAATTGGACTGTAGACCATACAGCATCATTCATATAGCATTGGAGAAATAAGAGCATCATTGGAATAATTTTTGAAGTCCTTGATTAAAAAAAAAAAAAACTTCTCAACACAATTGAACATCTTTCTAAAGCTTTGAATAAAATCTCATGGTTGCTCAGTTTATGGAGCTTCTGAGTGTTCACAAATGTGTTTTCGTGGCTTATGTATGGATTTTTGCTAAGGTGATAACTAAAACATCTCCATGAAAACTGAGCAGCTCTATCTCGTGAAGGCTATGGCCTGTGCTTGAAAAGCTTCAGAAACAAGTTTATAGACTCTTCTGAGAATATTTTTGTCAAGCTGCTGTTTCCAAGGTCAACACTAAACTTCTAAGCTCAATTTTGGGTTGAAGAAGTGGCTACGGTCCACAGTTTCTTACAACAAATGTCATCTTCTAAACTAAATTACCGTGCTGCAGAGGTATGTCCATCAGACAGTCCTCCTGATCAACCTCTGTTATGCAGCTGTCAACGCTGTTACAGACTTGGTAAAGAGCTTCAGATTCATCACCCCAAAGGGTCTCAGATGCTCTTGAATCTAGGGCAGGATTAAACGATGTCGTCCTGTCGACGTGTGTGTTCTGGAAAGAAAGGATACAGAATTGATCAACCTTTGCTGTGTATTTTCCTTCTCATCTCATTTCTGCTAAGTGTAATTCCATCTACTGTCATCCCTCACCTCAGGCTCCATAAGAGCAAATAAGTCCTGCCAGGGGAGCTCCAGGTTTGATGAGGGGCTATCAGTGGGAATGATGGGAGACAGTAGTGGCTCTGTGCCCAGGAGGTCAGGTCCCATGTCTCCCCTGCTACCATCTATGTCACTTAACTGACAGACAAGGAAACAGGTAAATGTACTTGGTCATAATCAAAGAAAGACACAACAGAATAGACTGAGAAGAGATGAGAAGGATGTGGCTATACCTGTTGATCAGCTGTGAAAGGCAACGTTTCCTCCAACAGTCTTAAACATTCCTCAAGGGAGACACAAGTCTAAAAATAGTGAAAGGAGACAGAGGCAGGTAGGTTTAGAATGAAACGTCATTTGACCAGCTATGTGACTTCTCCAGTGAAACTCTGTGTTTATTCGCCATACTAGCACCACATGGAATTGTCACTCCACCACTCCAGACTATCTCAGCTGCTATGTCCACAGACGAGGAATCCTAATGAATTTTGTGACCCACTGACTTTTTCACTAGTGTTGTAACAGTTCAATATTTTACCTTTTAGTGAAACATGTCACCAATTATTAAATGGATTGCCATAAAATGGCGCAGTTATTTGTGCTGTTCAGAAAATGAATCCCAATGACTTTGGTGATCCCTTACCATTTTCTCTAGTGCCACAATAACATTTACCATGGCGGCTTATCCAATTTCATGTTAACATAATTATTTCCCTACAGCGAAGGCCAGTGTAAAGCCACAGTCATTAGGATTCATTCACTAGGGGTTTTCAGTTCAATTCAGTTTTATTGTATAGCTCCAATTCCCTATAAAAAAAGAAATCATCTCCATGCACTGCATTTCAATATATGTTAAGTATATCCAAAACCTCTCCAGTTGTGCAGGTCTGAAATGCAGCCACAGGAAGGGAGGTTATTTCTGCCAAAGAAGGTTCAACCAGTTATTAAATCCACCAGCACTCTGAATCATAATGGCTGTGTTCAATAAGGACATGAAACATTATGATTTTGTGTGTTTATTAGTTTATACTTGTAGCTTAGATCAAATCATATTTTATAACCCATACATGCATGTCAAGTCTTAGCTTTCTTCCTGCGTCTGTTTTATTTATAAAAAAAATAAGAATAATAATAATAATAATTATATACACACACACACACACAAAATACCAATATATATTTGTTGATAGTCTGGTTTGTTGTATCTGAGCTCTATTGATGATGGCTTTTTATAGTCCTCGTGGACGTTAACTCAAAGTTAGAGTTCTGAGGTGAGTAGCTGAACATCCGGGTAAGCGAATCACATTTGTCTTGCAGGCGTGTCGTGTTGTGTGTGTTGTGTGGTTCGTCTGCAGACTGGCGGCAGACTAGCTGTGGTTTGGCACACCTGGGAACCGGCTAGACTTTGAACGGTTCACTGGCTGCTGCATTCCGGTGCTGGTCGGGTACCTTTCTGTTTTGACCGGTGTTTGTTGCTATTTCCTGACTTAGCGCTCGTTGGCCTACCGGTTAGCTTAGCTAGCTAGTTAGCTTGCTAACATGGCCTCTCCCTCTCTCTCTCTTTCTTGCTCGGTGTGCCACATGTTTAGTTATTCCTCTGCCTCCTTTAGCGATAATGATACCTGTATTAAGTGTAAGGTTCTGTTAGCCTTGGAGGCGAGGATCACTGATTTGGAAGCGCGGCTCCGCACCTTCGAACAAAAGCCAGCTAGCCTAGCCCCGTTAGCTAGTGTGGAGCCACCGAGCTCAGGGTCTGTTAGCGGTCCAAGGGCAGAGAATTAGCCTGGGTGACGGTCCGAAGGAAACATACTCCTAAGCAGAAGCCCACGGCTCATCACCTGCCTGTTCACGTTTCTAATAGATTTTCCCCGCTCAGCGACACACCCGCTGAGAAACCAACTCTGATAATTGGCGATTCCATAGTCAGGAACGTGAAAATAGAGACACCAGCGACCATAGTCAAATGTATTCCTGGGGCCAGAGCGGGCGACATCGAGTCAAATCTGAAGCTATATATATATATATCTTGTGTTGAGCATGTGGGGGCTTGGTACCCAATCTCGGGTGGGGATGGTATTGGGGTACGGAAAGTATTCAGACCCCTTTAAATTTTTCACTCTTTGTGTCATTGCAGCCATTTGCCAAAATCAAAAAAGTTCATTTTATTTCTCATTAATGTACACTCAGCACCCCATCTTGACAGAAAAAAACAGAAATGTAGAAATTTTTGCAAATTTATTAAAAAAGAAAAACTGAAATATCACATGGTCATAAGTATTCAGACCCTGTGCTCAGTATTGAGTAGAAGCACCCTTTTGAGCTAGTACAGCCATGAGTCTTCTTGGGAGTGATGCATCAAGTTTTTCACACCTGGATTTGGGGATCCTCTGCCATTCTTCCTTGCAGATGCTCTCCAGTTCTGTCAGGTTGGATGGTGAACGTTGGTGGACAGCCATTTTCAGGTCTCTCCAGAGATGCTCAATTGGGTTTAGGTCAGGGCTCTGGCTGGGCCAGTCAAG